>NC_141319.1:6650000-6995000 GCF_037954325.1 Fistularia commersonii | reverse complement strand
AGTTCCTGTGTCAGCCGCCGCTCATCACCCAGCACACCCACAGAATGCTGGTCCTGGAGGGTCAGACCGCAAGCCTACGTTGCGAAGCTACCGGAGACCCCTCGCCGACCATCCACTGGATCGCCCCCGACGACCAGCTGCTCGGCAACTCGTCCCGCACGGCCGTTTACGGCAACGGCACCCTCAGCATCGCCATCGCCACCTCCCAAGACTACGGTACCTTCACCTGCATCGCCGCCAACGTGGCCGGGGAGTCCACGGCGCCCGTGGAGGTCTCCGTCGTCCAGCTCCCGCACCTCAGCAACGGCACCGGCCAGCCGGTTCAGCCCAAATCCCGTCTCTCCGACATCACGGGCGCCACCAGGACCGGCAAGGGGGCGCCGAAGGGAACGCCGGACAAGGCCGTCGCCGTGTCCGACGTCACCGCCGTGTCGGCGGTGGTGAAGTGGACGGTCGGCAAGTCCGCGCCGAAGGTGAAGATGTACCAGCTGCAGTACAACTGCTCCGACGACGAGGTTCTCATCTACAGGTAGAGTGTCCGCCGGTCGTCGTGGCCAAAACCTGCTGGAATAGAGAAGCAGAAGCTGGAGGGAAAATGCTAAACCGCTAAACCGCTGCTTGGGATCAGACGTCTTCTGGTCGAGTCGTCGGGTCCTTTTCAATGTCACGGCAAAAAAGCACAACATCCATCCACCTATCTATCTATTGATCGATCTATCTATTGATCGATCGATAACGTATCTATCTATCTATCTATCTATCTATCTATTGATCAATCGATAACGTATCTATCTATCTATCTATCTATCTATCTATCTATCTATCTATCTATTGATTGATCAATAACGTATCTATCTATCTATCTATCTATCTATCTATCTATCTATCCATCTATCTATCTATCTATTGATCGATCAATAACGTATCTATCTATCTATCTATCTATCTATCTATCTATCTATCTATTGATCGATCAATAACGTATCTATCTATCTATCTATCTATCTATTGATTGATCTATAATCTATCTATCTATCTATGTATTGATCGATGAATAACATATCTATCTATCTATCTATGTATCTATCTATCTATTGATCGATCAATAACGTATCTATCTATCTATCTATTGATTGATCTATAATCTATCTATCTATCTATGTATTGATCGATCAATAACGTATCTATCTATCTATCTATCTATCTATCATCCATCTGTATATCGTTCTGTTTATCTGCATTTCCATCCATCCATAAAACTTGACGTTACCATGGTGATGCAGTCGAACTGCAAATTTCATTAAAACCTCCATCTGCGTTGTTTTTCCATAAGGGGACTGTTTTGTAGTGTGTGTGTGTGTGTGTGTGTGTGTGTGTGTGTGTGTGTGTGTGTGTGTGTGTGTGTGTGTGTGAAACCAGAATATAGAATGTAGTTTTTTCATGTTTTGTGGATTTTCTACTCAGATCTGATCTGATTTCTCCTCTAGATTTGAATCTTTTTTTGTCTGGATTTGGATCTTTTTGGTTTGTTCAGATTTAATATTTTGTTTTTGTTTTTTTTTTATTTTTCTGGATTCAGATTTTCCATCCAGATTCAGGATATTCCCTCTGGATCTGGATCCAGATCTTCTTTCTGCATTTCAATGTTATTTCTGGATTCAGATCTTTTTTCTTTTTTTTTTTCTGAATATAGATTTCAGGATATAGGATTCGGAATCTTCTGTCCAGATTCAAGTTTGGGTTTTTTTTTTTCTGGATTCAGTTCTTCCATTGTGATCCAGAATCTTCCCTCTGGATCTGAATCGTTTTTGTGGATTCGTATGTTCTTTTTTTTGTAATTTAGACGTTCTTTCTTGGTTCCGATTTTTTTTTTTCTGGAGTTAGATCTTACATCTAGATTCAGAATCGTCCCTCTGGATTTGAATCCCCTTTCTGGATCCAGATCTTCTTTCTGCATTCAGATGTTATTTCTGGATTCAGATCTCTTTTTTTTTCTGAATATGGATTTCGGGAGTTTTTCGGGATTTTCGGGATTCGGAATCTTCTTTCTAAATTCAGTTTTTTTTGTTATGTTTTTTTTCTGGATTCAGTTCTTCCATTCAGATTCAGAATCTTGCCTCTGGATCCGAATCCTTCTTGTGAATTCGTATGTTCTTTTTTTGTTATTTAGATGTTCTTTCTTGGTTCAGATTATTTTTCTGGATTCAGATCTTACATCCAGATTCAGAGCCTTCTTTCTGGATTCAGATCTTACATCCAGATTCAGAGCCTTCTTTCTGGATTCAGATCTCCTTTCTGGATTCGGGTCTTGTAGGTTCCCCGGTTCCATCCTCTCGTCACCTCACAGTTCAGTGTACGGTTTAAAGGATCCGGTCTAGCCTCGAAACCTAGCCATGTCCAGGTGCTGTCAGGTTCCACCTGCGGCTCTAGAACCTTGCTTCAAGAACTGCTGAGAAAAGCGCTACATAGATCAGTATCAGGGCTCATTGCGAGTCGACCTGGGCGCCCTGAATACTGTTACTGCTACTCATACTTTCCAGTGACCTCCTACACACATCCTGGTAGTAAAGTCCTTCCAAACTCCAGTTGGATCCAGAATCCGGACGTTCAAATCGGAACAAGGTTGCAGAATCCATATTAGCTGGCCGCTAAAACCCGACCTGAATTTTTCCGGTATGCTCGCATGGAGGTAAAAATCGGGGTCGTTCCCAGAATTTTTATCGCACCTGCAAAGTCGCCCCCCTGCTTGCGAGCATACCGGAACCGCTCCGATTGGGCCGCCGTCGGGTCGATCCGGAGATCTAACCGTATTACACGGGGGTTTGTATCCCGGCGCCGCCGCCCGACAGGACAAAACAATCCAATTACTCGTTCCCGAGTGAATCGGTTTCCCCCTCGCGGAAAGGAAACACCGCCGGTCGCCGCCTGCAGGCAGCCGCCTTCCCTTCGGCGCCGTATTTCCTTTCATTACCGGGCGCTGATAATAACACGGCAATAAACTTTCTCGCTCCACGGCAAACAGGATTGATTCCATCCGGTTAATGCGTTTGCGTCCGAGGAACGTGAAAGGAGTGGCCGGCGGCGCCTCTTATAAACATGCAAATGAGTTGCCGCAGCGCAGAAGAAGAATAAGAAGAAGAAGAAGAAGGAAGGGATGCGTCGCACGTGCCTCCATATTTTTATCCGCCGCCAGGAGGAGAGGCTCAGGTGGCGAAACAGTGAAACGAATTAAAATGCTCCAACACTTTCAATCAATTCTTAAAGCCCCTCGTGGAACGACATCAGCTTGTGATGATGGATTCCCCCGAGGGGGGGGGCAGCTAACGCGCCACCGCCGCCGTCCAATCTGCTCGCCGCCATGTCTTTTTTTTTTTTTTTTATGAGCGGTGAACTTCCAACATCTCGCTGCTGTAGTGCCTTAGCCGAATATGAAGCGGTTAAATTGGAGTGGTGTTCCTGAAGTAGCTGGTGAGGTTAGTTAGCCTCGCGAGATGCTAATGCTTTCAGGATTAGCTCCTGGAGTGTGGCGTTCCAATCGGGAGTGTGAGACCGCCGCTAACGAGAGCTCGCCGTCGTTTTCGGACGCTTTATCCAGACGGACGTCTTCTGCTGCTGATCTGGGTCGGGGTCTCGGGAGGCGGAAGCTCTCGGTTCAGCTCTTCTGTTATTTTTCTTTGTTACCACAAACGCTTACGTACAATTTGTGTGGATTTTTTTTTTTAATGGTTAGCATTAGCATTAGCGTTAGCATTTAGGATCACCAGAATAGTTACTTTTTTCCTCACCCTAACCCCTGAGAGTTTGGGTGAGGGTTTTTTTTAATAGCTAGCGTTAGCATTAGCAGAGAATGAGAATGAGAACAACTTGATTTATCCCGAAGGAAATTGTTGTGCCAGTTTCAAACAAAAACATAACAGTAATAGCTAATAGTAGGAAGGAGGAAGAATAAGAAATACAATGAAATATGAATTGTCTTAACTGTTAACTGTCAACTGCAAAGATTAGATCACCAGACCAGTTATTTTTTCCCCTTACCCTAAATACTTACTTTTTGCATTGTTTTAATGGTTAGCATTAGCATTAGCAGAGAAGATCTCCAGACCAGCTATTTTTTCCCTTCTCTAACCACTTAGAGTTTGTGCAATTTTTTTGTAATGGTTAGCATTCACATTAGCATTAGCATTAGCATTAGCATTAGCGGAGAACAGCACCAGACTAGTTTTTTCTTTCCTTACCCTAACCACTTACTTTGTGCATTTTTTTATAATGGTTAGCATTATTAAAATTATTGGCAGAGGATCACCAGACCAGGTTTTCTTTTTTCCTTACCTTAACCACTAAGGGTTTGAGAATTTTTTGTAATGATTAGCAATCACATTAGCCTTAGCATTAGCAGAGAGGATCACCAGACCAGTTATTCTTTTTCTTTACCCTAACAACTTAGAGTTTGGGCAAGTTTCATTTTTTAATGGTTAGCATTAGCATTAGCAGAGAAGATCGCCAGATTGGTTATTTTTTCCTTACCCTAACCACTAAGAGTTTGTGCATTTTTTGTAATGTTTAGCATTCACATTAGCATTAGCATTAGCAGAGAAGATCACCCGACCAGTAATTTTTTTCCCTTACCCAAACCGCTCACTTTTTGCATTGTTTTAATGGTTAGCATGAGCAGCCGTGCGTTTCAATTAAAATTGCTGTTTCCCCCGATGTAGCGTCGCTAAGCTAGCCAAGCTTGTGATCGTCCTCACTGAGTGAAGAGATTCATAGAGAGGACGTGCGACACTGAAGCTCCGGATCCTGTAGCTCGCTAATATCAATTAGCTAACGTTCTTTTCTGTGCCATCTTTCTGGTTTAATCTCTATTTTTTGCTTTTTCTCTCTGGCACTGATTTTCCCCTGGAAGAGTTTCCTCCTTTGGATCCACTCAGAGCCCCAGTTCCTTGGTTCCCTTTCTCTCGGTTTGGCGGTTCATTTGCTGAAGAATCATAGATAATCTCCGGCAGAAACGGGAAAACTGTCGCTCGGCCAGAGTTCCTTTCCGGAGTGATTTCTCTGAAATGTATCCGGAGTGTAATTTTCCTCGTGGTGGAATCACGAAGATGTGCTCTTCTTCTTCTCCTCCTCCTGATTTCCAGTGATTTAAAGCGCGTCGTTAAGGAACACGATAATTACAGAAATCAAGGGAGTAGCGATGCAGGCTGTGGAACTCAGAAGAGAAGGTGAATATTTAGTTTTCAGCCAATTAGGAACTTGGATGATTGAGCTGTGTGTGTGTGTGTGTGTGTGTGTGTGTGTGTGTGTGTGTGTGTGTGTGTGTGTGTGTGTGTGTGTGTGTGTGTGTGCGCGCGCGCACGTCTCAAACCAGAATTTGGAATGTAGTTTTTTACGTGCTGTGGATTTTTTTTTTTTTTTTTTCGAGATTCAGATCTTCCATCTGGATTCAGAATCTTCGTTCTTGATCCAGAGCTTTTTTTTGTGGCTTAAAATCCTTTTCAGATTTGGATCTTCTTTCTGGATCCAGATGTTTCCTTCTTTGTTCAGATCTTCCTTCTTTCTGGATTCAGGTCATTTTTCAATACATTCAGATCTTCTATCTAGATTCAGAATCATCTTTTTGGATTTATTTTCCGATCGTCCTCCTGAATTTAAGTCTTCTGTCTGGATTTCATTTTCTTCCTTCTGGATTCAGATGTTCTTGGTTTGATCAGAATTTTTTTTTTCTGGATTCACATCTTCTATCCTTATTCGGAATCGTCCCTTTGGATTTGAATCTTCTTTCTGGATTCAGGTTATTTTTTCAACAGATTTAGATCTTCTATCCAGAATCAGAATCTTCTTTTTTGGATTTTTTTGGATCTTCCTTTTGTGTTAAAGTCTTCTGTCTGTATTTTAGATCTTCCTTCTGGATTCAAATGTTCTTAGTTTGTTCACATTTTTTTTTTCTGGATTCCCAATATTCTATCCATATTCAGAATCTTCCCTCTGGATTTGAATCTTTCGGGATTCAGATCTTCTTTCTGCATTTCGATGTTATTTCTGGATTCAGGTCTTTTTTTTTTCATCAGAATTCAAATGTAATGTCTAGATTCTGGTCAATTTTCTTTTTCTTTTTTTTTCCTATTCTGGATTCGGATTTTCCTTCCAGATTCAGAATCTTCCCTCTGGATTTAAATCCTCTTTCGGGATTTGGATCCTCTTTCTGCATTTAGATCTCCTTTCTGGATTCGGGTCCTATAGGTGACCCGGTTTGATGCTGTCATCCAGTGTACGGTCTGAAGGATCCAGTCCAGCCTTGAATCCAGGTGCGGCTCTAGAACCTCTCTTGAAGAACCCCAGCCGACCACAGGAGGGTCCCTGCTTTGCAAAACATGTCTTTTCAACCTCGTGCTCAAACAAAAGGGTTTGTAGTCGTTGCGAATGTTCCACTCCTGCTTTGTCCTCCGACAACCCGTTTGTTTGTCTCCGTCGTCTCGGAGCAGAATAATGGAACAAATGATGATAACCAGGCGATTTTCCGGCGCCTCCTCTGAAAGACGCCGCAATCAGCCGCTCGCAACAAAACGGCGAGAGCGCCGGAAGTTCACCGAGCGTCGACGCCTCCGCCGATCTCCAAGTCATCGGGTCTGAAATTGAGGGAAATGTTTACCCGCGATCCTGCCTCCGCCTCCGAGAGCTCAGGCGGCGCGTGGCGAGGAGCGGCTCTTAATGACCTCGTTTTCTTTACGCCGCAATCAAGGATTCCGCCGCCGAGTTCACGACCAAAAAAATTAGCCGTAACCTTAAATTGGAGTCTTTTCCGAGCGGCGTCCTGCGGAACCGTCCCGCCGTCTTTCTCCTCCAAGAAGCAAAAAAAGAAAAAAAAAACAGACCCAGAACGACCTCCATGCTAATGCTAAGTAGCGGCTAAGTGAGCTAACTGACAAAAATTAGCGTGAAATTCATGCAAGTATCCAAATCCCTTGTCTTGGGGTACAACACTAGTTGATAGGCATGGCTAGTTATAGTTAGGTTTCGCCACAGTGCCATTTAACCAACTAACTAACTAGTTCAGACACAAGGTTGACACACAGCAGGACCTCGGCTTACAAATTTATTTCATTCTTTGATTCACAAACCAAAATCTCGGCGGACCGAATCAATATTTCCATTTGAAGTCTGTGTGAACCCCACTGATCCGTTCTCCAGCTCCAAAAACAAGCTGCATTCTTTGAAACCTTTTTTTGGGGTTCATTTGGGGCAAAAATATAGAAAGGACTTAAAGATCATCCTTGATTCCTTGACCCTCGCTAACGCTAACACTAAAGCTATCTCCACTTAGCTGTCTGTCATTCATCCAAACTAAGAATAATTTCCTTCATTAACGTAGCCCCCCTTTTAGCCACATCAGCCATCTTAAGCGCATCTTAGTCCTTCCAGATGGTACAGATGGTCGACTTAATCGTGCCGTAGTGCTTGGCAAGATCTGCTTAGCAAGCTAGCTAAGCAAGTCTTAACTTCCTCTTTTGTTGGTGAGGTAGTCAGGAAGCGCCTTGGTGGCGGGGCCTCAGGGGTGGGTGAGATCCACTGAGGGTCTGGATGTTGTTGGGGCAGTGCCACTGGATCGGCAGACCGGGGTGATGATCCCCCCTCTTAGGGATCACACTCCTCAGCCTCTCTGGAAAAGTCCACTCAGGGGTGCTGGATGGAAGGGTACCTTGGACGCAGGAGGAGCAATGTGGTTTTGGTCCTGGTTGTGGAATAGTGGACCGGCTCTACATCCGCAGGTTCCTTGAGGGCGCATGGGCGTTTGCCCAACCAGTCCACATGGTTAGTGGACCTGGAGAGGGGATTCAACCATGTCCCGTGGGGAGTCCTGTTGGGGGTTGCTCCGGGAGTACAGGGTACCGAACCCTGAAATATGGCCTGTTCAGTCTTTGTATGCTCGGTGCAAGAGCACGGTCCGCATTGTTGGTTGTAAGTCAGGTTCGTTTCCAGTGAGGGTTGTACTCCACCAGGGCCTTTTTGCAGACAGTGTGGTCTCATGGCTTCATCTCCTTCATCTCTTATTCTGGTTTGCAGAATATGAAGGGGTCAGGATGAGGATCGGCACCTCCAAATCAGAGGCCGTGGTTCTGAGCCGTAACTGGGTGGAGTGTCCGCCTCGGGTCATGGAGGAGGTCCAGAGTAGAGAAGTTCAGCTATCTCAGGGTCTTGTTTACAAGGGAGGGGAGGGTGGAATAGGAGATGGACATCAGCAGGGATGCGGACT
Organism: Fistularia commersonii; assembly: GCF_037954325.1. Lineage (NCBI taxonomy): Eukaryota > Metazoa > Chordata > Actinopteri > Syngnathiformes > Fistulariidae > Fistularia > Fistularia commersonii. The sequence goes on along the minus strand of NC_141319.1, from coordinate 6,986,752 downwards.
CTCTGAGACAAAAGGCAAATCTCTCAGATCTCCGGTGGTTCTGGGTTCCTCCCCTCACCAATGGTCACCAGTTGTGATCAAAAGAACAAGGTCCAAGCGGCTGAATGATCTGCTCTCCCTTGGAGAAAGGGTGAGGAGGCCATCCCAGAGAGGCTCAGAGTAGAGTCGCCGCTCCTCCACGTGGAGAGGAGTCCGATGAGGAGGCTTCCTATACAGGACGCCTCCCTGGTGAGGTGCTCCAGGCATGCCCAACAACCATGAGGAGGCCCAAGGGTAGACCCAGGACACGCTGGAGGGACTATGTCTCCAGGCCGGCGTGCCCCAGAACAACTGGACCAGGTGGCCTGAGAGAGGGAAGTCTGCTGTAGACTCAAAAAGAAATTCACGCTAACCCGTAATTTGGTTGTCACATGTTAAAGGGTCATCTTAGCAGCCTGAGGTGCATCAATCAATGAAGGAATCTGAGGAAGGTGTGAAGATGGTCACTGCAGTGATAAAACAGCGGGTATCAAATACCCAGATACAGATGATCAGGAGGTACGTGGCTAACGCTAATGTGGCTACCACACATACGGCTAATGCTAATGTGGCTAACGTACGACACAGATCATAGCTCATCTGCTAAATCAAAAGCGTCAGCGCCGAAATCTCAGTGGGGGAAGGCGGGCTAAAACTGCACCTGGCGCCTCAACAAGCATACCGCCAACCGGCGGGCGCAGTGCCGAAAAGAACGACGACTTGAGAAGACGAATACGAAAGCGGAACATGAGAGAACGACAGCTGCCGGGATTTGAGGGAACGTAAATGCGTCGGCCCGCTCGACTTTCCGTGTGTGTGTGTGTGTGTGTGTGTGTGTGTGTGTGCGTTGAGGCGCCGCAAGAAGAAGGAGTTGTCAGCTATTTCCTCTTCAATCACCGCGGTTGCAGGACAATGTTATCGCTGCTCCACTTTCCATGACTGGCATATTGTTAGCTGGAGGAAGGAACGGGCCTGAGGGTCTGGAGAACTTCACAACAGAACACACTCTAACAATGTGCCGCTGTCAATCTGCTGGGTTTATATTTATACATCTGACAGAAGTCATACCTGGAACCTCTTCTGTTCTGAGGTGCTCCAAAGTTTTAGCGAGAAGCAGTTTTTCGCCGTCGGAAGAAGGGAGGGGTGAGAGAACATCCAAGGGTTGGAGGTGGAGGAGGTGGAGGAGGTGGAGGAGATGGAGGAGATGTTCAGGAGAACAGGTGACTGCACTTCGTTGGTATTTATTTTTATTTTAAAAAAAATGCAGTCGTATGACGACCAATTAAAAGCCCTGGAAGGAGGGAAAGTGTCAAACAGACCGCTGGAGATGCACACACACACACACACACACACACACACACACACACACATATAATCAAACCAGGTGGCCGTAGAGGAGTTGAGGGAGGGAACTCTTCTTCTTCTTCTTCTTCTTCTACAATTACTACTATTGACGGTGACTTTATTACTAGTATTACTACCAGTGCATCTGCTGCTCCTTTTACTACTAAGACTAGTACCATTACTGTTGTGTCTGCTGCCAAAACTACCACTACTACTACTTCCACCACCACCACTACTACTACTACTACTACTACTACTGATCTGCTACTGCAGCTACTGCTATTGCTATTTAGGAGTACTTATACTACTACTTAACCATCACCACTACTACTACTGATCTGCTACTGCAACTACTGCTATTGCAATTTATGAGTACTACTACTACTACCACTACTACTGATCTACTACTGTAACTACTGCTATTGCAATTTGCAAGTACTACTACTTCTACCACTACTACTACTACTACTGATCTGCTACTGAAACTACTGCTATTGCAATTTATGAGTACTACTACTACTACTACTGCTTCCATCACCACTACTACTACTACTGACCTGCTTCTGGAATTAATGTTTTTGCTATTTACAAGTACTACTACTAGTATTACTACTAGCGCCTCTGCCGCTCCTTTTACTTCTGCGACTACTACCGTTACTGTTGTGTCTGCTGCCAAAACTACCACTACTACTACTTCTGCTACCACCACTTCTTTTGCTACTACCACAACTAGTACTGATCTTCTGCTGCACCACTTCTATTACTACTTAGTAGTACTACCAGTACTACTCCCAGTACTACAACAGTAAGCAGTTCCTTTGACTGTTTCTTGCCCATCTGATTGACAGGCAGCGGTCCGGCTTAAGCCCCGCCTCCTGGCCTGCCTTGAGCTCTGATTGGTTGATTTTCTTTTCTAAAACGAAACGGGCGCCGTAAAGTCCGCTGGGACGTTCTGGGCGGGAGCGCGGCGAATTAGAGGCGGATTAGGACGGCGCTCGTCTCCGGCGTCGGGAAACAAACGAGGCGGGCCGTGACTTCAATTTGGGCTGGAAATTAGATTCCGGTCGCCATCTTTATCTGTGTTTACAAAAGGGAAGTTTGCCTCTGACTTTGCGAAGCTGCGTCCGCCGGGAGCGGATCCTTACTCTGTGAAAGTACCGCCATTCACCCTCTCATTCACACGTAACTCAGGGACGTTCATCCTGTCATTCACGCGTCACGTAGAGGCATGCAGACATTCACCCTCTCATTCACACGTCATTCACTCATTCACATGCAATCATTCACTCGCTCATTCATACATCATGTAGACGTTCATCCTGTCATTCATGCTACATATAGAAACACGGCCATTCACTCTCTCATTCACACGTCATGTAGGGACATTCATCCATTCGCAAGTCAATCATTCATTCACTCATTCATGCATCATGTGTCCATTCATCCATTCATTCATGCGTCATATACAGTAATTCAGTCATTCATTCATGCATCATGTAGAGACACTCATCCAGTCATTCACGTGTCATGTAGAGATATTCGTCCATTCACCCTTTCATTCACAAGACAGTCATTCATTCACGCATCATGTGTACATTCATCCATTCACCCACTCATTCACGCGTCATGTAGAGACATTCGTCTATTCACCCCTTCACTTACAAGTCAATCATTCACTCACTGACTTATTCATGTGTCACGTGTACACTCATCCATTCATTCAGTCAGTCACGCGTCACATACAGTCATTCACTCACTCATTCACGCATCATGTAGACATTCATCCAGTCATTCACGTGGCATGTAGAGATATTCGTCCATTCACCCTTTCATTCACAACTCAATCATTCACTCACTCATTCACTCTCATCCATTCAGCCTTTCATTCACAAGACAGTCATTCACTCGCGCATCATGTGTACATTCATCCATTCACTCACTCATTCACGCGTAATGTAGAGACATTCGTCCGTTCACCCTTTCATTCACAAGTCAATCATTCACTCATTCATTCACGTATCATTTGTACATTCATCCGGTCATTCGCGCGTCATGTAGAGACGTTCTTCCATTCGCAAGTCAATCATTCATTCACTCATTCATGCATCATGTGTACATTCATCCATTCATTCACCTGTCGTATACAGTCATTCAGTCACTCATTCACACGTCATGTAGAGACATTCATCCGTTCACCCTTTCATTCACAAGTCAATCATTCATTCACGCCTCATGTAGAGACATTCATCCAGTCATTCATGCTACATGTTGACACAACCATTCAGCCTTTCATTCACACTTGATATGGAGACATACAGATATTCACTCATTCACAAGTAATATAGAGACACAACCATTCACCCTGTCATTCACCATCATGTAGACATTCGTCCTGTCATCCATGCTATATGTAAACATCTTATCTTAGTCACAAATGAGATACAGACACAGCCAATCACTCCTTCACATGTCATGTCGACATTCATCCTGTCATTCATGCTACATATAGAGATGCTACATATGCTAAGCTCATGCTATCAACAACTAAAATATACATGTAACAATTCATTTGCTCGTTTAAACAACCGTTCCCCCGTCATGGTGTTATTTCCCGGTAGTTTTCTCAATGGCGTCGCACCGCTGGTGGTTATTTTGTTTTATTTTGAGATGATTCTTCAGCACGTCGTCCTGCCGCCTTTTTACTTTTCATTCTTTTATTTTGAAAATCCGACACAACCTGTCAGGCAGTCGTCTCCCGTATCCTTTATCTTCTCTTTTTAATGAGCCTGTACATGTGTGTGTTGGTGGTGGGGGCGACACACACACACACACACACACACATGTCCGTTGATGTTCACCGCTAACACACTCATCCATTCCTAGTGTTAGGGGTGTGTTTCATCACGGAGCAGGAAATAGCCGGGGCCGCGACGGACGCCGAAATGCCACGGCCCATTAGGACCGTCGGGGGAGGAGGTGTGTGTGTGTGTGTGTGTGTGTGTGTGTGTGTGTGTGTGTGTGTGTGTGTGTGTCGGGGGGGCAGGGATGGGGGGGGCATTGCTTATATAAGCATAATAAAAAAAATCCCCGGCGCAGCTTCGGCTGAGTTTCAACTGAATCAATGGGACAAAAGAGCATTCGGTGCGACCTTGACTGGGTTTGTCCTGCTGGGAGGAAGAAGAGGAGGAAGAAGAAGAGGAGGAAGAAGAAGAGGAGGAGGAGGAAAAAGAAGAAGAAGAAGAAGAAGAGGAAGAAGAGGAGGAAGAGAAGGAAGAAGAGGAGGAGGAAGAAGAAGAGGAGGAGGAGGAAGAGGAAGAAGAGGAGGAAGATGAAGAGGAGGAAGAGGAGGAAGAAGAAGAGGAGGAGGAGGAGGAAGAAGAGGAGGAAGAGGAGGAGGAGGAGGAGGAAAAAGAAGAAGAAGAAGAAGAAGAGGAAGAAGAGGAGGAAGAGAAGGAAGAAGAGGAGGAGGAAGAAGAAGAGGAAGAAGAAGAGGAAGAAGAAGAGGGTGATGAAGCTGCTCCATCAAAGCGAAGCATGATTCTCACTGAAATAAAAAGATGAGTCTGCAGGAGGCGGAGCTTAAACCTCCTTCCTGTGTGATTTTCTATCTGCCCGACCAATGGCGAGCCCCGCCTGCGCTCGAAGCGGCCAATTAGAAACCAGCGAACCCACCTGGATGCAAACGAAGCCGGAATTAATTAGAACGGTTGCCGAGGAACGGTTGCCGAGGGGAGGGGCGGCGGCGGCGGACTGTGGCACCTTCTTCTTCTTCTTCTTCTTCTTCTTCTTCTTCTTCTTCTTCTTCTTCTTCTTCTTCTGAGAAGCCGGATCTGCAGCGACTCTTGTGAAATTGTTGTGAAAAATTTGGCTCACCGGCACCACCTGCAGGTCTGGTCGTGGAGCTTCTGGATCCTGGAAGACCTGCGAGGAGGCATGGACACCTTCAGGTACCCTGATATTCACCCACCTTGCCAGAGAACAGCCTGTCACAGTCAGGGCCCGAGGTACCTTTGCGAAGAGAAGAAGATGCCAACGCCGCCGCCGCCGCCATCTCCAGGACCCAAGTGACTCCTGGATCCATCTGCAGAAGGTCTTCAGATCAGCTCAGAAGAACAGATTATTCCACGCCTGGCGTGGTCCCCGAAGCTCCAGGATCCCCCACTCTTGACGTGAACCGGTCCCCAAAGCGCGACCCCCCGTTGGAACGGCGCCGTGACGAACGCGCTTTGCTAGCAAAACCGTTTCACCGCGAATTTGTTTTTCTGCCACGGAGCCCCTCGGTTTAACCCCCACCAACACCCCCAAGACAGCAAGACAGATGGCTCCTCCAGATAAAGCTAATTACCGTTAGCGTTTTTGTTGGAAGCCAAGTCGTGGCTGCGGAGAGGAGCTCCTTTGGAATGCAAACAGTGCAGATGGGGGTTGGGGGGGGTTGAGATGGGGGGGTGCTGGCTCAGATTTAATGAAAAACCACACAGCGAGTCTTGGATTACCTACCGCAGCCGGGTATCTGCACTGTGCTTCCCCCCCTCCCCTTCTAGGTACGCGCCCTTCCTGGAAATTCTGCTCTGAAGTGAAAGCGGTATGCTTCTAACGTTCCTCTCCCCTCCCCCTCCAGGATGATCCCGGCCTCCAGCAAGGCTTTCTTGGTGACCAACCTGGTGTCGGGGACCCGCTACGACCTGTGCGTCCTGGCCGCCTGGGACGACTCGGCCACCACGCTCACCGCCACCAACGTGGTCGGCTGCACGCACTTCTTCACCCAGGACGACTACCCCCAGTGCCAGTCGCTGCCCAGCCAGCTTCTGGGCGGAACCATGATCCTGGTGGTCGGGGGCGTCATCGTGGCCACGCTGCTCGTCTTCATCGTCATCCTCATGGTGCGCTACAAGGCCGCCGACGCCGAACCCCCGGCGGGGAAGCTGACCAGCGTCAGCGACACGCACTCTCAGACCAACGGCGGGCGCCTCGGCCAGAACGGCCTCCTGGTCCAGCCGCCGGCGGAGCCCAAGGTGAAGGCCAAGGTCACGCTGCAGGACGAGGTGGTGGAGTTCAAGTGCGGCTCGCTCCAGAGCAGCCTCACCTCCTCTTCGTCCTCGTCGGGCTCGGTGGCCGGACGCTCCTACAGCCCCAACACCACGCTGGCTAGCATCTGGCGCTCGGCGCATTCGGTGCCCCGCTCCAACCTGGACCACCTCCTGGGCGCGTTCACCTCGCTGGAGCTAAGGGGGGTGCCGGGCCGGGACCCGGGTCCCTCGGGCGCCGGCGCCAAGGGGTCGTCTTCGGCGCAGAAGCCCCGCACGGACAGGGAACCCCTGCTGGGCCGGACGCTGGACTCCAGCCTCAACCGGCTCCTCATGCTGCCTCTGGACTCCCGGCTGAGGCGGAGCCAGTCCTTCGACATCGGGGACGTGTCGGGCGGCGGCGCCGTCCAGGCGCGGAGCAAGCCGAGGCGCATCAGCAGCATCTGGACTAAGAGGAGCATGTCGGTGAACGGTATGCTGCTGCAGTGCGAGGAGGAGGCGGAGCTCGGGGGGAGCAAGGGGACGATTGACAGCGCAGACTGGGTGATGGAGAGTACTGTCTAGCCAAAATAAAGAAAAGGGGGCGGCGGGTCCAGGGGCGGGGACGCTTCAGGAGGAGTCCGGTATCTTTAGAAGCGCTTCGCTTTCCCCCGTCTCAGGTCTGAGCGATCGACAGCGGATCTAAAAAGAAAAGGTCGCGCCCCAGAACTAGCGACCGCTATCCGAGCTTTCTAGCCACCGGGGAGTTCCTGTCGGAACATCTGGAGAAGAAGCGGGAGGTCCACTAGGGGATCCACATCCTGAAAGTGTGACCTTCAAGTCGGGGTTTAAGAGTCTCCACCCTCCACGCCATTTCACAGCGCTTTGAAGGAACCAGCGGTCGGATCTTCTGCCTCCCGGCGAGAAGGACGTCTCCAGACGGGAGGGGCAGGAGTTGTATGTCCACGTATGAGGCCCTGTGATTGGTCCAGGCTGAACCCCGCCTCCTGTCCAATGACAGTCCAGACCCCGACGGCAGGAGAAAACGAGTCGGCAAAGCAAGCGGCGTTCCTCTATCGGGAGGTCTGATTGGGCGCCGAGGTTCTCCTTCCTGGACCCGATCCGGAACCTTCTCCTCGGGTTCGAAAAACAAAAAAAAACCCTGAATCCTCCCGGCAGGTGGACTCACCGCGGAGGACGGGCGGCATGGAAATTATTATTTTTTGTTTGTTTGTTTTTATACATCTCAATGTTGCTGGTCAAACGCAAAGATCCACCGCCGGCCTTCAGTCCTCCGACCACAAGGGGGCGCCACCTGGAAGCCCCACGTAAATATTGTAATATTCACCTCCTTCCAGACTGAACGCTGACGCGGCTCCGCAAGACTTAAAAGATTTGACAGCGTTGTATGTGAATACGTTTTACTTTCCATATATATGTGTATATATATATACACATATATATATAAAACATATATATATGTATATATATGTATATATATATATATATTTGAGGGGTCACAAAGTACTTCTGTATGCTATATGAAACGTCACGTGACTGCGTAGAGTATTTAAAAGAAAAAAAACCTCCATCTGTACAGCCAGAGGTGTTTTTTTTTTTTTTGGAAAAAGAGAAAAATAATAATAAGAAAAAGCCAAAAATTGGCAAATCGGACGTTTTATATTTCATTGAATTTGTTTTTAAATTTTATTTTTATACATTCGGCAAACATTCTGTTTTTCACCTTTTTTTTTTTTTTTTTTTTTTTGTATCTTGACCTCGCTTTTATTGGGGCGGCCATCAAAGGTCAGAGGTCAAAGTGTTTAAGACCTGGAATAATCACAAATAAAATTATATATCATCTAATTATAATTATGATAATAACAATAATAACGTTATTGTTATAATATATTGTATTATTATATTATTGATGGTATTATTATTTAATATTAATAATATTCTTATCAATAATAATAATAATTATCATAACATTGATAATAATAATAAATTAATCCCAGCATTAATATGATAATTAATCAGCTCCGCTCATTTCGTTAATCGTTCTTATTGATTAGCCCCCGAGCGTCACTCGCTGCAGGATCTGATGATGTCAGAGGGGTTGTCATGGTTACCAGAGACCAGTTTCTGTTTATCTTTTTTTCTTTTTTTTTAAACCTACCTGGAAAGCAGAAGTACTGCACCTCACAGGCAGTATTTACTGTATAAATGCAGTTGTTTTTTTTTTAAACAAAAAAATATCAAGCAGTAAAAAAAATGAAATAAAAAAATAGATAAATAAAAATAAAATAAAAAATGGCGGCCTCCCCCCCCCCCAAACCTGCCCAGGATCCAGATCTCGGTCCAGGGACGAAGACGCCACGTCCGAGGAAGAGGAGCGTCTTTGCAGTCCGGACAAAATGTCTTTTGCTTCCGTCAAGTTGCATGATGTCGACGAGACGACCTCTGACCCCTGACCCCTGACCCCTGACCCCCCGCGGTTGTTTCCACAGCAACCATTACAATAATCCTGACTTGACTGCGCCCGCAGACGTTCTCTGTATATGGGATTTCTTTTTTCTACGCCGTTTTTCCGGGTGCAACGTCTTGCGGGGGGGGGGGGGGGGGTTGCCACGGCGACGCTCACGTCCGAGCCCCGAACTGTACAAAAACATGTTTGTGTGTTTGGATTTGTTGTTTTTTTGCTACTCAAGATAAAATTGGAAAAAAAAAAAAAACACAGACGTGGGTGTGGAGTGTATCTATGTGTGTGTGTGTGTGTGTGTGTGTGTGTGTGTTGTTTTCCTTTTTTAATTCGTGACATTTATACAGTTTTCCAAAATGCCGATTTAAATGGTGCTGAAATGCCACTGAAGTCGGAGGAAATTGTCAAAAAAAATATCTTTATTAATGCGTGAGAGTCAGAATTGCTGGTTGAGGTTGGTCGCAGGACGGAGGAGGACCAAGACCAGCATCTCCCAGGGTTCGGGACGTCCAGGTCTGAGGAGGTCCGATCGCCATGGCGACCGGGACGCAAGCATGGCTGTGGATGGAATCACTTCCTGTTTAAACAAGTTTGACCTGTTTTTGTTTCCTTCACTTGGAAATTCCACAAACTTCACTCTGACTTCACTCAGAAGTTACTCTGCCTTTATTCAAAAGTTACTTTTACTTTACCCAGAAGTTACTTTCATTTTACGCTTACGTTACTCAGAAGTTACTCTGACTTTACTCAGAAGTTACTCTTACGTTACTCGAAAGTTACTTCTACTTTACTCAGAAGATACTCTGCCTTTATTCAAAAGTTACTCTGTCTTTACTCAGAAGTTACTTTTACGTTATTCGGAAGTTACTCTGCCTTTATTCAAAAGTTACTCTGACTTTACTCAGAAGTTACTTTCATTTTACGCTTACGTTACTCAGAAGTTACTCTGACTTTACTCAGAAGTTACTCTTACGTTACTCGAAAGTTACTTCTACTTTACTCAGAAGATACTCTGCCTTTATTCAAAAGTTACTCTGTCTTTACTCAGAAGTTACTTTTACGTTATTCGGAAGTTACTCTGCCTTTATTCAAAAGTTACTCTGACTTTACTCAGAAGTTACTTTCATTTTACCCTTATGTTACTCAGAAGTTACTTTTACTTTACTCATAAGTTACTGTGCCTTTACTCAGAAGTTACTCTTATGTTACTTGGAAGTGACTTTGACTTTACTCAGAAGTTACTTGAACCTACTTGGAAGTTATATGAAGATTACTCAGAAGTAGCTGACTTTACTCAAAAGGTACTTATTTTGACTTTACCTTTCTTAAATCCATTTAAATTGAATTCACTGCGGTTATATTTATTATAAATGAAATGAATGTCCTCCTTCAACTTTTACTTTTCAGGTGAAAGTTTAAGATGAAAAAAAAAAAAAATGATAATAATAATAATGTAACAAAATTAAATTGAGGTTGATTTAACTGACTTTAATTCATTAATTGGTGGAGACGTTTTTCAGAGTCCTGTGACAGAAAATGTAAAAACTGCAAAGGAAAATTGGATGAAAAATAATATTAAAAAAAAAAAAAGTTTAAAATCAATACGAAACTGTTTTGCCATTTGCATATTTATATATTTTCAAATTGCAATCAAAATGAAATTTACACATTCTGACTTGCCCTTTCGTAGATTTAAAATAATCACATAAACTTTTCTTTGATGAGCAATAGTTACAGATTTAAAAACTGAAGTCAGTTCTGATGTTCACAAAGTAAAATGAAATTTTATTTAAGACTTAATTCGGTTGAATAAGAATGTTTTTAAGTGGCATTAATTAATTAATTTTAATTTGAAATTTTAAATAAAACATAAATGAATCAAATAAAGTGTTATTTAACTGGCACCTTTGTATTTTTTTATTTGGTTTAGTGTAAATTATACAGAATTTATGTATATAAATATTTATTCAGTACAACATTGTCATTTATATAAAAGATAAAATAGGTATAATATAATTACTATATTATTAATTACTTCATTTATTAAAACAGACATATTTGAAAAGAATTACTACGAGTGAACAAATATGAAACTACTATTATCATTTTAAAATCGTCATTATTATATTTGTATGATTATTCGAATGTGTATATATTAATTTCCATGTCAAATTCAGGAGTAAAATAAAAATCGGCCTTATATAAATTGTAAAGTAATTGAATAGATTATCGATTAAGTTATTGATTATGCTCTTAAAATTTTATTGTATATTTTAATGTGTATAACTTATTTTCCTGATTTTATGTCATGGTATAGAGTAATGAAATAAAAGTAAAAAAACTACAACTAATTTAATTAGATCATTTAAAAAAATAAATTACAAAATAGTTGAAACAGATAATAAATAATAATTGATTTTTTTCCATATTTTGTGCAAAATATCATATAATAGTTTTTCAAATAATAAAATCAAAAACAAATATGATTTTTCTGGTTCATACCTTTTTTTTCAACACTTCTTCCCGGGTGTTTTAAATCAAATAAAAACAGAATACATGATTCATCACGTTTAATTTAATTTAATATTGATAACTTCCTCAAATCTAAATCCAGCTTTTATTTTCTTTTATATGACGAAATATTAAATCGTATCGATAGCGATCAGTCTCCGTTCTGCAGACGGGCCGCTGCTGCCATCCGCTGGTCATCCAGGACCAGGACCAGGACCAGGACCAGGACCAGAACCAGGACCAGCTTTGTTGACCAGGTCTGTTCACACATGCAAGACTGTAAATTATAAATAATATAAAATACAAAGTGCGGGGGGGGGGGGATAAATGAATCCTTTATTTGATTAAAACATGAAGAGAAATACATAAAAGATTTTTGTACTTAATATTACTTATTATTTCTTATTATTGCAATAATACGTTCATATTATATAATAGTATTTACAATAAATATTCATTTATTTATTAACAGATAGGATATGAAAAAGGTGGAAGTCTAGGTTTAAAATATGTTTTCGATATCTGAAAAATTGCAAATGATACAAAATAAATCAATTAAATTTATCAGATTCAGATTTACAACCATATTTCTTTATTTTATTTAGGATATGGAAAAATTTAGAAATCTAGATTTACAAAATGATTTCGATTTAAAAACAAAATGCAAATGAAGTTAAAAAAAAATCGATTGTTTTATTAGACTCAGGTTTATTACCGTATTTCTGAATTTAATTAAAATATAGACAATGTCAAAATGTAGATTAAAAATGTTATTTATATCTGAAAAAATGAAAATTAAACAAAAAGAAATTCTGTTTATTCAATGAGACTCAGATTTATTGTTATCTTTCTTTACTTTTTCAAGATATGATGTGGATATCTAGATTTTTTTTTCGAAACCTGAAAAATTGCAAATTGAATAAAAATTAACGATTTCTTTTATTTGACTCAGATTTAATACCATATTTCTCGATATTTTTTAAGGATATGAAAAATGTGAAAATCTAGATTAAAAAAAGGTTTTTGATATCTGAACAACTGCAAATTTAAAAAAAAAATCTGTTTCATTGGACTCAGATTAAATACCATATTTCTTTATTCTATTAAGGATATGAGAAATGTGGAAATCTAGATTAAAACATATTTTCGATATCTGAAATCTCAAATGAAACAAAACAAAATCAATTAATTTTATTAGACTCTAATTTAATACCATATTTCTTTTTTTATTTGGGATATAAAAAAAGTGAAAATCTAGATTAAAAATGATTTTCGATAAATGAAAAATTGCAAATGAATCATAGTGGTTCATTACCATATTTATTTTTTTAGAATATGAAAGATGTGGAAATAAAGATAAAAAAATGTTTTAGAAATCTGAAAAACTCTAAATTAAAGAAAAAAATATTTTATTAGACTTGGTTAGATGTCGCTATGTCAGAAAATCCGAAAAGAAAATAATCATTATAATTATTATCATTATGACTCATATTTCTAGTAGTCGTCGCAGCATTAAAATGTTAATTTAAAAGTATCGTCCAGTTCCAGGGTGCAGTTCTGTCGCGCCGCCACTAGGGGGCGCTCTCAGCCCGTGGAGACCCACGCAGTGTCCGTGCCATTACTCTTATTTCTCCGGGGAAAAATACACGAAAAATATGAGTTTCAACCTTTTTAAGTTTATATTTCATGATTTCCGATGAAAATAACCTCGCCTTTCTAATTAAAGGTTTTCAAATTATATCACATTAACAGAGAAGCCGAATAAGATGATAATTCTAATTATAAATTATAATGATGATGATGATAATAATCAGATGTAATGTTTATCCAACGAAATTACCAATAAATTATTAATAATAACAATAATATTAACAATTATATTCACAATATATTTGGAAATATTATAAATAAAAATATTATAATAAAAATCAAATAAAAAGAAAATTGAAATTATTATAATAATCAAGAAATATTTTGCCTGAGGAAATAATTGTATTAACCTTTATACTACATACTGTAATTGGAAAAACGTATACATGAGGAAATTACCAATAATATTAACAATAACAATAATAATAATAATAATAATATAATCAGAAATGTTTATTCCTCAGGATATAATAATAACTTAATTGGCATGATTTATCAATGAGGAACTGATAATATTGATAATGATGATGATATAATTTTAAATATTCATCCATGAGGGAATTATTAATAATAACAATAACAAAAATAATATTTATGGCAATATCTATCCATGAGGAAATATATGAATAATCATAATTATATAATTTGCATTTTTATCCATGAGGAACTGATGATATTATTGATTGTACTAATAATATTATAATTGGAAACATTTATCCATGGGGAAATTAACAATAATAATAATAATAATAATAACAATAATAATAATAATAATAATTAGAAATGTTTTTTCTCGTGGAAATAAGAAGAGGAAGAAATTTTATTCCTGAAGAAAATAATACTAATATAATTGGAAATATTGCATATTGCTATGAGGAAATTATTATTAACAATAATTATAATACTAATAATGTAATCAGAAATGTTTATTTTCTTATTTTCTTATAATAATAATAATAATTGGAAATATATATCCATGAGGAATCCCTATTATGATTGTTATAAGAGTAAAAATGATCAAAAATATGAGAAATCAATGTGTCGTAATAAAACTATGAAATAAACCACAAGGTCGGACTGTGTGGCGTCACAGCAGGAAGGGCTTTTGCTGTGAGGCTGTGACGTCACACACACACACACACACACACACACACACACACACACACACACCGAGGACCCTCTTTCTTCAAAGATCTGATGGAAAACCATAAAAGCGAAGCAAACCTTCACAAATCTGGACATTTCCTCAGAATCCAGCAGACGTGGAAAGGGGAAGCTGAGGGAAGCGTGCACGCCGTGACCTTTGACAGGTAAACACACACACACACACACACACACACACACACACACACACACACACACACAGGCCTGGAGTGAACTTTGACCTGCTGTGATCAAATATGGTTTCTATAATAGAAAAATGATGGGAGTGGGAGCAAAGTGGGTTTGCGTGGGCGGCCTGCGGGGGCTGTGACGCGTCCTGTGAGCTGCAGCGGAGAAGCTGTGAAAGCTGCAGATCCCGCACGCACACACACACACACACACACACACGGTCAAGTTTTCACGCATGCGCAGTGTCTCGGCACTGCAGAGGGAGGCGTCCTGCAGCTGCACGGCGCAGGAATGTGTGTGTCCGTGGGTGGTGGGGTGGGGTGGGGTGGGGGGGGGGGGACTGTGGTGTGTGTGTGCGTGTGTGAGAGTGTGTGTGTGCAGCCAAGTTTGGAAAGGCTCTATTTGAATAACAACACAGCTCGTGAATTAATGGCGATGCCGGACGCCGTTTAAGCGCCACGCCGACGCGCACGTCCGTGGACATGGCGTCCGTGAGCGTGGACGCCGCCGAGCGGAGCCTGGAGAAGCACCGGCGCTCCCTGTCGCTGCTCTTCTACCGGGCGGTGCGGGACCTGAAGCCGGTGTGGATGCTGGAGGAGATGCGCACCACGGAGACCTTCTACCGGGAGGAGGACCTGAGCCAGCGGCGCTACACGCCCGCCGAGGCGCTCCTCTACGCCATCGTGCACGACCACCGTGCGTACGCGCGGTACCTGCTCGGCCGCTACGCCGACGAGGCGCTGGCCAAACCCGGGGAGCGCTTCTGCTGCTGCCCGTCCTCCGCGCCGCACGTCTCCACCGCCGTGCGTTACGACCGCCGCTACATCCTGCTGCTCCTCCTGCAGGGGGCGCGCCGGAGCCGGACCCCCCCGGACCCGGACCCGGACCCGGACCCCGGGCGGACCCCGCTGCACCTGGCCTGCGAGCTGCGGCGCCCGGAGGCGGTGGTGCTGCTGCTGGGAAGCGGCGCGTCCCCGCACGCCGAGGACCACGACGGCCTCACCCCGCTGGACCTGCTCCTGCAGAAGCTCCTGCGGGACTCGGATTCGGACTCGGATCCGGACTCGGAGGCGCGCAGGTGTCTGGACAGCCTGCTCATGTTCGCGCCGGCCGCGGCGGCGCGCTTCAAGCTGAAGGCGCGTCTCCTCGCCGAGCCGCGGCCGTGGAGGGACGCGCTCGGAGAGGAGACCTTCGGGTACCTGTCCGGGCGGCGGCCCGCCCCGCTGCACCTGGCCGCCATGCAGACCATCCTGGGCCGCCTCAGCCCCGCGGCCTTCCCGGAGAGCCTGCACGACCTGCCCATCCCCTCCGCGCTCAAGCCGCCCGGCCTGCCGCAAAACCCGCGCGTCCCCGCATGATGGCGTGTGCATGCATAAGATAGTTTGGCGTGTGTGTGGAAAAAAAAAAGAAAAAAAAATCAGGGAGGATATATTATATACTTAATTCCATTTACGCGTCGACAGGAATAACAGCCATTTCTAATGTTATATGTAATAATATGGGCATTTGTTGTGTGTGTGTGTGTGTGTGTGTGTGTGTGCAGGGGAATGCAGTTGTGCTTCAGTGGTGATTTAAAAAAAAAAAAAAATACAGTCGTACCTTGACTTAAGAGCGGACTCGGTTCTCGATTTTTGCTCGTATATCAAATTAACCCCCATTAAAATCAACTGAAATGATATTCTTCCGCTCCAGACCCCGGGTTTGTTGCATGATTTTAAATAGAAATATAGTTTATAAATAACAAATGTAAAAAAATGCACTTTAAAAGTCACATGTATGTAAAAAAATACATAAAGACTGGATGGGGATATACGTTCAAAATAGAAATGTAAAAAATGCTATTTAAAAATAACATAATGTTAAAAAATACATAAAGATGGACAAAGATATAGTTTAAATATTTACATGTACAGATGGCACGGAGATATACTTTAAAAATTAAACATAATTTAAAAAATGCACTTTAAAAATCACAACTTATGTAAAAAAAAAACCATAAAGACTAAATGGGGATATATGTTCAAAATGAAAATGTAATAAATGCTATTTAAAAATAAAGTTAAAGAAAACATAAAGATGGACAAAGATGTAGTTTAAAAATAACAATAGATAAAAATAATTATATATGTTTTTTTTTATCTTTTAGAGTATATATTTCTCACAGCTTTATAGATTAAGCTGTGGAAAAATATGTACTCTAAAAATAACTTATGTATAAATGATGTAAAAAATGCACTTTAAGAATAACACATTACGAAAAAAAAATATATATAAATTCTGGATGGGGATATACGTTAAAAATGACAATGTGAAAAAATGCAATTTAAAAATAATGTTAAAAAAATGCATAAAAATGGATAAAGATATACTCTAAAATAACTCATGTGTAAATGATGTAAAAAAAAAAAGCACTTTAAGAATAACAATTTATTTAAAAAAAAATCACAAAGATGGTACGAAGATGCCCGAGACGCTGGCGAGTCAAGGTACGGCTGCGCGGAAAAACTGCCAGAAAGAAAAACAATTTAAATGTATCAGCAGATGGAAGGCGAAAATTATAATTTATATCTAAAAAAACACGTTCCGCCTCCGCAGGGCTGCCGAGACTCCAAAACACTGATTTATCACCACTGACATTTTAAAACAACCATCTAACTTCCTTCTCTGAGTGTGTGTGTGTGTGTGTGTGTGTGTGCGTGTGTGTGTGCACTGAAGTGTTGCATCATGTTATTTAATCATTCCATAGGGTGATGATTTTGATTTTTAACTTATGGGTGTGGTGTTTTTTTAAAACGGTGCTGATTTAAAAAAAAAAAAAAAAAAAAAAAGACGCAACCTCACAGGTCATCCGGGTGATTTTTTTTTTTTTTTCTAATTTACAATTTTATTTACAATTACAATTACAATTTTAATTTACAATTTTATTGTAAATTTTTTAATTTACTTTTTTTTTTTAATTTACAAATGTAAATTCAGGAAACAAGCTAACCTCATCTTTTTTTTCATGTTTATTTGTTGTTGTCTTTACTTGCAAGCGTTGCGTTTCAACTAATTGCAAACATGGGAGTTTTTAATATTTGCACGAAGAACTGGTTCGCACTTAAGTTGCAACGGGTGGAAGTGTGAGCCGCAATATTTACCTGTAAATATTGGGATTAATATCCCCGCGCTAACATCCGAGGGCTGTGCACGAACAGGAAATGGCGAAACGTCTTTCTGCCTCAAGGCCTTATTGATATTTCCTAACAAAACGCTTTAGCCGGCTGCTCGATGGACCGCAAAATCTATTGAGTTGTCTCCAAGTGCATTTTTATCTCTTTATTTATTTATTCTAAACATAACTCCAGGATTAGCGCGCCGCATTGTGTTCATGGATCTGCTAATGACTTCCTGGGTGGTTTGGTTGACGATCCGGGATTAAAAATGTCTTGGTAAAATTAAAGGAGTCTCCAAAGCCCTCCAAACATTTTGTTGCATTTTCTGTCCAAAGATATTAAATATTACATTTTGATCAACTGGTAGAAATTTGATAAAATGTGTAGCTACGGTTGATTTTCTGCTAAAAACCTGAGGCTAATTAAAATCAATCCTTACGGAAAGCTAACCATCGAGACAGGATTTATTCTTTTTGTGTAATTACTTGGTTTTTTTGATGGTCAGTAATATTTTCAAGTTCCCCACTTATACACACACACACACACACACATATATATATAATATTTTGATCAGCTGGTAGAAATTTGATTAAAAAAAATATTGCCACTAGGGTTGATTTTCTGCTAAAACAGGGGGCTAATTGCAAAATCAATCTTGACAGCAAGCTAACCATAAAAAGACAGAAAATTAATTTATTTTGTGTAATTACTTGTTTGGGGTTTTTTTTTTGATGATTAGTAGAATTTTCAAATTTCAAAAGTGGCAAGACAGTTGATTTTCTGCAACAAAAAAAACAGGGCTAATATTAAATCCCTACAGCAAGCTAACCATCAAGACAGAAAGTTTTATTTGTTGTGTAATTGCGTATTTCTTTGTGATGCTTTTTCATATTTCCAGGTGGTGCAGAAAAAAAAAAACACTTGTACACACACACACACACACACACACACACGTGCTACTCCCTAGCCTTAGGCCTGTTTTTGTAAGCCTGTTTTGCTTGGAACTTCGGTGGGATGCTTGCAGCTCTGGGAGCTAACAGCGGTTAGCATGCTTTGCTGGGAGCCTTAAGCTTAGCCAGGAAAGCCAATGGGATACTTCCAACTCTGTCACTTGGGCAGTTAGCAGGCTTAGCTAGGGACATCATCTTGACGCTAGCAGCTACGTTGCAATGTGTGATGCAGTAAAGCAGTAGCCTGTTTGAATGCTTTGCTTGGAACTTTAGTGTGATGCTTGCGACTCTGGTAGTTTTAAGACGGGTAGTCACTGCGCGGTTAGCATGCTTTGCTAGGAACTACAACTTGACACAAGCAGTTCCGCTGCCATAGGCACAGTTTGGTAAGCTACTCTGCTGTTAGCATGCTTTGCTAGGAACTACAACTTGACGCTAGCAGCTCTGGTTCTGCCTCTCACTCCTTGCATGCTGGACTTGAAGTCCTACCAGAGCACCTTCAGCCGTAGACTGAGACCACAGAAGGTCGTTCTTACCCGTGGCCGTCAAACTTTTGAACTCCTCCCTTTTCTGCAAGAACGAAACCTTCACGTGAACGGCTGTAACATTGGAGCCTTGCCGGGAAATCATGTGACTTCTACCTACAGCATGGGAGTGACATGGAATTCACCAGAAAAAATAAATAAAAAAATAAAAAACAGATGGGTTTTGTTGGGAGTGCCAGTTTCGCTTTCCTTCCAGTTGGGTTTGGTATCTTGTGGCGGCTGAGTCAGAACAAGGGTGTGATCGTGGGATTACGAATCCACTGCTTTTGTTCGTATCCTCCCAGCCAACTCAGTTGGTTGCCCGAACTGGTTGACTGTACGAGCAAATATGCGTTGTGATTTTTTAGTTTGAAACACCGGCAGAACCTGTTTAGACATTTAGAGCTCGCCTTTCAAATTGGACATACGAGTCTTGTGCCTTGTTGGAAGCGGGCAAACCGTTGGTCCGAGCCGCTCTAATCGCTTTGGGACCGGAAGAAAAAATGAAGTGACACGAACAGATGACTTCGGACTGTTGGTGGAACCCTGAGGAACCCCACGCAGATACAGGAAGAACATGGAGACTCCACACAGAAAGAACCAACCAGTGACCTTCTGGCTAAATTCGGCATAGCGGTTAGCATTTCCTTCCTAGAAGGTACCTGGTTGGTTCTTTCTGTGTGGAGTCTCCATGTTTCTGCGTGGGGTTCCTCAGGGTTCCTCCAATAGTCCAAAAGGTACAGGCGGTTCAGTGAAGACCCTGAACTGCCCAGATGTCTGAATGAGGGGGTGAATGGTTGTATGTCTCTATTTGGGTCCAGAAGGAAAGGAACCATGGAGGAGACAGTGCTGTTTGGTCTAGAACAGTGGTTCCTAACTCGGGTTTGACTGAACCCAAGTCAGTCTCAGGGGTTCGGCAGAGGTCAAGACGCACTCGACTCATAGAATTGGTGATGACGCGCCCCGCTTGGCCACCGCTGGCCGCAGGTGATCACGCTACGTAGCTTTGCCGATCTGCGCCGCAGGGATTTTGGCGCTCTCAGTAGTCAGTGGTACGTCCTGGGATTTCCTTCATGATATTTGAATCCCTTCATGCTGATCTGGTCGAGCAATGTTGGAGAAAAGGAACGGACTTTGTTGCAAAAATGACACGAATTCGGCACTTGCTGAGGTGAAGCCGCAAATTTCTGAGCTGGTCTCTCAAAGGCAACAGCAGAAGTTGCACCGGTTTGCTGTAACTATTATTTTGTTTTTGTTTATGTGTGAAAATCATGTTTTACAGGTTTTGTTCTTTGAACAAAACCTGTAAAACAAGGATTTCGAGGATCAGGAATGAGTCCACCAGAGGGGCGGGACATGTTAGATGTTTATGAGATGGTTAGATCACGTACAGGGGAGGGATAGTGCTGGAATTGGAGGTCTTGAAGACCAAAGAAGATCTATGGACATAGTGAAAGAGGACATGAAGTTAGTTGAGGTGAGAGAGGAGGATCCAGAGAATAGGGTGAGATGGAGGAGGTGGATTTGCTTTGGAGACCCCAGAAGGGAAAAGCCCAAAGGAGAATGTAGTTAGGGGACCCAAAGGTACAACTTCTGGGGACTTACCTGGTTTAAACTTTGGATAGGTGCAGTTAAAATTCAGATTGTGTGAAGCTCAGGCGGTTTCACCGGGGCCTGGTTTTGGTCTAACTTGACACATCCCGTCATTTAGGCCCTAAACACATCGATAAGAACATCAAGTTCAATGGTTGTCGATGTGACGAAGCTCCCAGGGAGTCGTTGCGTCACCCTATCGTCAAAGGTCAGGGCCAAGCTGATTAAAATATGTGCAGCAAAATTTTGAAACGCGCCCAGGGAGTGTAGTGAACTCCGACCAGCCCTGCCTTTATCACCACAAGCTCACGCCCAGGCGGCCAGATAACCGGACTGTTGAGGCCCCGGACGACCTCTGTGCTATTAGAGATTCTGCAGAGGAGCATTCATTAAATCGCGTAAAAGGACTTCACTTCAAGTAGACTTTTGGTTGTAAAATAAACGCAGGGACAAACAGTTTCAGTTGTTGAAGGTGTCGCACAAAGGCTTGGAAACTGGCCCTCCGACCAGAGAGCACCAGCAGAGGTCATAGTCTGTTTTTTTTTTTTTTTTTATGCATGTCTTCTCTAACAGCCCTAATGTGAAGGACCATGACTCAGCAGAGATACCCAGACATCCTGTCGAAGGAAGGAAGTCCCTGGGCATTCCGATAATTTTACTTTTAAAATGTTTTCCTTTCTTCTAATGTGGCCTCGTACTCGAGTCTTTGGGGCATACAAGATTTGCCCCCGGCCAGCGTAGCAAGCGGCATCTCACGTTTGTGTCAAACCAATTGTTGAGTTTGCGTTACATTTTCCTGTTTTCAGATTTTCTGATGCCATTTTTATCCAAACTGCCGAACCGGTGATGACAAAACAAAAGAACTGCTCGGGCCAAACAGGATAATATGCATAATACTGCCTGCCGTGCTGACAAACGCCTCAGGTATCTGTGGTCACTTTTGCCTTTAGCTCCTTCTGTCCACTGCACACCACCAGCAGAGGGCAGCAGGCCCCCCCACCTCGGCCCCGAGACTGAATCGAAACCAAAAGTTAAAAAAGGCAGAGCTGTTTTTAATGTGCAGCGTTGTTAACCATTGACCGCTGGGTCAATAAGGAAAGGGTCTTATCAATTTTTATCCTCAGCTGTTCAACAGAGGGTACAATCGAAAGAAGTGCATCTGTTATTTGTCTGAGGACGACATCCGCTCTGAGCCCCTTCTTGTTCCCAGTGGTGATGAAGTTGTTTCAGCTTTTTATTGTGTTTATGAACAGGCGAACGGATGAGGTTAGACAGGAATCTCCATGGACCAGATGACACTGTTATCTGTAGTGAGAGCAGGGAACAGGTAGAGCAACATCTACAGAGGTGGAGGTATGCTCTGGAAAGGAAAGGGATGAAGGTTAGTTGCAGTGAGAACGAATATAGATATGGAGTGGTGAGGCTACAGGAGACACCGTTGACCGTCACCTGAAGGGAAAATCCCAAAGGAGAAGACTTTGTCAAAGGGGTGCAGGACATGTATGACCGAGACAAAGTGATGACTGAGATGGTTTGGACATGAACACTCCCCCATCCATGTCCAAACCATGGTGAAGATCTGGATAGAAGGTTGCTGAAGGTGGAGTTGCAAGGCAGGAGGTCTAAAGGAAGACCAAAGAGAAGATTGGAGGACGCAGTGAGAGAGGATATGAAGGTGGTTGGTGTGAGAGAGGAGGATCCAGAGAACGGGGCTAGATGGAGAAGGTGGATTGGCTGTGGAGACCCCTGGAGGGCAAAGCCCAAAGAAGAAGATTTTTATTGTGCCAGAGGAGCAAAGGCCACAGCGCCATGACCCAATCAAATCTGCTCGACACTCCGACATGGCTTCTGTAGAAACACCTCGGCTGGAGGTCCCAAAAAAATGATAAACTTCTGACCCTCTTGTCTTTCTGCCCAAACAGGATATGGGTTGGGGTTGCAGTCAGATCCAGATGAACCCCGAGGACACGCCGCAAACCCGTCCACCGGGACAGGTTCTCGGGAAAGTCCAGGACCCGTCAGCGGGTTCCCTGAAGACCAAAGAGTGACTGAAAGGGTGAGCGGTTGGACGTCTCTGCGCGGACCCTGTGATGACATCCGACGCCGTGAGCATGGAGGACAAACGAACGAAGGATCCATCGGCGAACCGATCTGGTGAGACAGGAAAACGAGTCGGCATTCCACAGCAGCACTTTAGATGATTGACGGCCTCCGAACGCTTGTTTTGCACATGGATTGAAAACATTCCCCGCCCTTCACGGGTCTCGGCTCGTCCTGCGCCGCATCTGTGAACTCCAGATCCCCTTCGGCGGCCTTGATACCGGTTTGTTTACATGGTTAAGTTTCCGCTTGACCAAGCGGGACCTCATCCTCACCGCAAGACTGAAATAACCAGATACCAAAAAGGTAGATTTAGTCCACATCGCCGACCCCCTTCCCCCTCCGGGGCTACAAATGTCAGAGGCTAATAGCATTTGGTCCGAGGGAGGTCGTGTTGCGTAAACCGGTTTTGCCTCATTGCACGGAATCCCCTCCCCGCCGGGTGGCACATAATACCTCCGCCGGCTCAGAGCAAAACAAAACAAAACGGGAAACGCCGGGAATAGCGCGACGAGCGGCTAATGGAGCGCGGCGGGGCGACCTGATGCGGTTACACAAGCGAGACGCCGTCACCCCGGCAAAACCGGTGTTTCAAACAAAACAACCGGCGTCACAACACATATTGGTTACCTTTTTGGTAAATCCTCTAATTGGGTTTTAGTATCGCCGCCTGTTTATTTTGTCAAGATGCTAAAAAACGTAGCGTCAGGCTTTAGCTTAAGGCTCCTCAAGCTGTTTCTAAGGATTTACCCCGAACGTGAGGTTCTTTCCCGACCCCTAACCGCCGTAATCAGTCCGTGATCAACAGCCGTCGAGAAGTTGGACGGTGTTTTCTTAGCGAGCGTCTGCGACAGCTGGGAGTTTCAGAGCCCGTCGGGTAAAAGCGCTGACGACACGGCCGCCTTCTGCTCCGCCGCTCTGCCGACAGCTTGCAGGGTTCGCCTCGGTCAGGTGCGGGGGGGAAACGCTTTTTTCCGAATCGACGGCGAACTTGTTTCGTTTTCCACGGCGTTCTGGAGGGAGAACTTTGTGTCTTCAAACAAGCATGAGGACGAACGCAGGAAACCAGAACATCAAATTCATTCGAAACGCAATAAATCCATTCCGGATGCCTGGTTTTGGAACAGGGTTAGATGGAGAAAGTTGACTCGCTGTGGCGACACCTGAAGGGAAAAGCCCAAAGGAGAAGATGACTTTGTCACAGGGGTGCAGGACATGTATGACCGATACAAGGTGATGACTGAGACGGTTTGGACATGAACAGAGGAGTGTTCATGTCCAAATCGTGGTGAAGATCTGGGTAGAAGGTTGCCGGTAGTGGAGCTGCCAGGCAGAAGGTCTAGAGGAAGACCAAAGAGAAGATGGACGGACGTAGTTAGAGAAGATATGAAGGTAGTTGGTGTGAGAGAGGAGGGTCCAGAGAACAGATGGAGAAGGTTGATTTGCTGTGGAGACCCCTGAAGGGAAAAGAAGAAGATCATGTATCAAAAACAATAATACATATTAAAAGAGACCGTAAAGAAATGTTACATTTGGTGCTCCACACTTAACGCTACAATGCTATGCTAAATGTAATGTTGCTCCACTTTATATTTAAACTCCATGTTTGGACAGAGTGAAGCCGCTACTCTTTCTGAAACCATCAAATCGTCCACTACCAGCACGACCGACATCCCCCGCCTTCTCACATTTTGAATTTAGAAACTCGTTGTTTAGAAACTTTTGTTTAATTTTGTTGGATAACGACATACAAAATAATGTCAATACAATTATTTGTCTATGTAGGATTTTACAGTTGAAATAAAATGCCAAAAAATGTAAATATCTAAATAGCAATTTTCATTTTGTTCAACTCATATGATACCTAGTTGGCCGATGGCAGTTCCATCTGTACTGTTAGCGTCAAAATTATAATTTTTTTAAAAAAGGTTCACAGCCCAAAGAGCGAGGCTTCAGCAAGCACGAACAAAATAAAAGTTGTAATGATCTGGAATTTTCCCAATTTTCCTGTTACACCACGGAGGAAGCACTTTTTGGAAGCTAGCATTAGCATATCTGCCTAGCATAGCCGCTAACACGACAGAACCGGTGTTCAGTCAAGTGATTATTTTTTCCTGTCATGCCCTGGAGGAAGCACTTTGGGACACTAGCGTTAGCATTTCTGCCTAGCATAGCCGCTAACACAACAGAACAGGTGTGAAGTCGCGTCTTTTTATTCAAGAAAACAAGAAGAGGGTTTTTTTATTTGTTTATTGTTTATAAGCCCCCCCTTTTTTTGGCACGTAAACTCGGACAGCAGCGCAGTGGAAGAGGCTAAAAACACCACCTGACAAACTGGACACTGATTAACCTGATGAGCTTAAAGTCTTACATCTAAATGCGTGTGTGTGTGTGTGTGTGTGTGTGTGTGCGCGTACAAGCCTTTGTGTGTGTTAATGCACTTAATGTTAGCATCTGCGCATGCCGGGGGGAGGGTCAGAACCGCTCCAGAAGATCTCATTATCTTCTCACCTGTCTTGCATTGCGAGCTCCGGAAGGTTCTCGGCAGCATCGCTAACAGAAATGCTAACAGATGGAGGCCTGACCGTCGAGAACATCTCGGAGACCATCTTACCGGAGGTTGTTTGAGCAGCTGGGAGGATCGCCGCTGATGGATTCACGTCCCGAAGACTAAATCTCCGTCCCAGATCCACGAGGGGTTTCCTGAGCTGCTCTCCCGGGCGCTAAAATGGGTTGCTCTCCGTCCAAAGGGAAGTTGTTTTCCAAGCCGGGCCTGGAATCTCCAAACGCCGCGGCGGATGAAGACCCGCGGAAGGCTGCGGATGCGAAGCCCCCGGAGGTGGAGGTCTTGAAAAGCAGAAGCGACGGGACGGAGGAGCTCCCGCCGTCCGAGGAGCTCCCGGAGGAGGAGGTAGCGTCCGTCCGGGCCGGCGAGGACGTTAAAGAAACGGAGGCGGCCGGAACGCCGCGGGAAGCGGACGTCGAAGCGGTCGAAAGCGCCAAAAAGGCGGAGAAAAGAAAAAAGAACAAGGACAAACGAAGGGCGGGGGAGAAGCAGAGGAGATCCTCCATCGTCCACGCCAAGTTTGACTTCCCCCCGCACATGGTGAGAGCTCACCAGGCGGCTTACGCCTTCCTGTGTCCAAACATCTCCAGGTACGAGGCCCTGCTGGGTCTGCTGGACCAGGCGGCGCAGACCCAGCTGTCCCTCCAGCCCATGATGACCGCCTTGGTGTTGCGTTTCGAGGAGGTCAACCAGGCCTTGGAGGACATGGCCGAGGAAGGGGAGCTGATGCTGAAGGAGCACGGAGAGTACATGTCCTTGCCCTCGGGGATGACCGGCCCGGTGGTCTCGGGGGCCAAACTCGGCAAGCTCACCGAGCCGCCGCCGGACCTGATCCAGCAACTGCTCCGGCACTCGACGGAGAAAATGAGGCAGGTGGGAGGTTCGGTGCGGGTTCTGGGCGACACCACGCTGGAGGACGCCGTGGAGTATTTTTCCTCCTTGTCCCAAATGCTGGTTCGGAAACTCCGGGCCAAGCAGACGGCGGAGCAGAGGCTGACCCAGGTGCTGGCCAGGGTCGGGATGGCCGCCAATCGGAAAGGGAACCCCGAGGACACGGCGCTGCACAGCGAGGACAGCGGCATCGGGGGCGAAAACGAGAGCCTCACCGGTTCGGAGCGCCACCGACGCCACCGCGGGAGCGCCGGTTCTGGGAGCTGTGGGTCCGGAGTCAACGTCCGCGGCGCCTACGAGACTCCCGGCAACTTACCCCACCTGGGAGGTCGCGACGAAGACGGCGAGGAGGACGAGGAGGACGACGATGAGGAGGAAGAGGAGGAGGAGGCGTTCGGGAGAAAGAGGTCTAACTCTTCCCCGCCGGATCCGAGTCAGACTCTTTTGTACTTGCGTGCGAAATATACGCCGTTCGCGGTGAAACGACCTTCGACCGCCGGCAAACCGGAACCGTCTTCATCCGGCGGGTACGTGAACCTGGTGACGGAGCTGCAGAACAGCCAGAGGGACTTGGATCAGCGAATGAAAACGGCCACCTTCAAGGGCGGGAAGAAGCCGCCGGGACACGACGACGTCCGAAGACCCGGACTGAGACGCCACTCCTCGGGCGCCTCGGGAGCAGCTCTGAAGGGAACCTCCAAGTCCCAGAAATCGTCCGCCTTCGCGCCGCATCCGCCCAAACACCAGTCCGTCCGGAGGCTGATCAACACCTTCAGCCAAGGGACGGACGGGAGACCGGGCCAGAGCCTGGCCAACGTCCCGCCTCATATCAGGAGGACCAGGAAAAGCGGGAGTCTTCTATCGTCCGACGCGGGGAACCCGGACGACGGCGTTCCGGTCGTCAACGGCAACAACAACAACAACAGCTGGCCCGACGGGAAGGACGACTGTGACGTGGACAGCCTCCCGCCCCCGCCTCCGGAGGTGCTGCTGGACAACTCCTTCCAAAGTAGCGAGGGAACGCTAGGGAACGAGCAAGGCTCGCAGGAGGACTCGGTTCGGCTCCCGGCAATCAACCAGAGGACGGGAGCTTCCGGACGCCTGAAGGCCTGCGTGCCCAACGTGGAGGTGTTGCCGAACAGAGCGAGCGTGAGGCCGAAACCCGGCGACGCCGCCGCGCCGGGGGCGCAGAACCGAGCGGAAACCGAGCTAAATCCGGACACGGAGAAGGCTAACAGTCTCTACCAGCAAGCGCGCAAGATCATTCACCTGCGCAACGGAGCGGAGGCTCTGGACAAAAGAAACGAGGCCGATCATTTGCTCCCTCGTGGCAGATCTGGGTTTGAAACCAACGACGACGACGCGACGCCATCCGGCCAGCCGTGGACAGCGCCACCCGTCTCCAGGGTCCGCATACCGCCGTCCTTCCCTTCTGTAAGCCACAGATTCGCGAGCCCTCCCGTCTGCAGACCCCCGTCCCGGCCGAGTTCTCCCAAGACGGTGGTTCGCGCCAACGCGAGCGGCGTCGAAGACATCGTTCCCTCAGTGTCCTTCAAAGACGCTCGATCCGTCTTCTGTCAGAAGGAAGTGCAGAACCCCCAGGGCTGGACCGCCTCCGGGAGTTCGGTGCTTCCGAGGCCGTGGGGCGAGGCGTCCCGCGGGAGGGCGTCCACGCGAGGGGCGGACGCTGATACCCGTCGCACGCAATCGGAACAACGGCCCGGCGGCTCCCACGCCCCCCAGGCCAAGGAGAGGGAGCCGAGAATCGCAAGGCACAGGTGACGTATGGGCACCGCATCTTCTTTACTTCTTCTACAGGCGACCCAGAAGTCTCGCGAGCAAAATTGTATCTTGACAATCGATCGAACATTCGGAAGTCGGTAAAGAAAGGGCAAGGGGACGGTGACAAATACATGGCAACGTAGTGGACGCACAAGGACAGTACGCAGTTTGGACAGTTGTACCGGGGTAGGAGTGGACATACGGGCACTTGTTCCAAGCAAGTGTCCTTCCAATTGGAAGGTGGGCGGTTTGATTCCTGGGCAAAGCGTCCTCGGGCGAGACGCTGAAGCCCCAAGGTGCTTCAAGACAAGATGGTACC
This sequence comes from Fistularia commersonii, assembly GCF_037954325.1. Lineage (NCBI taxonomy): Eukaryota > Metazoa > Chordata > Actinopteri > Syngnathiformes > Fistulariidae > Fistularia > Fistularia commersonii. Next base: position 6,958,532 of record NC_141319.1, on the reverse strand, counting down.
CATCCAGTATAAAGCGCCTTACGAGTGGTGCCATTTTGTAGTACTGCGTAGTAACGTTAGGTAGTAGTACATAAGAGTACCATCGGCACTCACTGCTGCACTCGGGAACCCCGACGAGTACTACGAGTACTGCGTTTACGGCAGGGAAAGCGGTTTTGGTGTCTTTTAAACTCGTCGTAGGGCAAACGAATCTGATATAACCAGCTCTATTTTCTGGAAAATGAGCTCGGCTCTGGTCTCTGTGCGAACGCCGCCCACTCAGCCTTTGTTATTTTTGTCGCTTGAGCTTCCCCAGATGGCGCCGGCCTCCGTGAGCCGCTTATGTCCGACCTGCTTTAACTTCCAAACGCCACATGACTGGTTCACCCTTCCCGTGATCTTTGACGACTAACCCAACCGGCCTGTTAGCGGCATCGCAGCAACAACAGAGCGAGAAAAGAAATGTCGAAAAAACTCAAGGGCTTGTTGGTTCGGGGAAGCTGAAGGAACACGTAGTTTCGTTTTCTTGAATGCAAATCAGGAGATTGACAGCCGAGGCGAAGCGACCCATTGGTTTGTTTCGGCGTGGACTCCCTTGTGATTGGAGCAGGAGGCGGAGCTTAACCCCAGATCTGTCAGCTGGGATTGGCTGCGCCCCAAAGAGCGAACAGATACCGGCTTCCTTGCAGACAGACTCCCTAAAGGACCTGTTCCTTTTGGTCCTTTTTTCAGAACAAAATGTTTTCCATGATTGCTTCCAGGCAGATGAAGTGTGGAATCCACCATGTGGCCTCTGGAGGTGACCTTCAGACCCCGAGTGGGGGGTCCGGGTGTCCGACCAGAACCGGATCGGGTGGATCCTGGTCGGACCAGGAGGCCAAAACGTCACCTCCTGCCCGTCCCCCATAGAACCCGATCTAATCCAGATTGAATCAGCCCTCCTACCCCACTTCCTGGAACCGCGTCCAGATTAGCTCCGCCCCCAACCGCCGTTTAATCCCCTCATTCGCTAAATAACTTCTTCTGCACCTCCTCTCTGGTTCTGATAGGCTGAGCGATGTCGCCACCCTGGAGGGCCGTGCCCAACCCGAGTCCAGCGCCGCCACCTGAAGACCGCCTTGATGGACCGTGTGTGTGTGTGTGTGTGTGTGTGTGTGTGGAGAAGGAGGATTAAGGATTATCTCAAAGATTCAGAGGCACTTTCTCCTCCCTCTCCTTGCGTAAGAGTTCTGATCTTTAAAAAAAATACCTGTTTTCACCATGGAGGCGGAGTCACTGCCCTCCTGACTCCGCCCCCTTTCTGGGAAAAAAAAAAGAAAGAAGTGATATTCCGGGGCGCGTAAACCCCAACAAACGTGGTCTTTTTGTATGTTTTCCGTCGGTGTCGTGTTAGCCACCCTGCTCCTCATGTTTTCTACCACGTGAGTGTGTGTGTGTGTGTGTGTGTGTGTGTGTCGTAAAAGAGAAAATAAAAAAAAAATGTAAAAAAGGATCAACCGGAGTGTGTTTGACGGACGAACGAAGGGGGAAAATAGCTGCTTGGAATACTTCATCTCTCACAACTGCATTACTTGATTAGAACCAAGATAATTAACTCGATGAGCCTCTTAACTTAATTATTTTTCATTCAGCGTGTGTGTGTGTGTGTGTGTGTGTGTGTGTGTGTGTGTGTGTGTGTGTGTGTGTGTGTGTGTGTGTGAAGGGGGAAACCACACTGTTAAGCTGTAATTGCCGAGAGATGAGCTTTTTGAATTTTAATAAAGACCATCATCCTTCTCGCCCCCTTTCCATCCACACACACACACACACACACACACACACACACACACACACACACCTGCAGCGGTCTAACGTTGGGGGCGGGGTTTAACCCGCAGGGGTCAGCTGTCAATCATGAGTCATGTGATCGTTCCTCCTCTCATTCACACCTGAGGACAGTTTTGGAGTCGGTGGACCTGCTGGATGGAGAACGTGGAGAGAACCTTCTCGCAGTGGCTGACACACTCGCGCCACGTTGACGGACAGATGCTTTTTACATTTATTTTCCAAAGAGCAGAAGTGTGTGTGTGTGTGTGTGTGTGATCCTGAACACACACACTTCCAGAGGTACAGCATGTCGTCCCTGGAGTTTGGAGAAGGTGCGGAGGAGGTCCTGCTGGCGCTCACAGGTGTTTCCAACTGAGCTTCAGTTGAGGGGGTGGAGCCTATCTCGGCTGTGATTGGACGAGAGGCGGGGTTTGGTCACGTGATGTTGATGGACTGGTGGACGAGGACTACAAACATGGCGGACAGTCGGACAAAACAGAGACGAGCTGCAGCTACGGCGCTCTCTGCTGTCAACGGCGGGAACTACAGGACGATGGACGTCCATCGAGTGGAGAAGCAGATGGACGGACGTCTCAACGAGCAAGGTGAAGTTCTACACACACACACACACACACACACACACACACACACACACACTATCAATGTCCTCTAAACATGCAACACTCCCTGTTTGCAGAAACAAAACAGCTCTTTTATACCTTAGAGTCACTTCAATGAGTAGAGGGTGACCTTCCCTTCACACACACACACACACACACACACACACACACACACACACACACACACACACACACACCATTCTGGAGGATCCACGCGCCTCTTCGTTGCATGTTGCCGGTCGTTCTCAATATCTGATGAGGCTCTGAGATGAAAAGGGAAGAAGCGTCGGGATAAATGGAATCTGACCTGAGATGCTGTGTGTGTGTGTGTGTGTGTGTGTGTGTGTGTGTGTGTGTGTGCGTGTGTGTGTGTGTGTGTGTGTGTGTTCCCTGAGGCAATCCAGTAAGTGATGCAAAAGCAGCAGAAACGGAGCAACGGCACGTAACGCAGGCGGGTGGAAGTCCCGGAGATGTGGACGTTCCTCAGTCAGGAGGTTCAGTGAGGACGCTAGAACATGACGACCCTCCCAGGAGGAACCCTTGGACCTTCTCGCCGCCCTCCGAGGAGGAGAGCGAGGGAGGTTAATCCCGCCGTGACGGAAAACAATCCGACCAATCAGCAAATGCGGCTGCCGTCCGACCTCTGACCTCTGACCCCCGCAGGGGTGGCGAGGAAGCGTCAGCGGCAGGATGTTCTTCATTATCTCCACGCTGGTGTTCATCTCATGCAGACATACAGTACATTCACATCCATGTCGGCCTTGCACACGCACACACACACACACACACACACACACACACACACACACACACACACACACACACATCACCCAAGCATTTCCTCCTCAACAAATAAATACCATTCAGTGCGTGTCTGAGCATTCGTGCGTGTGTGTGTGTGTGTGTGTGTGTGTGTGTGTGTGTGTGTGTGTGTGTGTGTGTGTATTCCTGGACAGTGACGGTGCAGGTCGCACACAAAGCAGCAGACTTTTTAGCGGGATGGATAAAGGGAAGAGCATGGATGGATGGAAGAATAATACACCGTGTGTGTGTGTGTGTGTGTGTGTGGGTGTGTGTGGGTGTGTGTGTGTGCGTGTGTGTGCGTTTGTGTGTGTGTGTTGGATGTAGTGAGGAGGAGAGCTGCTCCTTGATGGATGTTGCTGATGATGACGTTGAGGATGATGTCATCAAAGACAGGGTGTGTATATATATATATATATGTGTGTGTGTGTGTGTGTGTGTGTGTGTGTGTGTGTGTGTATATATACATATAAAATTTTTGAATGAAAGGGTGAATGTATATCTATTTATAACTCGTGACTGTATGATCCTGGGCGGGGGGGCATTCTTAATGTGTATCTTTGCTACGTGCGCTAATTAACATTAGCAGCTAATTAGCGCCGGCGGCTATTAGCCTTTAGCCTCTGCTAGCCTCTTTAAACGTTTATATCGTTGCGTCGTCCGCACGCCCACAGATCTGCTGCAGGAGGCGGAGCTTCACGTCCTCTGATCCCAGGAGCCAATCCGAGCAGGCGCTGGGGAAGGGGGCGGGGCTTCACCCGGGCTGGTCACCTGATGAGGAGGACGGAGAAGCTGGAGTTCTTCTCCGGGTTCTCCATCTCCTCCAGAGGTGGTCCTCCTGGGTTCTCCATGTTCTCCTCCTCCTGTTCTCCTGCCCAGGTGTTCCTCCTTCACCCACAGTCAGAAGGTTCATTGATGGCTGGACGTCAGGAGAAACCCGGTGGTCGTTCTTTCCCTCTGAAGGTGCGGCTCATCTCCTCCTCTGAGGAACAGGAAGCTGAGGAGACCAGGATCTTCTGCCTCTTCGGTTCTGGCAGAGCGTCTCGCCCACGCTTCGCTTCCCACCGTCAAGCTGCTCCGACTGCACGGGAGCTCCAACCACCATCTCCTCCACCATCTCCTCCGATGGAAGCTCATCCTGGGCCGATGGATCTTCTGATGGATCTTCTGATGGATCTTCTCATGAATGACAGGAGGAGGTGGAAGAGAAGGTGAAGATGGAAGATGGAGGATGGAGGAGGATGAAGAAAGAAGGTCCGTGGTTCTCATTCAGTGCCTCCATGGGTTCTCCAGGTTCTTCCCACGGCGGGACGTCTATTTGATTGACAGGTAAGCGGTCGGATTAAGCCCCGCCCCTCAGTCCAGCCCATTGGCTGGAGATCCCAACATCTCAGATGATCACTTCTTCATGAAGAGGAGCTGCTTCTCCTCGACTCGTTTTTATTTTCGCACGGGGGGGGGGGGCTATCACATGACTGACAGATGCTCTCCAGGGTGGGTGTGTGTGTGTGTGTGTGTGTGTGTGTGTGTGTGAGGAACATCTCCCCGGGCAAAGACAGAAGGTCGTGACCCCTCCGCCCCCCATGGGGGAAAGTCACATTGCATTTCAGCTTGATTAGCAAAGTCACCTTTCTCATGTACACACACACACATATACACACACAGTTGATGGTGTGTGTGTGTTTGTGTGTGTGTGTGCCCTGCTGCAGCACACACACTGCCCTCTCAATTCCCCCCTTGAAGTACTATTTCTTCAACTATTATGTCTCTGAATGGAGGTCAAAGGTCAAATCTGTGTATTTTAATGAAAATTTGAAAAAAAAAGAAATTTCTAGAAGCCGGAATAGGAAATGTTCTCGTCGCTTCTCTGCTTTTAAAGGCCATGTGGTGCTAATTGGAAACAGCCGTGGCTTCGGTGCAAACGCCGCTCGTTCCTCGCCAGCGGCTAACATGAATGCTACGTAAACATTAGCCATCAATGCTAACTGACCTTTTTCTGATATGAGAGCGACATAACATCTTTGCTGGAATCCACCTTTTTTTCCCCCCAATGATTCATCATTGGACATGCACACACACACACACACACACACACACACACACACACACACACACACGGCGCACCCTCCAAGGTTAGTTCAGTAACTAGCCACCAGTGTCGGACGGATTCCGACGACGGCCTCTATCCATTGTGTTCCTTACTTGTCACAACACACACACACACATACTCTGGTAATTGATCTTGAGGTAATTGATCAGCAGGAACGATCTTCACCCTTGACCTTTAAGCGGCCGCGGCTGGATGGATGCGTTGGTGAGGGCGAGTAATGTTTCCGTGAACCTCATGCTTTTGGGGAACGCTTCCCCGAGGTCGGGTCCCTCCGATGTTTTCCGAGGGGAGATCGATGGGAATCATCGATCGCCGCCGCCCCTCGTTTATCACACGATTAAGAAAGATTAACGTCATGATCACCGGGAGCGGGAGGGCGGCGTTCCCACGGCGACCGCTGCGTTCCAGACGTCCGTCTGGTCCGGCCCCCCTCGCGGCTCACGGATTTATTTTACTTATTTATTCCATTATTGACGCGGCCTTCATGTCGTTTTCAGCGTGTGGACGAGTTTGTTGCCATGGCAACCACTCATCCGGATAGGCAAAACACACTCACTCATTCATTCATTCATTCATTCATTCATTTATATGTCATATTAAAACATTCAATTATTGAACCGTTTATGTATGTCATATAAAAACATTTGATTATTCATTCATTCATTTGTCATAAAACATTTATTCATTCATTCATTTATATGTCATACAAAAATTTTCGATCATTTGTCATATAGAGCATTCAATTATTCAACCAATCATTTATTTATTCATTCATTTGTCATAAAAACATTTGATTATTCATTCATTCATTCATTCAATTATAAGTCACATAGAAGCATTCAATTATTCAACCAATCAAAACATTTATTCATATGTCATCTCAAAACTTTCAATCATTCATTTATTCATCTATTCCATTAAAATATTAAGTTATTAAACCATTCATCATTCATCCCTCCATTTATATGTGATATAAAAACATTTGATTATTCATTCATTCATTTGTCATAAAAACATTCATTCATTTAAATGTCATATAAACCATTCAAGTATTCAACCATTCATTCATTCATTCATTCATTCATTTATTATTGAAACTTTTGATTAATTATTCATTCATTCACACATCATATGGAGACATTCAAGCATTCATTCATTCATTCATTTATGCATTCATTCATTTTGTAAAACAATGATTCGATTGAAATACTCAACCATTCATTCATTCACTGATATAACATAGAAACATTCAAGTATTCAACCATTCAACATCTCATTCGTGTCATAGAAAGACATTCATTCATTTATTCACTCATTATCTAGAGACACATCCTTCCCTCTCATTCGGGTTTTGTGTCAAAACAATTTATTCATTTATATTTCATTCAGACGTCCAAACATTCATTCATTCATCCGTCATATGGAAGCATTCGCCCTCTCATCCACGTTTCACAGAAACATTCATTCATTCACATCCTTCGACATTCAACCAGTCATTCGCTTATTCATATTCATCATCCATTCATTCTTTCATTCATCTAAAAACATCCATCATTTCATTCATTCTTTCATTCTTTCATTCTTTCATTCATTCCTCATCCTTTCATTCACTTGTTCATTTCATTTATTCATTTATTCATTCATCTAAAACATCCATCCTTTCGTTCATTCATCATCCTTTCATTCATTAAAAAACATCCACCTTTCTTTCATTCATTCATCCATTCATCTTTTCATTTATTCATTCATTCATTCATCTAAAAACATCCACCTTTCATTCATTCATTCATCTGGAAAATTCACCTTTCATTCATTCATCTTTTCATTCATTCATTCATCTGAAAAAGCCACCTTTCTTTCATTCATTCATCCTTTCATCTTTTCATTCATTTATTCATATTTTCATTTATTCATTCATTCATCTGAAAAATCCACCTTTCTTTCATTCATCCAATCATCTTTTCATTCATTCATTCATTCTTTCATTCATTCCTCATCCTTTCATTCACTTGTTCATTTCATTTATTCATTTATTCATTCATCTAAAACCATCCATCCTTTTGTTCATTCATCCATTCATTCATTAAAAACATCCGACCTTTCATTCATGCATTAATTCATCCATACATTCATCATCTAAAAACATCCACATTTCTTTCATTCATTCATTCATTCATTCATTCATCTGAAAAATCCACCTTTCTTTCATCCATTCATCTTTTCATTCATTCATTCATTCATTCATTCATTCATCCTTTCAACTATTCATCTAAAAACATCCAACCTTTCATTCATCCTGTTCTTCATGTTCCTCAATGCATTCAAGCGTGAAGCATCTCCCGTTTTATTTCACACACACACACACACATACACACACACAACATACACTCTCTCTCTCTCTCTCTCTCTCTCTCACACACACACACACACACACACACACACACACACACACACACACACGCCTCTGGCTCCGCCCCCGCTGGGTGCCGCTGTAGTGGAGTTGCGTGTCCGTCGCGTCCGCGATGCCCGCATCTCCGACAGCACCTGAACGCACCTGAACGCACCGCCGGCGCGTGACGGCGCCACGGCGGGCGCGGGGGAGGACGTGGGGGTTCACGCGTGTCCCCCGTCCGTGGAAGGTGGGAAGCGGACGTCAGGGACGACAAACTGCGTGGACCGGAGAAGATCGCGCTCCGTGGATGGAGACACGGTGAGTGGATCAATGCACGGCTACAGGTGTCTGCAACATGGAGGACCCCCTGACTACTACTAACCAGCCTCCTCACTACTAACCAACCTCCTCACTACTAACCATTCACTTTACTCCCCCGTTCTGGATGTGCATGTTCGGCTCTGTGTGTTCTTCATCTTCCTCCCAATCAGCTGGTGCTCACAGCTGAGGCTGAGATTGACAGCTGATGCTGTGATTGACAGCTGATGCTATGATTGACAGCTGATGTTGTGATTGACAGCTTAGGCTATGATTGACAGCTGATGCTGTGATTGACAGCTGAGGCTGAGATTGACAGCTGATGCTATGATTGACAGCTGATGTTGTGATTGACAGCTGATGTTGTGATTGACAGCTGAAGCTGAGATTGACAGCTGATGCTGTGATTGACAGCTGAGGCTGAGATTGACAGCTGATGCTATGATTGACAGCTGATGTTGTGATTGACAGCTGAAGCTGTGATTGACAGCTGATGCTGTGATTGACAGCTTAGCGGCCCCTTTTTTGTTATGTACACGTATGTTACATATATATGTGCTGTAATGGCAACAGCAATGAGCGAATGGTGGATGTAGCTTGTCATGCTGCATTGGCTTGGTATAGATGCTAGCGACGGAAATGCTAATGTTAGCATTATAAATCATCAGCTTTGACGTGACAATTTGGAATTCCCCCGAATTCACAACGTCATCCTGATTGGTCAGCTATCGCTTTGCTAATGGTCAGCTAATGGTCAGCTAATGGTCAGCTAATCATCTAAATGACCTCAAGATGGAGGACGAGAACGTGGCGTCGGTTCCTGAAAGCGATCTACATTTAAACCAGACTGGTTCGTCTTCAGTCCCAATGTTGGTCGGGACTCTTAAACTCCGGCGACGTCACGTTTTGCTCCAGACGTTTGGTAGATGTCGGGTCACGGGTCGGTGAAGAAACCAAACCAGAACCATCGTGAGCTGCACCTTCTACGTCCAGTTGGCACGGGGTTTCCTTAACATTGGATCCTTCTCTGGATCCATCCAGTGGGTTTCATATCTAGCGTTAGCATAGGCGCTAACATTGGCCGCAACTCAGCTAATTGGAGACCGATGGAAGGACCAATCGGTGCGCCTCTCTTAAAGTAAACAAACCATCTGGGCTCTTCATCTGCTAGCCAGATGGCACTTGAATATATTTGGACTGGCAGATGATTAAACTGGATGGGCGGAGAGTCTCAGGGCGAGGGTTGTAAGATGTCGTAACGAAGTACATTTTTTTGCATTTTTGTATTTTAAAACCGTGTCGCCATAAAGAGACGCCTTAACGTAAAAAATATGATGTTTGCTAGTTGCTCTGTTACAAAGCTAGCTTGCACTTGCAGTGTTTTTAGATGCTGCTTTGGTGAACACATTCTGCTCCCATCTTTTTTTAGCTTTTAATTCTTGGGCAATTTAATGTTTTTCTGGAAGGCTAACATTAGCATACTTAGCTCCCTGTTTGGTGTCAAATTGTCCTCTTTGGCAGGCGACTCTGCCTGATAACACAAAAGACATACCGCGTTTTCTCCTTGTAGCGCAAACATGTATTGGTCATCGCACACGTTTGACTTATTCATTTTAAGACGTTCTTGCGGGCCACATAAAACGACACCTTTGGCCCGCGGGCCTTGAGTTTGACACGTATGCCTTCAACGGTTCCTCCTGAAAATGATCCCCAGCTTGATGGACAACCGTTGGAAATAACCCATGTCATGAGTGCAGGCCCCCGTTAATGGGGACGGATGAGAAAGACCTCAGGAAGAGCGGTGGCGAGACCATCCATCTCTGGGGGGACGGAGGGAGGAGGAGGAGGGCGCCTGCACAGAATGAAGCAATAAAGCAAAATTACTGTTCAGAGCGGGTGAAAGGGGGATACGTCACTTCAGCCTCCAAAGGCAGAGGATATGCAGAAGGTGGTCTAGAGGAGGCGGTGGACGGTTGCGGGGTTGTGGAGGAAAAAATACCTGCACAGCTCGGACAGCTGCTGCCCAGAGAGACAGTACAGTTCTTGATAAAGGGTACGCGCTCAGATGTATCTGTGAGCGTCATCGGCGGATCGGGCGGTCCAGCCTCCAACCGGGGTCACTCCCCATCTCGTCCATTGCTGTTTTGACCTTTTTATCCATTCTTTCGGATGTTGCTCATTTTCGGGTGATTTCCTGAAATATCTCGAGCTGTTTCACAGCATTTGAGGGACTCGCCTCAGTAACTTCCTTAGCTCATCGCTGCCGTGCAGATGATCCGTCTAATTACCAGGCTAATGACTGAAGGAGTCGTCAACGCCGTCCGGAGGTTGACGTCGGGGCTGTGACGTGACCTTCCCGTCTTTCTGGCACCGAAAGCAGAGTGGAGGTTGGCGGCGGCGCCACTGAGCTGTCGCCTGCTGACGGTTTGGTCTGAGCTGCAGGGCGAGGCATCACGGGGGCGGCGCTGGAACAATGGGTTGAACTCCCGCCTCCCAGCAAGGAGGTTCTCTGTTCAACTCTGGAAATCTACTGGGTTCTTCCTGTGTGGACTTTGTATGTTCTCAGCCTGTTTGGCTGGGTTCTCTGCATGTTCTCCCGCAGTGGACTTCTTCCCGACAGCAAGAAGGTTTCTGGTCCTGTAGACTCCGGCTACTTCTCTGATCTTCTTGAATTTATTCATGTTTGTCTCTTTGACCTTAATTCGATACATGTAGGCCTCAGACTTGATGAAGCCGTGACGTCTTTCTCATGCTCATGGTCTCTCGAACCAGCACTTTGGAAAGAATGTCCTTGTCCGTGAAGCCCAAAAGCTGTCTGACATCGAACTTGAAATTCTGCAGAAAGATACTTGTCTCGTGGCTAGCAGGCAGTTAGCTTGCGTTGTATTGTTAATTGTTGCTGTTCAACAGTGTATCGCTGATCAGTTAGCGGCTGTGGAAACGTTCAAGATGCTAATCTTGCTAATATCTACCTGCTAGCATCCAATGCAGCCTCGAGAGGGCACAGGCCAGTGCCTTCCCAAACCCGGATAAGTCCAGAGAGTCGCGCCAGGAAGGCATCTGGACTAAAACTTGTACCAAATATATGAATGGAACCGACGACTTCTGTAGCAGATGGGTGGAAACTCAGGTTAACGACAACCGCCATCAGCGGCGATAACCTGCAGGGTACCGGAGGACGTTAGGCCACTGTGGTTGGATGATGGAGAGGAGGAAGGCAAGTTTGGAGGCAGAGAAAACGAGGGAGCCCGGGACTGAGGGGAGGGATTGGGACGACGACAGGAAAAGCTAGAGAGTTTGTTGACATGACGCAGAGAAGGAAGCTGGAGAAACTGTGTGTCCAGGAGACCAAAAGTAGCAAGGCAAGAAGCTTACAAGCAGGTTTGAAGTTGTACTATCACGATATGGATGGAGTGAAAGAGGACACGACTATGGTTCGAGGATAGAAGTTGATGCCGCTCCCTGAAGGAAGTTTCCAAAAGGAAAAGAAAGTCACATGTTAGCCTCTTAGCCATGAGGGACATAACAGGAAAACGAGACTGATGCGGCGCAGCATCGTTAGCGGATGACGTTAGCTTCTGAGGGACCAAAGAGGCTGCAGAAGATTCAATGTCGGACCCGGATCGTCCTCCGACTGTAGCTACACCAAAATGTTGCGTCACCTCCAAGGAAACACCGAGCCACCAAAATCGCTTCGCTGCCAACGGACAGAGAAGAAGTTGTTACCCCGCTGCCGTCGTGCTACCTGACCTGGTCTCAAGTCTTTCCAATCAAGGACAACCAATCAATACGACTCCTTTCGCGGGCGTTGAATAGATTACCGAGGCGACGTCCTCCTCCCCCCGAGCAGAAAGTCAGCAGACGGCCGATCAATGAGGGACGATTTGAAATGGCGAGGGCGGGCGCTCGGCTCACCGCGGTAAATCAGAGGAACAACGGCGGGAAGTGACAGCCGGAGTTCATTAGCATCCGCGATTCCAGGAATGGAAGTTCAAGTTGCGGTTTCATCTGTGCCGCGGTTTGACGGATAGTTTATTTCGGACGACATTGTCATCAAGATTGGGTTTTTGTAAATGGAGTCGTCACTTCTGGGCAGCAGCACTGCAGATGATGCCTTTTTCTCCACGTCCGGGCGTTATTAAACCATTGCGGTGTTCAGTTTGGTTGCTAAAGACCCCGATCGTAGTTTTGGTTTAATTCCTCAGCCGAAGCTGACCTAATTAAGCCCCTCCAACGACAGATAATTATAGGAAATTAAAGAAACAACGGACTCGATGTCGTCGTCTCGGCCCTCCGTCGAAAGTACTGGTATCATAAGCGGCTCCAATCTGTGAAGCGCCTCGTCTTCATCGAGTGTTTGGGCCTTTTCTCACCGCCCTCCAGCCTCCAGCCTCCACCCCCACCGTAGGCTGATCACACCTCAGTGGGTCTTCTTCTTCTTCTTCTTCTTCTTCTTCTTGTTATTATTGTTATCTTCTTTTCATTGGTGAGGTTTAACAGCATTTGGCATCCATGGTGTTGCATCACCGCCACCTTCTAGTGCTAGATATATATCCGTGTGTGTGTGTGTGTGTGTGTGTGTGTGTGTGTGTGTGTGCGTCCGAGAGGCACCCACTCAGCCCACAGCCACTCATACTGTCCGATGTGATGTGATGCCAGACAGGCGCAAAAACGTGACATCACGGCGCCAGAACGGCCGCCAGACACCACTGTTGTGCCCTGACCCTTGTGCGCGCACACACACACACACACACACACACACACTTCCCCCCCACTCGGTAGTCATGGACAACCCCCCCAGTTTGTCTCCCATCTCATGCCAGCGGCGGTGCGGTTTCATGTTGCTTCTTGATCAACTTCTTACTGAAGGCCGCTAAAGCATACAAGTATTGAGTAAAAGCACTTCTTGCATAGAATGGAAGGGAATCAGTCGGAGCAGAGCGTCATGTGAGGACGGTTATCATCATCTATATGGCTTCCCGTGCACTTCTGGTCGTGGAGGTGCCTCAGTCTGTGATTGGACAACAGGCGGGGTTCAGGAGTTCCTGGGCTGGTCCATCACAGGGCCACATATAGAGACATACACCTATTCAGGCACTCATCCATTCAAACATCATATGGTGGCATTCCAACCTGCTTGCACTCGTTCCTCCACCTCTTCCCCACCCTTTCGGTACTTAAAGTCCTCCAGCTTATCATCTCCACCTCCTGTGGCCTCACCGTTGCGCTCTGGACTTTCTCATTCCCGCTTACGACGCAAAAAGAAGTAGGCTCAAATCAGAGGCTTCACTGAACTCTCCTGATGCTTCGCGGTAGCTCGTCTGCAGAGCGATAGGTGGAGGGTGGGGAGATTTACAAATCCCTGCAGGGACAAAAAAAAAAAAAAACAAGCGCGACGCGTTCGTCTGCAGCACTGTGTGAAAAAAAAAAAAACGCCGCCGCCGGGTGTTTCTGGCGTGTCAGGGCTGGACGGGAAAATGGCGACTGGATTGACAGAGGCGTGGGAAGCAGCGCCCCGACCCGCCGTCCACAATTCCACCCCGAAAGCATCTGTCAGTCACTGTCGGAGTGACAAAGTGAATCGATGGTGCGACACAAAACCTCCTCACCCCTAGAGGACAACACCAGGAACGCATCTGCATGTTCATGATCACCAGAGGGACGAGTAGATCCTGCTGGACACGGGGAAATGGACGCCTCTTGGACGTCCAACCTTCACGCAGCGAGGTGGAGTGTTCAGGGTTCCCTGTGGCTTCTCCTGATCTTCTGGATGGTGACTGGAGTCCAATTCCATCTCCACAGGGACGGGGAGACCCTATCTTCACAGGTGTGGACAATGTAGGGTCTCCACTGAACCTCCTGCATGTGTTTGGACTTTGGGAGGAACCTGGAAGAACCCTGTAGGAATCCAAGCAGAGGTCTTCTTGTGCTTGCCTCCTGGGTCCCTGTTCCTAACGCTAACCGTCAACACTCGCTAACGCTAACGCTAATGCTAACACTAATGCTAATGCTAACGCTAACTTCCCATGCTGCACGACAACATGGGCGGCTAATCAACCGTTGCCTCGGAAACGACTGAAGCGGTGCTCCCGGCCCATCTTTGATTGACAGGTCAGGAGGTCGCCATGGTGATGGTCAACCACCGCTGAACTTCAGGCCCTTCACGCCACCTGGGAGGCGCTCGTCACACTCGGTTCTCTCCACGTTCTTGGTTCTCTTCATGTTCTCCTGCTTTGGTTCTCCCCATCTTCTTTCACCTGGACTTTCTCCATGTTCTCCTACCACAGTTCTCTCCATGTTCTCCACCCTGGGATCTCTCCATGTTCGGGATCGTCTTCATGTTCTCCTGCTTTGGTTCTCTCCACGTTCTCCAGTGCAAATGGAGATAAAGGTCGTGGACGACGACCGAAGGTCTCATCCAAAAATATCTTCAGGTGGTCTCCTAGAAGGAGACCAGAAGAAGGAGTGAAGGATGTCCGACCCCAACGTCCTCTCTGGGAAGAAGAGAAGAGGAAGAAGGAGAGATGAATCATGGTATTGTGTGTGTGTGTGTGTGTGTGTGTGTGTGTGTGTGTGTGTGTGTGTGTGTGTGTATGTGTGTGCGCTGGAGTTACTGTTAAAGCTCTCTGACGTTCACGAGGAGCCGAGGAGAAGCTTCTTCATCAGCAGCACCTTCTGTCCAGCTGGTTTTTCCGAGGCCTCCATCGCAGCGTCTGATTGGACGGAGCGTGACCTTTGCCCCCGTGACCATCTGGCTGAGATCTTCTGGCTGAGGTGACCTTTGAATTTTGCTCCTCAGCCCACGGCGGCAGCACGGCGTGATGTGTGTCCGCTGAGGAGGCGGGGCCTGGCGTCTAATGACATCACTCATTGGCCCCGCCCCCAAATGGCATGCGTCCCGATATAATATATTTTTTCACCCACCAATCACAGCTGGCTCTGGCCCAGGAGGCGGGGTTTAACCTGCATTCACAGCGACGACAGTTTGGTCTTCACAGAACATGCAAGCTGCAAGAAGAAGATGGAGAACCTGGAGAGAACCAGAGCAGAAGAACATGGAGGGATGATAGTTATAATAATCATTATTATTATTATTATTATGACGGCCTGTATCTTCTGTCCAGGCTTGTTGCCATGGCCTCCTCGAATCACCTGAAGAAGAAGAAGAAGAAGAAGAAGGGGCTATTTTTAAAATCCACCAGCTTGGTCACCTTCTTGTTGCCGTGGGATACGGCGTCGCCGTCGGAAACAGAGGATGCCGGTTGTTTCTTTATTCAAAGCCGGATCGGCGCGTTCCGATTGGCTCCTCGGAGTCGGACTGAGCTGTCTGTTAGTCCGGCGCCCCCTAGTGGCGGGAGGTTGAACTGCACCTTGTTTGTTAGCGCTGTTGCTAATCGTCCATTCGTTCGGTCATTATCCGTTACGACCTCACCCGTCCACCGCCGTCGTGGCACAGGAGGCGGGGCTTAACCCGAACGGGTCAGCTGTCAATCACAAGGCCGCACATCCACATCGAGCGCCGCCGGGTGTCATGGCCGCCGCGTCCGGTCGCATTTATCTCTCCCGCTCGTTCGCGTCGCTTGGAAATCACGAGCTTTTCCTCCCGCGGCGCCGACGCCGGTCCGTCCGGCTGCCCGGACGCCGCGACCCCGACGGATTCATCCGCTCATTCATTGTGATTTTTATTTTTCGCCCGCAGGCCCGAGTTGGCCGCCGTCCCCGCCCGCACCTCGCCGGGAACCCAGAGATCCTCCACCTCTTGACGAGACCTTGTTTGGCGCCATGGCGGCTTCGGGCGCCTGTCAGTCCGTAGACGTCCGGCCGTCGGAGGGAGGTTAGTGTCACGTCCAACGACGGAAACCGCCGCCAAATATCCGCCGGATGTGTGACATCCAGAGCTCCAGCTGTCAGCAGGGATTAGCTGGCGTGGAGGTTGCCGGGGCGACAGGCAAGCTGTGCTTTCTCGATCGCCGCCGATCAATCAGGTGGAATCGATGGATTCGGGCGAGCTGTCGGGTCACGTGACCTCCGAAAAAAACGGTTGCGTTCCCCGAGCTAGGCGCTAGCAGAGGCCCGTGGTCTCTCCAGGTTCTCCTTCTTCCTCGGAGAAGGTCGGTCAACAAGTTCGGCGGAGATGTTGATTGCAGCTGGGATCACCTCCGTGGTTCTCAACGTCCGGCGTGAACCCGTCTTCTTGTCGGAGTCGCCGTGAGCAGATCCTGTGGGGGTCCGTCGCCTCCTCTGGGATGGAGGCTGACCTCTAGTGGTGCCTTCTCCGCATTGCAACCATCAAGGAGGAGCATCTTCATCCTCAGCTTCGCACCCTGGTCCGTGTCTGTCCTGTTGACAACCAGGTTAAAGGAATTAGTCTCTGAAGCTTCTCGCAAACAATGAAGGCCTGGATGAGACCCTCCAGGGGTTCCTGACCCCTGCTGCTTCATCAGAACCAGCTTTACCTCCAGACACTAGAAGAAGGAGGAGGAGGAGGACGTCTGGAGCTGCAACAATGGGCGCCTTCGGAGCCAGCGGGGGGGCGTCCGCCTCCTCACCGCTCTCCTGCTGGACGGTCCACCAGGAGACCGATCAGTGGTGACTCATTCCGGACAGAAGAGCTGTTGCTTCTTCTTGTTCTTCTTCTCGGTTTCTCAGCTCTGAAGCAGCAAAGCTATCGGTCGATGCGTCTGAGATCCGTCCGGCGTCCGGGTCCTCCCCGCCACTAGGGGGCAGTGGTGAGCACCGAGAGGATCGGCTCTGGAGGACGGTTTCCTCCACTGAAGTGGAGACGATTGGTGGATTCATGGCGATCGGATCCGGAGCATGCGTTGATTCGCCTGGGCGGGGCTGGAGCCAATCACAGCTCACACAGGTGCCAAGGGGCGGGGCTTAACCCAGAGGGATCACCTATCAATCAAACCTGTTTTTGGACTATGGGAGGAAGACGGAGAACCTGGAGAACCTCCTGTGGTATGAAGGATTTCCCTCAAAAATGATCAAGCGAGATGTTCGGGGAAGGTGACCTTTGACCCCGAGGTCTGGCCGTGAATGTGAAGGTCGACTTCGGAGCCGAATCCTGTTTGTTTTACTCGGAGAAGATCCACCTGATCGAGGACTTTTTGGGTTTCGGTGCAGGAGGGCCGCACTTGAAGACAACCCCGGAAGGGTCTGGCATCTCCGCTCTCCTCTGCCTCCACCCAGTGGTGGAATCACCTCATCTGCTCAGGTCGACCACCGCGGACCAGAGGAAGGTTCTGACCAGGGTTCTTTCTGTGTGGAGTCTCCTGTCTGGGTTTTCTCCAGGTCTCCTTCTGGACAAAGATCTCCATGCCAAGCCAGTAGTTGTGACTCTCTATCTTGGAGTGACCCTGTCCTTCAAGGAGAGTCACTTCCAGGGTAGTCATGTCAATCCAAGTACTCTTGAGTACTTCAGAGTCCGCCATTGTTGTTATGGTCTACCCAACCGAGCTCACCGATTGGCTGCAACCTTCGTGTTGCTGTTTTCCCGTCTCCATGGAGACGTATATGAAGCCCCTTTCCTCTTTCAGGCTCCACCGATGGCGTTTTGCGCTAAAAAGGACGAGCGAAACACAACTCAAATGGCACAAAAATGCCGATTGACAGGTCGAACCCGGCCTCTCGGCCCGGCCCGGAGCTACGGCTACACGAGATAATCCGTATTTTTGGGCAGATGGTGTTTTTAACAAACCTCGCCTCACATCCAACCGCTTGATTACTGCTATTGAAGTACTTGTATTGGTTTAAATCAGGGGTGTCAAACTCATTTTGGCCTAATTTGATGTCAAGAGGGCCAGATCAGTAAAATCGTAGCATAATTACCTAGAAGTAACACTAACGGCACACGTCGACGGCCCGAGACCCTCCTCCTCTTCGTGGCCATGAACGGTTTCATTAAGTTTTTTAGCTTTTGTGCGGATAACGTTGGTATCCGGCATATTATTCTTTTTCCATCCACCAAGCTAAAGCAATGGTCTTTTGCATCCTTGTTAAAACTTATCGCCGCTGTCATCCTTACGCTGTTTTCCTGCTTTTTTATGAAACAAACCGAAGATTCATTTATTTCCTACAGCCGCGTAGCTTCTAGCCTCACTCGGCGTGTCAAGAAGTTGAACTTTTTCTGCGATAGTTAGCATTTTGCGCTTCCTTTTGGGCGCGTGGTCAGGGGCTTTTGCCGGCGCAGAAGCTTTTATTGACATTGTTGGTTTTGTCATGGAGAAAATTTGCAAACGCTAATTTGGCTAGCTGGACAGAGACGAGATTGTTGACACTGGTCGACCGACCTTTAGCCAATTAGCATGCAAAACACAACATACTGTAGTGTAGCATACCGCGCTATAGCGAGGGTTTACTGTAAAGGAAAAGAGGTCAATGATAAAAGTCTTTCTATGTCGTGAACTGTTCCTTTAAAAAAATACTTGACAAACAACCTGAGATTCTTCAACCTGAGAAGTTTTTATGGTAAACCCTCCACTCCGTGTCCACTTTTCTCTTTTTTTTGACATCGACATCTTGCTGCTGAAGGTGTCGGGTCCAATGGAAAAGAAAGGTCAATTTCTAGAAAGAAGTTAAAATGTTATTTCCAGACCTGGAAGCCGCGTTGCTGCTAGTTCTGAGTCACATCGTGTTTGCTAACACTGACTAAAACAGTGCACCGCTAGCAGCTAATACAGGAACTGCTTTTTTATTTTAAAAAAAGCGATTTATGATTTTTATGCATTTTTTTCAAAACTGAGATTTCCTTCACGGGCCAGTAATAGCTCACCAGGTGGTCCAATCCGGTCCGTCTGACACCTCTCTGGTTTAAATGCAACAAAGTCAGGACTTGCGAAGTCGCATCAGCATGTAGCATGTAAGCCTGACCTTCTGCACTGACTGCAAAACAATGCTCGTCATCTCCCTGTTTCAGACTGACCTTTGACCCTCGAGAGAGCCATCGGGCGGCGGCGGGGATGGACGTGGACCGGCACCCCGCGGCGGGATCCAACGTCTCGAACTGCACGGGGGTGGGAAGCGGCGGCCGGCAGGCGGCTCAGCTCGCAGACAAGATGGCGGCGGCGGTGGTGGTGGTCCTGGGGCTGCTCACCGTCCTCACCGTGCTGGTCAACGGCGCCGTCATCATCGCCATCTTCACGAACAAGAAGCTCCACCTGCCCGCCAACTACCTCATCTGCTCCCTGGCCGTCACCGACTTCCTGGTGGCGGTCCTGGTGATGCCGGTTAGCATCCTCTACATCGCCACGGAAACGTGGTCTCTGGGTCCGGTGGTGTGCGAGTTGTGGCTGAGCTTGGACATGACCTGCTGCACCTGCTCCATCCTGCACCTGTGCGTCATCGCCCTGGACCGCTACTGGGCCATCACCAAGGCCATCGAGTACGCCCGCAAGAGGTCGGCCCGCCGGGCCGCCGTCATGGTGGGGATCGTCTGGAGCATCTCCGTCTTCATCTCCGTGCCGCCGTTGTTCTGGAGGCAGAGGCCCGGCAAACTCCAGCAGTGCGTGATCGAGCACAGCCACCTGGGCTACACCGTGTACTCCACCTTCGGCGCGTTTTACATCCCCATGCTGGTCATCCTGATCCTGTACTACCGGATCTACAGCGCGGCCAAAACCCTGTACCAGAAACGCGGCTCGTCCCGGCACCTCAGCGGACGTAGCATGGGAAGCCAGAACTCGGTGGACCGTTGCCGCGTCCCCCACGCGTTCTGCGTGTCGGATATGTCCGCCTCGGATCCGACGCTGGCCCCGGACAAACACCCGTCCGCCGTCCGCTTGCCGTCCTTCGAGGCGGACGTGGACAACCAGGACGAGAAGAGCCAGATATGCACGTCGCGCGAGAGGAAAGCGGCGCGCATCCTCGGCCTCATCCTCGGCGCCTTCATCATGTGCTGGATGCCCTTCTTTCTGAAGGAGCTCCTGGTGGGTCTGCGCCTCACGCAGCCCTCCCAGTCCGTCTCGGACTTCCTGACGTGGCTGGGTTACGTCAACTCCCTCATCAACCCGCTGCTGTACACCAGCTTCAACGACGACTTCAAGCTGGCGTTTAAAAAACTCCTCCGACGAAAGGAGCACACCTGATCCGAGCTCGCGACCCCAGGGGGGGAATGTCTTTTTTTAAAAAATTAGCTGCGATCCTGTGGTTTCCAAATTAAAAAGTTACAACTTAGTAACTCGCCGATTGGTTCTTTCTGTCACACGCTTTTAGATGATCGCAATGATTGACATTTTAGCCGTCCAGATTTAATTTTTCAAATCAAATAGTTTTTGGCCCTATAGAAAATCATGGGCACATGATGAGAGGTGGAAATTTTAAATGCCATCATTATTGATGAGTCTTTATTTAAACACCGATTTTTTTTTAAGTAACGTATAACCATGAGAACAAATCAGACATGTTTTGTTTTTATTTAAAGTTATGTACTTTGTTTTAGATAAATAAATAAAGTTAAAAAAAAAATCTGCCGACGTCGCTTACGTACTGATGACGTAGCCACGCAAGGGAGGTACGCGCTGGAGCTGGGTGTGAAGATGGCGGACGAGGAGGCCGAGCAGGACCGTAGTCCGGGGAATAGTATCGGCGTAACGATAGGAGAACTCAGACAGCGGCTGCAGGACCTGCAGGACATCGTGGTGAAGGACAATGGAGGTCCCGACGCCCTGTCCTCGTCCGAGTACTGCCAGGAATTCTGTCGGGTGAGTCATATCCCCCCCCCGAGTGTGTAGCCGACGAGCTAACCAACTAGCTACCTGGCTAGCCAGCTAGCTAGCGTTCAAGATAACGGTACGTCCGTGATAACACAGCCGCATCAGTGGTTTTTTCCCCCCTCCGGGCCGTGTCTCTCTCCCGGCGGGTGGCATCTATCCGTGGACAGCGCGGCCAACGCACCCGACGTAGGTTAAAGACGCGCGGTGGTTTTTATTTTGACCTGTGGGGGGGAAAAAAATGTTCTTTTTTTTACCGCAGCATCGGTTGGCTCATCTGGCAGCTAGCACAGGGCTAGCGCATAACTGGTGTTTCTGGAGATATCTCACCATAAATCCCCTGACACGGAACAAACTAGACGCGGCTTACGGTTGCCGTGTATCCCTCCGGTGCAGAGGCATCTCCCGTTGGCGGATTTTGAAAGACTACCAGATGCAAATCGCCCACCCTGGTGCATCTGCAGTTAGCTTAGCTTGCTAACGTTAGGCTACATGTGACCATAACAGTGTCAGTGATTGTCTCTTGTTTGATCAGCCCCGACCAGCACAATGAATCCCCACCGCTCTGCAAGCACTGCTGCGGGGAAACCGCAGATTCCGACGCCTTTAAAAACCTGTCAAAAAGCTACCCCACTCGGCGTTTATCTGCAAAAATCACTGTTTTGATTTGACGGGCGGAAAAATGGGTTTTGTTTCCTGCGATGGATTTTGTGGGCGTACGTGCTGAATGCAACGCACGCATCTGCAAAGGGAGGCACGCCGGGTGTTTCCCGCAACAGTTGATCACATCCCCGGTGCACAAACGGCAGCTGCAACCCCCCTCCCGAATCGTCTGCCCGCGAAAGTCTTGTTTGTGGATGGAGATGGAAATGACGGTGTCCAAGCGCCGTGTGTGTGCGTTTCGGGAGGGCGGATCAGGATCGACCTACTCACTCCCATTGTCTGTCTCTGTGTTATTGGCACGCCGTGCATGTGAGATCAAGTGTCCTTCAGTTTCGTGGCAGGAGAGCAGAGAGTGTGTGCTCGAAGCAGAGACACGAATGCATGAAAAATGTGCACATCTGCAGAGTAGGGACCAGGATGTGTGAGCAACACACTCTTTGATTCGACTCGAAGGGATTTCACCTGCAGCCACCGAAATCTATTTTTTATATCAGCAGGAGAATTATGATTTAAGATCTGTGTTATCTCTACCGAGAAATGCATTCAAATGTGCAGAACGGGGCCGTGTTCCTCACAAAGTGAGCTCTTGGACGTCAACTTAGAAATGTAATTTAATGTATTATTCGACTTAAAAGAGTATCCCACCGTCACAGTCTCTGTAGCTTTGGATTCCAACAGTGGGCGTTTTTGTGTGGACTCTCCCCCGTGTCTGCGTGGGGTTCCAGACTCCTGCTGGAGGTCCATCGCAGACCCTAAATGGCCCAGACGTAGAAAAGAAAGTGAAAGGTTGTACGGACTCCAGCGACCCAGGGTGCAGGATAGGCAGTGTGGATGATGGATAGGTGGTTTAATGGTCCTAATCCCCCTATAAAATCAATTTGTCTTCCTTCCGCAGGGTAATTTCCAGTGTCAGTTTAACACAAGTGGGGGTAAAAAAAAGGAAACAAAAGGAACACGAACGAGCCAAAAACCGCACACTGTGTTTTATTTGTCAAAGGTGAAGTTTCAGGTGTCATGCGGACGCAACCGCCGCGGGAGGCAGAAAGATAATAAACCGGCCAAGTGGATTTTGCTAGCATGGTTGGCTAGCAGCCGGTCGGCGGTTCTTACCAGCTGCATGATAAAGCTGCGCCTCCCAGGAATTGTGCCAGTCGAACGGTGTTCGCGGGCGTGACGGTAGCCCCGGGTTTTGTTTGCCGTGCAGAAATTGCAGGCTTATGTTTTACCAGCGCAAACATGGAAGATTGCTCCATCACGCCGGGAGGCCTCTGACTATTGTCTCTCCTCCCCGCAGACCCTGGTGGAGTACGCCGGCCGATGGAGGGTGGAAGAGGAGCCTCTGCCGCTGCTGGAAGTGTACATCGTGGCCCTCCTGAGTTACGCCCAGGCCTCCCCGTACCTCTCCCTCCAGTGTGAGAACGTCCCGCTCGTTGTCGAGAGGCTCTCGCTGTAAGTAACCTCAACAGCCTCTCCAGGCGCCGTTCCATTCCGATCGACCGGGCGTCAGCTGGAATACGTGTCGGAAGTCCGTCCCCGGCAGTGAAGGGTCGGACCGTTTGGAGAGTCGTAAATGGAAAAGGTCGCCGCCATCGGAGCGGTAACATCCGCCGCGTCCGAAGCGTCTTGTCTCTGCGGTTATGGAAAACCGAAACGATAATTGAAATTTGATGAAGCGCCCGGCACGGGACCGTTTGTGGCAAATGAGATTGGAATGGTTTCCTCCGCTCGCCGGGTAGCGGGGCGCTCAGAAGGAACCAATTATCTTTTGGGCAGGTCCCATTAAGCGTTCCCCGCCGATTTTTCGATTCTTCTCGCTTCGCCTGTCCCGAAAGAAACGCGTCGATCACATGGCTTCATTTATCACGGGAAGTGTCGTGGCTGTTTGGCGCCCGGAAGCCCCGCCGGGCTCCGAATGGGCGAACGCGAGGAGCCGTTAAAGCAATCGTTCGACGCCGCTGTCGAGACCGAACCTGCGTCGACAGCTTTCCAAGATCCAAGCCGTCGCTCAGGGGATCTTTTGCTTTGTGATTTGAGCCCAGATTTGTGTCAGCAGCGAGCGGGATGACCGTTTGACACCGACGAGTTTAAAGACAGTGGGATGTCCCGCCGTCGCTAGCTAGTCCGGAGAAAATCATGGCACAACACGAGCGAGGTGTGCGGGTCGCGGACTCGTCCGTGAAGAGATGAAGTGTGAGATGCGCCGATGGAGGGCGTCGTCCGGGAGAAGGCAGGAGACGTTTGATGGTTTTAGACAAAGAAGCGGCTTCACTCTGTCCATAAAGGGAGTTTAAACATAAAGCGGAGCGGCAACGCATTGTAGCGTCAAGTGTGGAGACAGTAAGTTCAGGATAGAGCATCAAATAGGGAACTTTAATGCGATACACAAGCTAATTGAGTTACGAGCTTTTACGGGATGAATTAAACCCCAAAGTCAAGGTATCAGCTGTATTTTTTTTCTGTGCGTTTATGTGTTTAAAGTGAAATAAAGATGCATCAGCCAAGCTATCGTTTCCATCCGGCTCCCCCGCAGCCAGGCCCCTGTTTACCTCTCCGTCCAAACCACGTGCCGCACTTTGTTGCTTTTGTTGCCGCCCGTGAACCCCGAAACAAAGATCTGCGCGCCGGCGGCGTTTTGCTGACCACCTGTTTGTCGCGCAGGAGTTTCGTGGAGCTCCTGCTCTCCCTGAAGGACGACGTTCCGGAGGGCTTGTGGAAGCAGTTTCAGTTTTGTGTCCAGGTAAAACAAACAACCCTGCATGGAAAGCGTCACCTTGTCGCTCAAGTTAATGATTATCATATTTAACAGCTGATTAGAAGCCCTGAAAGAATATGACTTCAGGGCGTAACTTTAAATAGGCCGCAGCTGTCAATTTTTAAAAGAAATAGTACAGAAATCAGCCGCAGTCGAAACACGAGATATTAACGCAGCAAGATGCTACAGGAAGTCGCATCCAATGCTCGTCTTTTTCATGAGGGGTGTGTGTGTGTGTGTGTGTGTGTGTGTGGGCAAAATAGCTGATCTGAAGAGTTATCGTAAACACATTTGTCCACCGCGACGGCGGACGGAAGCTACCGTAATTTCCCGATTAGAAACCCATAAATTAGCCGCGGGGGGGGAAAAGACTTTACAGAAACAGTGTAAAGTTGACACGTTGTGTTTGGTCTGTCGTGTTCAGTTCGCCCACGATAAGCTAAAAGAGAACGGGATCACCCAGCTGTCCTCGCTGTCCGTCCTGGGTCGCTATGACGGCGTCTGGGCCCACCCGGTCCTGCAAGGCCTCATGAACTTCGAAAAGCCGGACGCCGAACAAGGTAGGTTTCGTGTCGCGATGCCGAATATGAAAATGCACCAAGAAAAAAAAAAGAAACAAATCAATGGCCGGTTTTTGTATTCGCGGCAGCAACGTTCTCTTCACCGTGGGCGGGCTTTTATTTGTTTTCTCGCCCACGGAAGTTATCGGTTCAGTGCAGAGGGAGAGCGCTCCGAAAAACGGAAATATGAAACTCACCTCAGATTACTTGTGTGAAATCAAAGTGTCGACTCAGGAAGAAACACTGGTTCATTTTGACTCGTTTTAAGGACATTATATGTGTTTTTCTGGTTTTGTTCGGAGTGTGACTCCAAATCCAGACCTCCACGGGCTCATAAATTACATTTCCATTGATCATTTTGGTGTCAGCACATTCAACCATGTAAAGAACAAAGTATTTCATCAGAATATTTCATTCATTCACATCTAGGTTGTGTTATTTTAGTGTTTCCCTTTTATTTTGTTGCAGCATTTTCCAATGAGACTCTGCAAACGTCACAGGAAAATGAAAAGGCTCACATTTAGGCGGATGTTGTGTGCAGATTTGAAGGCTGAAAGATAGAAAGGACATGTTGAAATGTTTAAAAATACGGATAGTTCTTGTTGTATTTATTAGAAATTAGTTTTTTGTGACGTAGCGTGACCGACATCTCTCTGAAATTAGTTTTTGCTTGTCGGGATGTCCGTCGGTGTTTCTCTTGACTTTAAAGAAAAGTGCATTTTGTGCCCGACAAAGCTTGCGAACCAAGGAATCCGATAAAATAACCGCCGGTCGGAAACCTTCCCGAGCTCCGGGCGGGTTGTTGAAAGTGGCGCTGGAGTGGAACTCCTCCTCCGGGTCACAAGTGCACCGAAGACGTGCGGAAAGTGTGACGTCTCACTCCGAGCCGCTTTGAGACACGGTATAGCTCGGCTGTGCGTGCAGCTGAATCGGCAGCTCGACACCCACAGCGACCCTGCAGCCGTCCAACGAGTCGTCGGCTAATCTTTACGTCGGCTCGCCGTCACGACCCCGCGGGAAACTGGCCTTTTTTTGTTTAGCCATTTAGCTTCAAGCAGAAGGGGGAACCGCTAACGCTGCTTTCCTGATGTAAGTGTGTCAGTTTGGGGTTCCCTCAGATTTAGACAGTTTGTTTGGCATAAGCCTTGCTCCCGCCGCCGCCGCCGCCGCCGCCGCCGCGCCCCCTTTCCTGCTCCCGGGTCACCAGTGGGTCAAAGATCTCAGAAAACACAGATGTCTCCCTCTGAGCTACGTTAACTGGCTACAGTGAAACATCGTCTCAGAAGAATCAAATCTTTGTGTTTTTTCTCACATGCATCTGGAGGTTTTATACAGTGGGTTTAAAAAAAAAAAACAGGCAAGAAAAAGATGAAAAAGTAACTCTGCAAAGTATTTTTCACTTTGAAATTTGTAAACAAAATGACCTTTTTGATGAAAATACGTAATAACCTTTTTTTTATATAAAAAAAAAAAACACACAAAAAAAAACTGGCAAAATTAAAAAGATTGATTTAATAACCAGAATAACTGTGTAAACATTAAACCTCCTCTTTTACAAGCAACCAATCAATGTTCTAATAAATTCTAATGGCAAATTTTCCCTTCGTGACCAGATTTTCTCTTTTAACTCAATATTTTTAGGGTGTAATTCTGCTTTATGATATTCATTTTTAATATTAATTCATGTATTTTTTGAGAGGTTCATTACATTTAAAGATTTTTGACCTTGTATACGTTATTTAATAGAAGTATTTAATAGAAGTGTATTTTATTTGTGTTAGTTCCTTTTTTTTTTTTTTAATTTTAGTTTTAAATTGGAAGATTATCGTGATCGCGACACATAAAAATGAAATTATATTTATTATTTTTTGACGCTCAAAATAAACGTCACATTGTACGTCATTACATTTTTTATTATTTTTATAATTTACTTGTTTATCTCCTTTACAGTAAAAACTAAAAATTTGCTCCGTCCCGCCTGTTATTAGGCCGTTTAGAGGAGTTGTGATTCGGAGTTCCTTCTTCTCCACCTTCCAATTCAGATTCATTTTGGGATGATGATGATGATGATGATGATGATGATGATGATGATGATGATGATGATGATAATAAGAAGAAGAAGGAAAGAGAGTTTCTGTATGAAGAAGCTCATTATTTTAAAATGGATGACGGCGCTGCAGCCGCGGCGGATCGTTACTCTCCATAAACATCAGGAGCTTAAATGCCAACGTGAAGATGGTAGTTTTCCTTTTTTTTTTTCCCCCCCTTGTTTTGCGGATTCATTAAAAGAAGAATGGGTTTCACTTTCTTTTTTTTTTTTTTTTGTTCTCATAAATCAATCCGCAGAACATGAATCTTTTAGTCTGTCTTTTTAAAAGCGTAGTGAGCCGAGGGGGGTCTTGCAGCGCTCGGCGTGTCGTCCGTTTAATTGACTCGGTATCGCCGTCTGTTTTATTTTATTTATTTTGTTGGTCTCTGGTTTCTGGGCCGGGGTTTCGTTATTAAATATTCTCTTTGTTCTGGTTGTCAGTGGGCGAGTTCCTGGCGCAGGAGGGCCGGGTCCTCCTGGAGATGAGGGTGAAGCAGCTGATGAAGGACAGGAAGCCGGAGAAGGCCGTGCCGCTGGCCAGGACGTGCTCGGAGTGTCCCGCCTTCCAGGAGAAGGCGTCCTTCAAGCAGATGTATCTGGTGTGCCTCTGCGCTACCTCAGACCGGGAGCAAATCATGGACGCGGTGAGCGGCGCGTCGACCCACAACTGTTTTTCTTGGTTTACCGTAAAGCGGGGTTATAATGAAGGCCTCCCGTGTGTGTGTGTGTGTGTGTGTGTGTGTGTAGCTGTCCAAGGAGGACTGCCGCGACGCTTTGGAGATGATTTGCAACCTGGAGTCGGACGGCGACGAGAGCGCGGCGTTCGGCCTGTGCTCGGCCTTCCTGACGCGGCAGCTCCTCCAAGGGGATTCCTACTGCGCTTGGTAAGGGGCCGACAAAACCCGGCCCGACCGTTTAGGATACAGAAGAACCTTGCATCACCTTGCCAGCCTTAACCTTAACCAACCTTAACCCCAACCAATGTTCCCTCTAAGCTGCACTGCTAGCACAAGAAAACCGATCCTGCGCGGTTAGCGCTCTGCAAATGAATTCGATATATAACTTTTCTGTATCATTTTGCCGCGTAACCCTGTGAGTGACAGGTGTCCAGCCAATCATACGATAGGATGCAATTACGCTTCGCAGCCAATCGCGGTATTGACGGTACTCGCGCACGTGCTCTGCCCATGCCCGCTAAATAACAAGAATTGTGTGGCGGTTACATGCTAACATGCTAATGCTAACATGCTAACCCCTTATCACGGCAAAACAAGCGGGCGGTGAATGTGATACGTCCGCTCCCCAAATATAACGTTTTTTTTTTTTTTGTTTGTTTTTTGCATGTTCATTGATTTTTTTTTTTAAATCAAATAAAATCAATAAACAACTGCGAAGAAAACAAAATGACATTTCTGTATGCAACCAAACATTTTGAACTCCCAAGAAAAAAACGTTTGGTTACTTTTGAGCAAAATGCACAATGTCTATTTGAATCCTTCTTTTATTTGTTGGAAAAAAAAAGGTAAATTATCCGCTTGCAGTTGTTTATCTGCGACAAAAATATTTGAACATGTTTTATTCAGATGCTACAAGACGGCCATAATCTTCAAACTTTAAATAAGATTTTAAAAATGTGCGAACTAAAATATTATACATCAACAACTCCAGCATCCTTGTCTATGCTTGATTATTTTTCATACATTAATTGTTATAGAGCCCATTTGTAACAAAACCAGATTCATAGCATTTCAATTCATTTTGATGGTGAAATTTAATTTGATAAGGTTTATTTCATTGATCCCCACAGGGGAAATTCTTTTGTCACAGCAGCGTAACAGTTATAGTATCAATAAATATAAATATCCCACTCCAAGGAATAAAGGGGACACTTCAACAACACAATGTAACTCGGGAGACCACACACACACACACACACACACACACACTTACACACACTCTAATTCAGGGCAATGTTCACCAAATCAATAGGAAACACATTTTATCTTCCAAGCAGATTTATATTAAAACAAGAAGAAAAAAACATGGTCACATGGGGGGGTTACAGTGATTCTGCTACACACACACACACACACACACACACACACACACACACACACACACACACACACACACACTATCTTTTTGGTTACAGTGATGCAACCTTAGCTGAGTGGCTGCAAGTTGATGAAGAGCAAAACCGATTTATCACAATCTACCAAAAATGGCGTCAAGCTGTCGTGAAACTAATTGTGTGTGTGTGTGTGTAGGTGTGTGTGTGTGTGTGTGTGTAGGTGTGTAGGTGTGTAGGTCTGTGTGTGTTACCTACCTGTTGCCAATCTGAATGTAGGCTGTGCAAAAAGTCTTGCAGTTTGAAATGTCAAGGCTTTATGCTGTGCTAAAGTTGCAAGTGCAAGTGAATGCATGGCCACATGGGAAAATAGGAGAATTTTGGAGGCGTTAAATGGATTTGACACGATTTGACGGCGAGCGTTTTATTTTTTTTAATTTTTCCCCCTGGAACCAGGGAGCTGACTCTGTTTTGGAGCAAGCTGCTGAAGCGGATGGAGCCGTCGGAGCAGGCCTTTCTGGACAAGTGTCGGCAGATGTACGGGCTGTCCAAGACGGTGTACCACATCCTGTTCCTCATCAAGGTCATCCAGTCTGAGGTGGGTAAATCCTTTTTTTTTTTTTTTTTTTTAAATAAATGAAGAAAAAAAAGGGATTCAGAAAAGGCCGTTAAATGATTTCATTTTATTTATTTTTTTATTATTATTTTTATTATTAACTCGCAGATTACAGCGTTGTTGTAACATAAAAATAAAAGATGTTTCATTTGTTGTCGCTCAAAATATGCACCACAGCCCTGATGGTGAGGTCAGATAAGATAAACTTTATTGATCCCCATAGGGGAAATTCTTTTGTCACAGCAGTTATAGAGTCAATAAATATGAATAGAAATATAAATAGAGAGACAATTAGAAGACAGTTAAAAGATAGCAAAAGACATATACCAATCAATAGGCAGCAGAGTGAACAACAACATAATAGACAACAGAATGGGGGAAATAAAGGTTGAGAATAGACAACCAAAGTTCAGGAGCAAAAATTACATTCATACTTTGTTTTGGCAATTTTATTCTCAAATCTCTATTTTGTACTGTTCATTGAAATGTTCCTTTTTTTTTTGATTTGCGGTGACAGCTGACTGCACGGCCGCCCTGCATCAAACTCAACCTTTTATTCCCTAAATACAAGGAGGACTCAGACCTAGAGTATTTTATTTGAAATCAACCCTTCAACTCGGCGTTTTAATTTTTTTTTTCTCCCTGACTTCAAAAATGTTTTTACTGCATGCAGAAATCCCAAGTTTAGTGATTTGATCAATGCAAGGCAAGACAGGTTTAGAGTAAAAAGATGCATGCAGTGTGATCTTCATTTTAGATGTCAGAAGGGTTTTGCAGCTCTCTGAGTTTTCTTTTCTAATAAAAAGTACGGAGAAGGCCAGAGGGAGCTGCACTGCGTTTTTGAAGACCTAGAAAAAGCATATGACAGGGTGCCAAGAGGGGAACTCTAGTCCTTTATGAGGCAGTGGCTGAGAAGTATGTTAGACTGGTGCAGGACATGTATGCTTGCTGTGAGACAGTGATGAGGTGTGCTGTAGGGGTAACAGAGAAGTTCAAGGTGGGGTGGGGGGGCTTCATCAGGGATCAGAGAAGGTTGATTCGCTGTGGTGACCCCTGAAGGAAAAAGCCCACAGGAAAGGAAGACTTTGTCACAGGGGTGCAGGACTTGTATGACCGAGACAAGATGATGACTCGGAGTGGATATGAGCTCTGTACATGTCCGAACCGTGGTGAAGATCTGGGTAGAAGGTTGCTGAAGGTGGAGCTGCCAGGCAGGAGGTCTAGAGGAGGACCAAAGAGAAGATTAATGGACGTAGTGAGAGAGGACATGAAGGTATTTGGTGAGAGAGGAGGATCCAGAGAATGGGGTTAGATGGAGAAGATTGATTCGCTGAAGGGAAAAGCCCAAAGGAGAAGAAAACTAAGACACCTTTGCACAACTTTGTATGCTATTAAAAGAAAAGAAACAAAGAAAGAAATATAGATCAACTTGCAACAAAATTTGTTGGCAAATTTGGCACGTTTTCCGCTGAAATCAATGTTTTTGATTTATTTGGCTTCTTGCTGTCCACTGACAACATTTTTAGACACAGTAAACCCAGCGGTCCTTCCTCGTCCCCCACAGTGAAGTCTTTAACAGAAAAGATTTAAAGTGCATCAATTTGCCTAAAATTAAAAAAAAAAATAAATAAATAAATAAATTAAATCCTTATTTAAATTATACGTTTTTTTGGTTGACCGAACCATTTGACACGAAAAAATGAAATGAAATAAAATCAATACAAAATAAATTCAAATTGATCAGCAACATTAACTCAGGAACACAATATATGAAAAAAAAATTACTTGGCAAAACAAAAATGAATAAAAACAATTTGTGCAGGTTTTTTTTTTTTTTTTTTTAATCAAAATGAGTTATGATTAATGGCTGCAATGAGCTGAAATTTTGCTGATCAATTTGAATGTATTGTTTTTTTTATTATTATTTAATTTTTTTTAATATCGAACGCTTCGTTTGATCAAAAAAATGTTTCAGGTTTAAATGAAGATTGAATTTGATGCACTTTTAATCTTTTCTGTTAGAGACTCAAAAACAATGTCAATAAAGTTCAGTTCATTGTTGCAAGTTGATCTATATTTCTTTTTTTTTTTACGTTGTATGAGAATACAATGTCATGCAGAGGTGTGCGTAGAATAATTTTGTAGACAGAAAATAAGCACTGGTTGTTACCACTTCTGTTTCCTCTCTGATGTGTTTTTTTTATTCCTTTATATTTTTTATCTTCTCAGATCGACAGCTCCGGGTTGCCGCTGTGCATCGAGATGTGCATCAGGGCCTTGCAGATGGAGTCCAGCGACGGCAGCACCAAGGCCACGGTGTGCAAAACCATCTCCTGCCTGCTCCCGAACGACCTGGAGGTCAAGCGCGCCTGCCAGCTCACCGAGTTCCTGCTGGACCCCACGGTGGATTCCTACTACGCGGTGGAGACGCTCTACAACGAGCCGGATCAGAAGCTGGAGGAGGAGAACGCGCCGGTGCCCAACTCCCTGCGCTGCGAGCTCCTGCTGGTTTTCAAGACGCAGTGGCCTTTCGACCCGGAGTTCTGGGACTGGAAGACCCTGAAGCGGAATTGCCTGGCGCTGATGGGGGAGGAGGCCTCCATCGTGTCGTCCATCGACCTGCTGAACGACACGGAGGACCCCGAGGACGAGGAGGAGGACGACGACTTCTTCAGCCACGCCGGCCTGAGCAACATCCCGGAGCATTTGATCAGCGGCACGTACGAGCTGAAGGACGTCACCGACCGGAAGCAGAAGAACCGGGAAATGAAGAAGATGCGGGAGAAGGGCTTCATCTCCAACCGCTTCAGGAACTGGCAGGCCTACATGCAGTACTGCGTGCTGTGCGACAAGGAGTTCCTGGGTCACAGGATCGTCCGACACGCCCAGACCCACCTGAGCGGCGGCGAGTACAGCTGCCCCATCTGCGCCAAGACCTTCCCGTCGAAAGAAACCCTGCTCCCGCACGTCACCGTCCACGTCAAGGAGTCCTGCAAGGAGCGGCTCAACGCCATGAAGACGCACCGGCAGCTGTCCAACCCCAAGACGGCGGCGCCGGTCATCGCCGCGTTGAAGTCCAAGACGGAGAACAAGCTCAGCGAGAACGGCGGCTCGTCCGACCACACGGAGGGCCTCCCGCACGGCGGCTCGGCCCAGGTGAGTAGCTACAAGCCACAGGGCGGCGAGGACAACGTTTGCCCCGTGGAGAAATGCCGGCGCAGCTTCAAGTACTTCAAAAACCTCATCGCGCACGCCAAATCCCACGGGGACGACGAGGAGGCCAAGACCTTCCTGGAGATGCAGAGGAAGAAGGTGGTCTGCCAGTACTGCCGGCGCCACTTTGTCAGCGTCAATCACCTCAACGATCACCTGCAGGTCCACTGCGGGGTGAAGCCTTACATCTGCATACAGCTGAACTGCAGAGCCAGCTTCCTGTCCAACACTGAACTCCTTTTGCACAGGAAGACCCACTCCGTTTTCAAGGCGCGCTGCATGTTTCCCAACTGCGGCAAAGTATTCTGCGAAGCCTTTAAACTGTACGAGCACGAAGCGCAACATTACAAGACCTTCACTTGCAAGGTCGCCGACTGCGGGAAGGCGTTCCGCTCGCAGCAGCAGCTGGACCTTCACCAGGAGCAGTGCGACGCCCAGGAAGACGACCTGTCGCCCGAAGAGGCCGACCGGGCCGCGCGGCCCGGCACGTCGCTCATCGAGCAGATGCTCACCGGTCACCTCAAACAGGAAGGTTACCAAGAAAACGCCGACCCCGACATCGAGCCGGACCACGGGACGACGCGCCGGTCCGTCGAGGGTTTCCTGAAATCTCCCCCGGCCGGCGGGGAGGTCTTTCCGCAGCGCGGCATCAAACACGAACCGCAGGGCGCCGGCAGTCCCAAGCAGGGCTCGTCCCATTCCGTCATCCAGCGCGCCGACTCCCATCCGCCCAAGCCCGACGGCTGCGGGGAGGGCTCGGGGCGCCGGTCCTACGATTACATGAGACCCCCCCAGTTAGCGCCTGCGTTCCAAGCCGATTACGTCGACATGTCCCACGGCTGTCACCTCAACGCCCTGCAAGACCAGCCCCAGATGTACCCCGGCAACGTCAATCCGGGATCCGCGGGTTATAACAAGCCCGAGTGTAGCCTAGCGATGCAGGGCCAGCTCGGCCCGGCGTGCAATAGCAACATGTTACCCGTAGCGCCTCCGCCCAACTCCCTCGAACCGGCGATGTCCCAACCCCTCCCTCCGACGGCGCCCCCGCAGTCCGTGCACGGCATCAAGATGGAGAGCTGCGCGTCGCCCTCGGCGGGCGCCAACGCGACGCCGCCCGCCGTGATGCGGGAGCGCTTCCACTGCGCTTTCGAAACGTGCATCAAGACCTACAGCTCCTACAAGAACGTCACCAAGCACATGAAAGCCGTTCACACGGATTTCTACGAACAGTGGAAGGGCGCGCGCAACAAGATCAAGGTGACCTACGCCCCGGCACCTAGGACGCCCACTCTGATGAATCCCAATTCCTTTATCCCGCCCCAGAACCTCCAAGGCGCCAGGCTGCCGGTTCACGGCGTGCAGAGGCAGAACGTGATCCAGTCGCCTCCTTACAGCAACGTGGCTTCGAGCCCGAACTACCCGGCGCCGCCGTCCCATTCCTCGTTGTCCCACGGCCACAACCCGTCGGCGCTGATGGACAACGTGAACCCGATCGTCCTCACTCAGCTGGGAAGGGATCCGAATTTGATCAGCTCGCAGCCCCACGTCGTCGCCGCCGGCGGTCAGAACTGGCACGCCGTCCCCGGCGGCGACGAGATGGACAACTGCGGCTCCTCCCAGCAGGTCTATCCGTCTAGCATGCAAGGGTTGCCCCACGTCGACCCCGGCGGCGTGGCGCTCCCGCCGTGCGTCCCGTCGTGCTCCATGCTCGGCCCGCGGCCCGTCGGCAGAGCGCCGCAACCCCTGCATTCGCCGCTGGTGGAGCAGAGGCACCCGTCGGGTTTGACCCCCTACATGGACAACCCAAAGGAGGCGCTGGACCAGGCGGACGGCCTCCTCTCGCTGGCGGGTCCCGGAACGCCGGAGAACGCCATGCAAATGCCCATGCACTCCAGTTTTCCCTCGCCGGAGCACGAATGTCAAAAGGCCATGACCCAAAACGGCCATATCCTCTGCGACGAGCCGGCCGAAGACCTCAAGAGAGCCAGAAGGAACAAGAGGGTGAAGTGCCCGGCCATTCTGAAGGACGGCAAGTTCCTGTGTCGCAGGTGCTACAGACAGTTCGATAGTCCCAAATCCCTCGGCGGCCATTTGTCCAAGCGCTCGATTTGCAAGCCCTTCGAGGAAGCGGA
Source organism: Fistularia commersonii (assembly GCF_037954325.1). NCBI lineage: Eukaryota > Metazoa > Chordata > Actinopteri > Syngnathiformes > Fistulariidae > Fistularia > Fistularia commersonii. Next base: position 6,923,700 of record NC_141319.1, on the reverse strand, counting down.
GTTGAACTCGGAGCTGCCCACGTCGTTCCTCGACCTCCTCAATTCGGAGCAGACGATCATCCCCGGCGACCTATCCCTGTCGTACAATCTGGAGCCGAAATATCACGAGAAGCCTCATCCGTCGGTCATCAGCGGTTCACCCCCTGCCAAAATTTACCCCGCCGCGAATTACGCCCACGACGGTATGCCCATGTACGAAAAAGGCGATTCCAACGACAACATTCTCAAACAAATCATGGCCGAATCCAACATGTCCGATCTTTTCGCGCACTCCCCGGCGCCCCAGCCGTTGTTCCAAAACCCGGGCGTCCCCTACGCCGCCTCCGAGCGCCTCCCGGGCAACTCGGTCATACGGCACACGGAGAACGTCCAGACCAAGCGGGCGGACAGCGCGTACGGCACGCCTCATTATCCGCCGCCGAGCATGGACGCCTTTGGCCAGAGCGAGTTCCACGAGCCGCTGCTCTCCCAGATCCTCACGGAAACCCCTCCGGGCTGCACCGGAGGCGGCGGCCACTCGAACCGCGTGCCTTCGAGGGAAATCCTCAGCGAAGGGTATCACTCGGAGTCGAGTAGCCACACGCCGGGCACGGACTCCGCCCTGCTGGAGCAGCCGCTGTTGCCGGGTAACCCGCTCAGTCCCGCGGCGGCGGCGAAGCAGGCGGAGATGGAACGGAAAAGCGGCGAGCACGACGTCAAAAAGAGACTGCGCGAGCAGATCCTGGCGGGCGACTTTCAGCGCAGGAACAGTTTTTGTCTCTCGAACAGCTCCGACTCCAGTGCCAATTCCAAGAGCCCCATGTCCTTCGTTCCCATGTGCAGTCCCTCGGAAAACCCGGGCGCCGATCGGACGCCGCAGGACGCCAAGGCCTCCTCGGCTCGCCATGGCCAGGAGAACCCCGCCGTGATCCCGGGACCCGATGACTTTGAGCGCCGGCCGTGCACGCGGAGCTTCTCGGGTTACAGAGAGGCCTCCGGCCCGCCGAAGGAGGCGGCGAGCCCGGCGGGCGTCTCGCCGAACGACGCCGACCCCGAGCCGTCGCCCTTGTCGGTCAGGCAGCTGCAGTGGATGACGGAGATCCAGGGCGCGTTCGAAAGGCTGGACTTGGTCCGGGAGATGGCCGAGCAGATGTCGTCGTGCGAAAGCGACCAAAACGGCGCCCAGGCGAACGGCCAAGATCCGGCGGAGAGGAATAGTTTGAACAGCCAGGCCATGTCGTTCTTCGTCAAGCCCTTCGCGTGCGAGAACTGCACCTTCAGCTCCATGTCGAGCGACTCGCTGTGGAGGCACCTCTCCAAAGCTCACAACTACACGCTGGACATGGTGAACGTGGTCAAGAAGCGATACGGCCAGTACGCCCCTTACAAATGTCAGAAATGCAGTAAGCGATACACCCGCAACTCGAACCTCCGGACCCACTACGTGTCCTTCCACCGACTGTCGGACGAGGAAATCATCGATCTGGACACCAAACGCAGGCTCGCCAAAGCCGCCGCGACCGCCGCCCTTCAGAACCAGCCCGGCGGCGATAACCAAGCTCTGAAGGCCGGCTCGACTCGCGCTCCCATGGACGCCGCGGCGCACGCGTATCCCCTCCGGGACGAGTTCAAACAGGAATACCCGCCCCAGGTGTTCGAGCCGCGGACCAACGCCGCCGCGGCCGACCACAAATTCCAGGATAGCCGCTGCGGCGCAGTTCCTCCGATGCGAACGAACCCCGGCGCCACGTTCGCCGAACACGGACAGGCCCAGACTTCCGTGGCGGCCCTCCAGGCCGACCGAGGGCGAGCGGCGAGCGAGCAGTGGCCACACGGGCAGAGGGAAGCCACCCCCAAAATGCCCACCCAGTACCCAAGCGGTCCGCAGGCGGGAACCCACTTGGCTAAAATGTCGGCGTCTCTGGCCGAGGTGCTATCCGGCCACCCGCTGATGAACGGTCCCTTCTCTCCGGACAGACCGTTCGGCGCCAACCGGCAGGCGGTAGCCAAGCCCCACTTCGACGTGGCCAAGAAGCCCAAGGACAAGAAGCCCAAATTGGACGATGCCACGAGTCCGTACAAGCCCTACCGCTGTGTTCACCAAGGGTGCGTGGCGGCTTTCACCATCCAGCACAATCTCATCCTCCACTACCGGGCCGTTCACCAGTCGGCCCTGTCGGCCCTGGAGGTGAACAAAGACCAGGAGCACGGCGAGGAGCCCGAGGACGCGAGCGACCGGGAGGAGTTCGGCCCCGAGGCGGAGCTGCCCCAGATCACCGAGTTCCGATGCCAGGTCAAGGACTGCTCGCGGGTTTTCCAAGACGTCCCCAACCTCCTGCAGCACTACCTTCAGCTCCACGAGTTCAGCCTCGAGAAAGTCGGCGGCCTCCTGTCCGGCATGATGCTGGGCAAGTTCTCCTGCGGGCACCAGGGGTGCGCCGTGGCCTTTACCGATTTCTGGAAGTACGTAGGGCACGTGAAAGAATGGCATAAAGACGTAAAGCTGGACAATCCCGAGCCCATCAACGGCTTGTTCAAATGTGAAATCGAAGGCTGCGACCGCTGGTACACCACAAAGTCCAACATGATCCGGCACGCCATGAAAAAGCACCAGGAGTTATACCAGCCCAAAGTGTCCAAGAACCAGGTGATGAAAGACGACGGCACCAAACAGAACTCGAAGACTCCGCATTACCAGATCAGCAAGACGAGCAACGGGAAAGAAAACATCGAGACCAACAAGAAGGTGCCGCCGAGGAAAACGGACAACAAGAAGGCGGGCAAGACGACCCACCACTGGACTAAGTACGGGAAGCCCTCCTTGAAATCCAAAGGGGAGGCGGCGGCGATGTGCACGAGGAGTTTCCCCCTCCAGTACCCCTGCATGATCAAGGGCTGCGAGTCGGTCATGAAGTCGGAGAGGAGCATACTGAAGCACTACATGGGCCACGGACTCTCGGAGAAGTACCTGGAGCAGCAGAGGAGCTGCTTCATATTCTGCAAGAAGGTCTCCAGGCAAAGGTGCCGCTCCGTGCGAAGCGACGACTCCAAGTCCGACAACGCCTCGGACCTGTCGGACGCGGAGTTCCCCGAGGACGCCGGTCTGGACGGCGTCGACGACAACGGTTACTCCAAGCCGGTCCTCCGCAAGAGGACCCTTCCCGCGAGCCCCGCCGCCTTTTTCGAAACCAAGCTGTCCAACGAAGAGAGCTCGGACGGCTCCGTGGTGGTGAAGCGCAAGCGGGGTCGCCCTCGCAAGGCGGCGGACAACATGAACAAGCCCAAGAAGGTCCAGCGCGGCTCCAAGACCGGCATGGTTTACATCCGGGAGGACGAATCGGACTCGTCCTGCCCGGCGATGCTGCAGGAGGACGCGTCCGAGACGCTGGCGCCGAGTTCCCCGCTGGCCACCTTCAAACCCATGGGCTTCGAAATGTCCTTCCTCAAGTTCCTGGAGCAGTCCTCCAAAGCCCACGTTCCCTTGTCCAGGAGGGGCGTGGAGGGCGCCAACGCTCACCGGAGGCCGTCCTGCCCGTCCGCCAAAGACACCTGCGTCCGATTCAGCAACCGGCAGAAGCTCAAGTCGCTGGGTAGAGTGAAAGTGGTGATCGACAGGGCCTTCTCAGGGGTCACCGACGTGATGCTGAAGCAGCTCCAGGACATGCGGCCCAAAGTGGTATTGGATAAAAATATTTAATTTCTTTTGTAATTCATCTTTTTTTTTTTTTTTTTTTTTTTTCGTGAGCAGGATCTCAGGCGTAGAATCTGGAGTCGAATCTGCTGCAGACCGGTTATTTTTTATTTTTATTTTATTTTATTTTTTACAAATGCAGTGATTGGAGGAAGAAAATATTTAGAAACATGTGAATACGTCTGTAAAATTTGTGGTTTTTACATATACATACATAAATATATATATATACATATATATATAAAAAGTGTATAGCATGTTTTTATTTATGCAATACACACAGCTGAAAATTTAACTGAGCAATGAAAACCCCGAAAAGATCTCAGCTTCTTGCGACTCAATCATCCCTGTGGGACTCGCAGACGAACGGACTTTTGAAATGAATCGTGTCGTGCGTAGTTTGTGATTTGAAGATGTTGATTATCGTGTGTCGCGTACATAGTTTGACCCCCCGCCGCCCCCCCGCCCAGCTGCCACCAGCAGTCTTATCATTATTAAGTGACCCGATTTTCTACAATCACTTTGACCTCTCTATTTATTTGACCGCCCACCGGTCGACGTTGAAAGTCGGCCCCGAGGTGGTGCGACGGGATTGGAGACAGGGACTTTTTTTTTTTTTTTTTTTTTTTTTTTTGTCTGAAATGCACATCCATGTTGTCATTAAAAGACTAATGTGTACGACCTGCTGACCCTCGACCCGTGTCTTAATCCAAACAAACCGTAGGTGTGCTAGCTTGTTAGCCTGCGGTGGCTAAAAACAAGGAAGAGAAGTAGTCGTGTGAGGACGGAGGGGCTCAGGGATGGATGTCGTTTTGACCAATTAAATGTTCCTACTGCAGAAACGTGCCCTCTTTTGGGGATCACCGATGGAAGCATCAGAAGAAGCTCGATATATACTGCTCAAAAAAATAAAGGGAACACTTGAACAACACAATGTAACTCCAAGTCAATCACACTTGTGTGAAATCATAGTGTCCACTCAGGAAGCAACACACATTCATTTGGACTTGTTTTAAGGACATTACATCAAAGTTGGATCAGCCTGGAGTTTGTTTTTACACTTTAATATTGAGCGTGATTCCTAATCCAGACCTCCGTGGGTTGATACAATTGATTTCCATGGATCATTTTTGTGTGATTTTGTTGTCAGCACATTCAACTGTGTAAAGAGCAAAGTATTTCATAAGAATATTTCATTCATTTAGATCTAGGATGTGTTTTTGAAGTGTTCCCTTTATTTTTTTGAGCAGTGTATATCCACTCCATCCCTGCTCTTGTTGCCTTTCCATGAGGTCTCCATGGGAGCAAGAGTTGTATGCTCTCTGGATTCCTCATCTTATTCTGACCCTCCCTATCTTGACCCCTGTGCTTCAGCCCTCTTCTGGTTGTCCTTCTCCTTAGGACTAAGCGCTCCCCTTCACCGAGCCATACGATTGCCGCTGCCCCTAGAGATGTTCTGGTGTCCGCATATTGCCTTAGACCGAACTCGTTGCTTGTTTTATCACTCATTGAATTTTCAGAGGCCCCGCAAAGTTCGCGATGGCCATAAAACTTCATTGCAGGACAAAATGTAGCCTAACACCATCCTTATGATCTGCGATGATCCACGGTGTTGGGTTCTGGTTCTCGGTATCTTCAGGCTTGTAGAAGGTCGCCTCAGTTGGCCCACAAACTTAAAACAGTGGGAAAAGAATGTAGCTGCCAATAATAACCCAAGGTGAGGCCAGGCTGGAGACCGTGGCCTCCTGGCGCCCCCTGCAGTCCAACTGACTCCTGCACACGTTTGCAGAATTGGGACCCTCTTGGTCTTCTGTAGATCTTTTCGCATCCATGTTTTCCTTCCAGGATTCTCTGTCTGCCTCCCTTGTTATTAAAATCAGCAGGTGAGACAGGAATGGATGGAGGTCTCTGTGATTGACCGGTGACCCTTTCGGCCTCTTGTCCATCTCTGGTTCTGGTGTCCAACACCGTTGTCTCCACCCCGGCATGTCATGTGACATCATCAGCTGGCTGTCCATCAATCAATCGATCAAACAGAAACCTCCAAAGCGTCTCCGCCAGGGCCGACGCCCCACCGATCAGGACCAGGCCGGTTTCGCCGTGGTCTTTCTCCTGAGGCTCCTGGCGGAAGGGAAGGACCTGAGTCCACCTGCAGGGGCGCCTCTGGGCTTCCCAGCTGATCTTCATCATCCGTGATGACGATCTAACATGGACAAGGACAGCTCAGACTCGGGACTCTTCTGCACCGATAGCGTCGGCCTCATCGTCAGGATGTCCTGTGAGGCTGGGCTTCTTCTGAGCTTCTTTTGAGCTTCTACTGAGCTTCTTTTGAGCTTCTACTGGGCTTTTTTTGAGCTTCTGCTGAGCTTCCTTTGCTGGGTTTCCTTCTGCAGCTGCTGTGGACCCCTGCAGCTAAAGCCCCTTCCTCTACTCCCTGCCCCGGGGGGGTAAAACAAGTGGAACCAGTCTGATACGCATGGTGGTTTAACCTTTAACCTGCTGAGAACGCTTCAGTAGCTGCACTGTAAACACCTCACTTGTACCATTGCTCAAAATGACAGACTGTTTAATACATAAGATGTTTAATTCGATGTCCGTGACCTTGATGTGACCCGCGTGTTGACAGAAGAGTGTATGAGAAACTCCCGAGGGAGTGGCGGAAACAAAAATGGGAATAAATTATTAACTCGGTTGTGCCTGGAGGAGGTAAGACGATCGGAAAAAAAGAAAAAAAAATCTCTCAAAATAATTATGGGCAAATATACTTGAAAGTTTTCGGCATCAGTGTGACGTGGTGAACATATTTTTTCATGCAAATTGTAAATCTATTTTTTTAAGCTGATTTGTGCTTTTCAACGTTGATAATGAAAATTTTAATATGTAGGAGGAGAAGCAAAAAACATGCAAACGTAATGTGGAAATAAACGGGAATAAACTCCCTGGTTATGCAGAAAATGCCCTAAACATAAATGGGGGGGGGGGGTATTTTAATAAAGTAGTTAAAGAGGTTAAAAGACATAATCCTCTTGCATGAGAAAATTATGTCATTAGAAAGGAAAAGTAATTTATTTTTGAAAGTAAACATGCTTTCCATGCAGAGGTTGTACTTCCCTTTGTCGCCACTAGGGGGCGCTGTGACGTATCCGTGACATTGTATTTCTCTTCTTCTACGGTTCCGCTTCAACCATGTAAACATGGCTTCCTTTTCGGGGACATCCGTGTCAACAAGGGTTGGTTAATTCGTCTTGTTCACCTTTTTTTAAGGGTTAGATATTTTCGCTTGGAGAGTCCCGACCTGACCGGACATGGCGGACAAGGAGGCCGACAAGGGCAAAGCGGTTCCCGGGGAGAAAGGCTACAGGACCCCCGGGCTGAGGGGCGCTCAGACCACCACACTGTTCCGGGCCGTCAACCCAGAACTCTTCATCAAACCTGTAAGTCCGTCCTCTAGAACGAAAAACAGACACAAAAGCTACATAATAAGCTAGAATAGACCAAACGGTTTGGAAATATGATGGAGATTTTCCTCGAAAGTTAGCTGAGCTGGAAGCTTTTTGGCTTCATTTAGCTAAACAATGACTTGACAAGAACATTGTAAACAAAATAAACGTTACAGTGACAATTTCGTTTAAAACTCAAAAACTAAAAAATAAAAACAAGAAAGTCTCACAAAAGTAGACGTGTTTCCCCCCAAATCTGCTCAAAATGGAAAAAAAAGAAAGAAATTGTGTGTCATCGCTAAATAAAGTTAAATTGAATCCTGTAACCGGAAGCGGAAGTGGCCTTGCTGTGTGTCTGTGGAGGGAATAAAAACAAAACAACTGTATCCTAATAATAAGTTTGCTTGTGTTTTGGTGGAGTGACTCAAAAAAAACATTTTTTTTACTCTTTATTGAATTTATAAAGTATAAACAAACAAAACAAATAAACATGACCAAAGTCAGTCGAACATCGATGACATAAACAGGCATGAGGAAACATAAGGACACTTATTTTGTTTACAATCAATGAACTGTAAGAGTAAACAAGATTAAAGGCCTGTGAGAAATGTATAATTTTTGAAATAAAAAAATAGAATCAAAAGTGGCAAGGGGAGTACAATATGTAGTTAGCTCAATGAATCTAAAGGAATATCAGTCATAAAAATGTATTTTTTTGGATTTTTCCATAGATTTCAAAGATGGATATTTGTCTTTAATCCATACTTTTTCGCATCAGAAAAATATGGAAAAATACGATTTAAATAATATTCTTTTAGTCTTCGTTCAGCTACAAGCTATTGTGTCTTCTCAGGGGTGCCGTTTTGGGGAAGGGGCGACATCTAGTGGACATTCGCGGTATTACAGGGCGCTCGTCCAAAAGAAAGGTCCCACTATATATATATATATATATATATACACACACACATATATATATATATTGCTTTTCTTACCTTCGCTCTTTGTATTAACAACTCTAATGTGTAGCTTATCTTGTGAAATTAAATTTTTTATTGTTCGACAGTTTTTCTCCACAAAATAAGTATTCTGGCAGGCCACTCTCCTCAGAGGTAAATGCAAGTTCATCTGCCCAGGCGTCATTAAATGTTCTATTTCCTTCAGATATTTTTCTTTTCTTATATTTCTTCATATTTTGCCTACCTGGGGTTGAAAGTCTGGCGGGTATACTGGCTTCCGCGATTGTGACGTTTATTTTGTGCGTTTATTTATTTATGATGTTATATAACTTCATTTTAATATTTCCACAATACAATAATCTTCCAATTTAGAACTACAATTAAAGAAGGGAGCTAACACAAATAAAATACACTTCTATTAAATACTAAAAACTTCAATTAAATACCGTATACAAGACAGGTCAAAAATCTCTATATTTAATGAACTGTTCCTCTAAAATAATACACGATGAATTTATATTAAAATGGATATTGAAAAAGAATTGATGAAATTACAACCCAAAAATAATGTGTTAAAAGAGATAATCTGGTCACTGGGAAGATTTGCCACTAGAATTTATTAGAACATTGATTGGTTGCATGTATAAGAGGTTTAATGTTTACACGGTTATTCTTTTTTTTAAAATCAATCTTTTAGTTTTGTCATCTTTTTTTTTGCTAGCATTTTCATTTATTTTTTTATATTTACTTGTATTTTTGCATATTTTCATATACTTATTTATTTTTAAATAAGAAAAGTGTTTTAACACTGTCACTAGAAGTTTTTTTCATGAAAAAGTCCTTTTTGGTTTCAAATTTTGAAGCAAAAAATAATTGCAAAGTTACTTTTTCCATTTTCTCCTTGCCTGATTTTTTTTTTTTTTTCTTTTTAAACCCACTGTTTAAAACCCCCGGATGCATAAATTCAGCTCTTCTTAAACATCAGTTTCTCACCGATATCCAATTAAAATCGGTTCGGCCCCCTTTTTTTTTTTTTTTTTCCTCCCGTCCTACACGAATCAATATCAAACTCGTCTTCTTATCAAAGAGTTATCAGTTTCAAAGAGTGGTTTAAAACGTCCCCGAGACTTTTCCCGTTGTGTTTCCGTCCCTCCAGAACAAGCCGATGATGGCGTTCGGCCTGGTGTCCATCTCGCTGTGCGTGGGCTACCTGGGCTTCCTGCACGCCACCAAGGAGAACCAGGCCGAGCTTTACGAGGCCGTGGACGCCGACGGATACAGACACACCCGGCGCCGCACGTCCAAGTGGGACTGAAATAAAACCCCGTCCATTTCTTACAAAGATGTTTCAGGTTTTTTTTTTTTTTTTTAATTTCAGTTTTATTAAGGAGTTTAAAAAAAAAAAAGGGACGGCGAGATATTTCTTCCGCCGTCGCGACGTCACTTGGCTTTTTCATTCTGCGGAAAAACAGAGAAGACGTTGGAAAAAACTTCCAGGGTGAGATACTTTTGTTTTTGACGACTAGAAAAAAAAACCCGCGGGTCTTCTGCAGGTCGGAACATCTCCAGCTCTGGTTACCTTGACGACGACGGCCAGCTCCTGCAGCGCCTGACCGTATCGCGCCTCCAGGCTCTTCAGGTTCCCGGGTTTGACGATGTGCTTCTGGATCCCTGGACTTCCAGCCTCGGACACCATCTGGAGGAACTTCTCCTCCTGCCAGTTACGCCCACACACACACACACACACACACACACACGCACTGAGCTCGTCCATCTTCACGCGGTGTAACCGTGCAGGTGTCGCAGCTGCACCTGTATCCCCAGCAGGAAGGTGAAAGCCAGGCCGCCTTTCCCCGCCCTCGCCGTCCTCCCGATCCTGCGTGCAGAAGGCGTGATGTTTACCTCGCCGTGACGGAGAGGCCACGAAGCTCCTCCTCACCTGTGGATGTAGGTCCTGATGTACTGCGGGGCGTCGTAGTTCACCACGCACTTGATGCAGGTGACGTCGATTCCCCTGGCGGTGGCGTCCGTGCTGATCAACCTGCGCCGCGTTTTCACACGCGTTAACGTGGAGGATCGGATAGTTTTCTTGACGGCGGCGGCGGCGCTCACATCTGGATCTTTCCCCGCTCGAACTCCTTCAGCGTCCTCTTCCTGTCGCCGACGGAGAGCCGCGAGGAGAACTCGGCCGCCCGGACGCCGCCGAAGATGTGCAGCAGCAGGTAGAGCCTGCGGGCGGGCGGCGGCGGAGAGGTGGTGAACGGAAAGCGGCGGCCGCGACCTCGTCCGACTCGTCCACCCACCTGTGCGCCGTCTCTCTGGAGTTGCAGAAGCACAGGACGGGGCTGAGCTTCAGCCGCAGCAGGAAGTCCAGGATGAGCAGCGGCTTCTTGCTCAGCGTGCACGGGACGTAGAACTCCTGGAAAACAAGCGTGTTACGGCGTTCCGGACCGAGGGTCGGCGGCGGCGGCTCGGCGGCGTCCTACCGCGAGCCCGCGGGGGAAGTCGAAGCGCCCGGCGCCCGGCGCCGCATGGGGGCCGCAGACGGAGCTGAAGAGCCTCGGCCGGTGGAGGCCGAGCTGCTGAAGCTTCTCCGGGTTCTGCGTGAGCGTGGCGGAGAACAGCAGCTTCTGCAGCGGCACCTGCGGCGGGGACAGGCTGCAGGGGCGTCACGTTTTTGTCTCCAAAACCGGGATTATCTGTCCAATCCTGGCTGACCTGGCCGCCGTGGCGTGGGTCGGCTCGCTCCTCCCGAAGACGGAGACGCTCTCCGCCGCCGCCCGCCCGAACACCGCCGCCTCCACCCGGCCCAGCCAGCCGCGGTGCACGCCGTCCATCATCCGGTCGGCCTCGTCGATGATCTGCGAGGACGCGAATCGATCCGTAAAGGCTCGGGGGAGGAGGGGGAGGAGCCTGCGGGGTCACGCGGGTGAGGGGCGGAGCTTCACCCGGTCACGTGACGGCTTAGATCTGACCTTCGAGATCCCGCTAATGTTCTTGTTCTCCGTCACGTTCCTGCGTTCCTCCTCGGACTCACCAGGAAGCGGAGCTGCCGCAGGTTCAGGGCCGAGCCGCCGTTGATGTGGTCCACCAGACGTCCCGGCGTGGCCACCACGATGTCGGCCAGGCTCCGCCTCTTCCCCGCCCTGGAACGGCGGCGGCGGAAAGCCGGGGTTAGAAGGGGGGGGGGGTTGCCATGGCGACACGGGGGCACTCACCTGAGTTCCGACAGCGCCGCCTCCTCTGAGGCCAGCGACCTTTGACCCACCAGCAGCGCCGCCCGCAGGCCCGTCCCCTCGGCGTACGAGCAGAAGACCTTGTAAACCTGCGGCGCATTTCGCCGTGAGTCACATGACCAAGGGGGCGGAGCCTAAAGCCCCCTCCTGATGTAAAACCAATCAATGTGCGTGAGAAGATCGGGCGCCACCTGCTGGGCCAGTTCTTTGGTTGGAAGCACAGCCAGCGCACGGACCTCACACACCACACGCTCCATCAGCACCTGCCGACACACACACACACACACACACACACACACACACCCTATTAGATTGTGCAAAGCTGTCATCACACGCTGTTCACACCTGCTCCTCTGACCTGGATCACCGGGATGACGAACGCCAGCGTCTTTCCGCTGCCCGTCGGCGCCGAAACGCAGAGGTCCCTGGGCTTGTAGCCGCCCCGTCCAATCAGAGTCCCCGGCTGGGCGCCTTCCAGCACGGCGGGGACGACCTCCGCCTGCACTGGAGCGGGATGGGAAGCCGGCAGGAGTAAGTAGAGTTTTAATAAAAATCCGCACGCCCAAAGTGCTAAAATATTAGATAAAAAAAAGTATTAAATATTAATATTTTCTATTAATATAAATATACAATTATTTAAAAAATATATCTATTTTATCATTTTTATTAATATATTTTATTTTTTATATCTTTATTATTTATTCATCATATATTTATTATTATATTTCATTTATGTATAATTATATATTTGCTATTATATTTTATTTATTTATTGTTATTATTATTATCAATCTATATATTTATTCATTTTTTTAACTGGACAGCGGATGCACGTGTTTTTTTTTACTTTTCTTACTTTTACATAGAACACAAATAATGCATTCTTGCATGTGTGACATATCAAGCAAAAACATAGGCTTTTCCTCGCCTACCGTTATTGTGCCGTTTATTTTTTTATTGCGCACCCTTTTTTGGGATATAGGATGCCTTTTGGCTTCTCGGGTCGGCTCTCGAGTAATGTTATAATGGTCATAATTTAATGATTAAAATGTAAAAATGACATCATATATACAACAAGAGGCGCACAAAAAAACAAAACAATCACATGATCTTTCTCTTTAAAAATGGCGCCACAATAGCGGTAAGTATCTGAGGAAGACCTTATGTTGTTTTGTGTTTTATGTAAAATAAGTAAGAAAAGAAAGACACACACACATATAAAAAATAAATCTAAAATTTGTTTTTCTACTTTATTTTTATTTCTAATTCTGCCTTTTTCTTTTTATTATTACTGTTATATTTTCTGTAACTCTGGCACAACAATTTCCTTTAGGATTAATAAAGTTGTTCTTATCTTATCTTTTGGAGCATTTTCAGGGTGTGCGAATTTTTACAAAACTCTACTTAAATGTAAAATAAATCCTTTATTTTTAGGGCATTTTTTTGGTGTAAGTATTTTTCACAAAACTCTATTGCTATGTAAAATAAATCTTTCATTTTTGGAGCATTTTTAGGGTGTGCGTTTGTTTTCAAAACTCGACTGTCGCCTTTGACCCGGCGCCCGTCCCTAATTGTGTCACGCAAGTGTTTGTGTTTGCTCTTTGTGGGCGGCCGTGAGTAACCATGACAACCGGCGTCACCTGGGAAGAGGTGTCGGATGCCGTTGTGGTTCAGTCTGCTGCGGAGACGCTCCGACAGGCCCGCCACCTCCTCCACCGCCACCAGGTTGCCGCGCACGTCGCCGTGGATGATGTCGGGCCGGGCCAGCCAATGAGGGAGGACCCGCTGCACCTGCCACGCAAACACAGGAACCCCGAGGTCAGCGATTTCCTCGTCGTCCTCCTCCTTTCGGGACGCCGGGAGGTACCTTCTGCGCCGGTTTGCTCTGGAAGCCTCCCAGGACTTGGTACCCCGGAGGTGCCGGAGACGGGGTCGCCTTCGCGGTCGGTTCTTCTGTCTCGCCGTCCTGAGCTGGAGGCACAAACGCGGTAAATCAGATCTCCATCCCCTTCGTTCCTGGGATGCACCTGAAGGAGAGATAACATCCCACCCACCTGACCGGTCCTCGGTCGGTTTCTCCGTCTCGCTTTTCTTCTTTTTCTTCTCCTTTTTCCCCCTCTTCTGCTCGTTTTCCTCTTCAGAGCCCGACGCCGCTTCTACTTTCCTCCTCTTGCTCTTCAGGGCAGGTCGGCCGTCGTCCTCCTCGGCCTGCCGGTTCTCCTCCGGGTCCTCCTCGACCTCCACGACCCCGGAGGTCTTCTCCGTCTCGCTCCGTCTCTGCTTCTCCTTTGCTTTCTGCTTGAGTTTAGCCAGCAACTCCAGGGAGCGAGACTCATTGTGGGCGCTGAGGTCCTCATCCTCACCGAGATACCTGCGTGGAGGGTTTACCATTACAACCGTATGAGCTGGACACTTATACTTTTTGTTATTGTTATTGTCTTAAGATGTGCTTAGAAATAACAACAGTAATTTCTTCGCTATTAAAAGCCTTTGAGTAAAGGCTTGGAAGCGGTGTGGCCTTGCTGTAAACACTCATTCAACCCCTAATTTAACAGAAAGACAGAGTTAGCATTGCTTTTTCAGTATTATAATTATTATTTAGCATGAAAAGATAAGTCAAACCTACCTGTCCACAAAAAACAGGGACATTTTAGCATCGAGATATGAGGAGCCTTAGTGACGCTTATCCTCCATGAGAAGCAGTGTCCGTCAAAAAAAATGTAAAAAAAATTAAATAAAAAAGAAATCACCAGCGGACTTTTAAATAGATCCGTCGACTGTAAAAGAGTTGCTCGAAAACTACAAACCCCTCTCATGTGTTTCCATGCCGTTTGTGGCGCCGTTTGATGACGTCATTAAACACCGTCGCGATTGATTCGTCACGAATCCCGAATCAAAGAAAATCTCGCGATATGACCCGAGCGTATTTTAGAATTTGAATAAATGAATTCAGAAATTTGTGCTGAGTTAACTCCTATACCAGCCCTATACCATTACTAGAATAACATTAAAATTAAAATATGTTTCTTGTTTGAAAATACATCAAAACAGAGCTACGATACTTCCGGTTTTGACATGCGACGCAAGCGCATTGTAATATGAGTTCTATCGACGGGGCCGCAAAGACATATTTGGTTATATTTGACCAAAAAAGTTTGATTACACCTGAAGTGTTTTATACAACCGTATTATATTCGCTGGATTTATTTGAAAGCGCCTCAAAAGGTAAGATTGAAACTAAAAAAGAAATAAACGAGCTATTTCTCCCCCCCCTCCCCATCAGATGGAACAATCCGTCGTGACGTCGACCAATCAGCAGAAAGGATCCTTGTTTAAATTCAAACGTACCTCTGACAGTGCCGGTGTAGTTTATTTTAAGTATTCTTTTAGTGGTATTTTGAGAACGAATAGATTTTTTCATTTTCAGCGGATTTTTCCTTTTCATTAATAAAGAAAATGGCTGAAGAATCCGCTGTAAAAGTGTGTGTTCGGGTCCGTCCGCTCATTGAGAGGTGAGTAAACGACACCTGAAAGCTAACGCGAACGTTGGGATAATTGTCAAGCTAGGTCTTTGAAATAAGGTGCAAAACTATTACATTTATCAACAGTAATTGTATCTTTCAAAATCAAAGAACTTGACACTTATTCTTCTTTTCCGCGCTCATCTGCACTTGTAACTCCTGCCAATTCAAACCGCACTCACCCGTGCTCCTGCACTTTGTCAGTTGCACTCAAATGTCTTATTACACTGCAAACACTGTTCATATTGATAATAATGTTTACTATTATTATTTCCTATTAGTATATATACACAAATGCAGTAGGAATTTCCCTGTACAAGGAAAAATGTTTCTTCACTGTGCATGTGAGAAGAAACGCTTTGAATATTGATGTAATTTTTCCACTACCAACTTTACACTTGTCAGAACTGAGCCATAAGCCAAACTGACAAGAAGTAACAGTTTAGAATTTTAGTTTTTCTTCTTCTCCTTAAGGGGTCACCACAGCGAAACCAACTAACCGTCTTCTCTCACGCCAACTAACTTCCTATTCTCTGGTGTGCGTCTTGACCTCCTCCACCCTCACCATCCTTCTACCCTGATCTTCACCATCCCTTTCTGTCCATTTCAGTTTATCTAATGTCAGATAAGCGATGTTAAAAGTCTGTCGGCCTTCAACCCATCATCCTTCGTCTTCTGAACGTGTCCTAGGGAGGAAAGCGCTCAGTCGGAGAACCCAGAGCCGCCCCAGTTCTTCTGGAAGGCCGACAAGAAATCCATTCATCAGGTTGATGATGGATACTCCGGCAAGAGCTTCAGTTTCGGTACGTTTGTCGCAATATTTTTCCCCACGCGCGCTTGTGCAACGTTGAAGTCGCTCGAATATCCCGGCCCATTTCAGACCGAGTGTTCGTCGCCGAGGAGACGACCAAACAGCTGTACCAGGACATCGCTAAACCTCTGGTGGTTTCCAGCGTGGAAGGCTACAACGGTATTATCCACTTTTTACAAAACAATCATTTAGAAAAATGTCACTAAGAACCCAGTAATTGCCTAGTGTGTGTGTTTGTGTGTGTGTGTGTGTGTGTTCCATGGACAGGGACCATATTTGCCTATGGACAAACATCTTCGGGTAAGACCTTCACCATGATGGGGAGCGACCGCGATCCGGGGGTGATCCCTCTTGCTGTGGAGGACGTCTTCCAAACTATTCAAAACGTAAGACACACACACACACACACATGCCCTGGAAACATCTCTGGAGGTGTTTAGTGGGACAGCGAGGAGTCACCAAACCTCCCCCTCCTTCTCGCAGTGTCCTCAGAAGGAGTTCCTCCTCCGTGTTTCCTACATGGAGATATACAACGAGACCGTCTCCGACCTCCTGGTGGACAGCTGGAAGAGGAAGCCGCTGGAGGTCCGCGAGGCCCTCAACGTACGTCCATACGTCCATCACCACCACGTCTGCTGTGTTTCGTCTGAGGCTCTGAGATAGAACCTCAGACCAGTGTTTCCCAACCACATTAGTGTGCCGTGAGAGATCCTCAGGTGTGCCGTGGAAAAATGCCCACTTTCACCCGATTGGTCCGAAAATTATTTATCCAACGCAAATAATGTGTCTTCCTCTGTCTATGTGGGCAGCGTGTCCATTCCATGGCGACGGCTAGTGAATGAACCTGTGCATCTGTGTGTCTGAGTGATTAGTGACGCTTTGCGTGCTACATTTTAAAAATAAAAAGTACCGTAATTTACGGATTATTGAGCGCACCTCAATATAAGCCGCACCGGCTAGCCGGTCGCTATCTTTAGCTTCCTCCCGCGCACTAAAACCGTCAAAGTCGTCTTCTTCGCTGTCGGAGTTGAACGAGGATAAAGGTTTTAGCGGCGTGAAGCTTGTTAGCGTCCCCCCACCCAAAGTCCATATATTAGCCGCATCGTTTTTTACATGAAAAAAGTCGCGGCTTATCGTCCGGAAATTAGGGTAGTTGTATCTGCGTAAACAAACAGGCAGCGTTGCTGAAAACTACCAAGACGAGTGAGAAAGCAGTGAAAGCTGCGATAAAGTTGCTGAACTCGTCTCTAAATCCAAACAGCAAAACATTAATACGACCTGCCGGCAAAATCATTGGAGAAGAAATGCTCAGCTTTGGTGTTGATAAAGAAATAGCCCGTTCTCTCAAATAATATTAGATTATAATATTAGATTTCACACTAAGTTAATTGAGACTACGGTTTCATTCTAACTCGTTAAAAGATGTTTTTGACACATTTATTCGGCGGTGTGCAGTGTGATTTTTCTAATGAAAAATATGTGCCGTGGCTCAAAAAAGGTTGTGAAAGATCTTCTGTTTAGGAGCTTCAATGCCAACAAAAAGCTAATTCCTGCAAAGTTTGCGGGATGTTTTTTTTTTTTACAAAACAGAAGAGAAAAGCCATCTTTAATCCATGTGTCAGTTTAAAATGCTAAGCTTTGCGTCTCCTGACGGCGCGCAGAAAAACATCTACGTGGCCGACCTGACGGAGGAGCTGGTGACGTCGCCGGCTCAGGCCCTGGCCTGGATCCGCAAAGGAGAGAGTAAGTCTGGCGTGGAAGAGCTTCTCTGTCCGCCGGGAACTCGGGTTTAACCTCCGGCCTCCTCCTCGCCGCAGAGAACCGCCACTACGGGAAGACCAAGATGAACCAGCGCAGCAGCCGATCGCACGCCATCTTCAGAATGGTGGGTGGAGGCAGGCGGCGGGGAAATCCAGAGATTTATTTATCTAAAAAAAAAAAAATGTTTTTTTTTTTTTTGTTTTTAAACAACCTCCCAGATCCTGGAGAGCCGTGAGAGGAGCGACCCGTCGGGTGAGAACGCAGACGGAGCCATCATCGTTTCCCATCTGGTGAGCCCAACCTCCACCTCTGAGCGCGTCGGCTTCGGGGGTTCCTGAGATATAAACCGTTATTAAATCTAGCCATAAATTGTAGATAAACGAGCATTTAGCAACACATTTTAGTGCTCAGTGTTTTGCGAGTAAGTTCAGTGATGGAGCACCAAATGAAAAACTGCCCGTCTCCTCCGCCGCCATCTTCATCCCATTTTTTTTTTTTTTTTTAAATATTAATAATAGCACGTTTTTAAAACGGGGTTCTGGAACAGATGCATTTTAATGGGGGAATTTAGTTTGATATACAAGCAAATCGAACCAATTCCACTCCTCAGTCGAGGTAGGTGTGTGTGTGTGTGTGTGTGTGTGTGTGTGTGTGTGTGTGTGTGTGTGTGTGTGTGTGTGTGTGTGTGTGTGTGTGTGTGTGTGTGTGTGTGTGTGTGTGTGTGTGTGTGTGTGTGTGTGTGTGTGTGTGTGTGTGTGTGTGTGTGTGTGTGTGTGTGTGTGTGTGTGTGTGTGTGTGTATTACAGGGGTCGGTGTGTACGCATGAGGAACTTGTAACGTGTGTGTGTGTGTGTGTGTGTGAGAGAGAGCATATTACAGGGATAGGTGCATATGTGTGAGGAACTTGTAGTGCGCGTGTGTGTGTGTGTGTGTGTGTGTGTGTGTGTGTGTGTGTGTGTGTGTGTGTGTGTGTGTGTGTGTGTGTGTGTGTGTGTGTGTGTGTGTGTGTGTGTGTGTGTGTGTGTGTGTATTACAGGGGCCGGTGTGTATGCATGAGGAACTTGTAACGTGTGTGTGTTATATTCTCCTCTCCTTCCTCCCCAGAACTTAGTGGACCTGGCTGGATCGGAGCGAGCCAGCCAGACGGGTGCTGAAGGTGAGACGTTCTCCTCTCCGTCAGGTCGTCCGCCGTGGACGAGCTCCTCACCTTTGACCCGGTGTGTGTTTGCAGGCACGCGTTTCAAAGAAGGCTGCAACATCAACCGCAGCCTCTTCACGCTGGGCCAGGTGATCAAGAAGCTCACGGATGAAAACCAGAGGTGGGCGAGGAACGAACGAACGAACGAATTCCCCTCCTCCGCGGGTCTTCTCACGGCCTCCCTGCGTCCTCAGGGGTTTCACCAACTACCGGGACAGCAAGCTGACCCGCATCCTGCAGAACTCGCTGGGCGGGAACGCCAAGACGGTCATCATCTGCACCATCACGCCGGTCACGCTGGACGAGACCCTCAGCACGCTGCAGGTGGGTGCCGGCGCGCCCGGCGCCGCCGTCGGGGGGGTTTGAGCCGCGCGACTCGCGTTGACTTTCCACCTTCAGTTCGCCAGCACGGCCAAGAAGATGAAGAACGACCCCCACGTGACCGAGGTGTCGGACGACGGCGCCCTGCTGAAGAGGTACCGCAACGAGATCGTGGACCTGAAGAGGCGGCTCCACGAGGCAAGGCGGCGTGACGGCTCCTGGATTTTATCTATTTTTCCCAACCCGGTGCCGATGTCTCACGTGCGCGCCGTCCTCCGCAGGTGTCTTCTGTCACGCAGACCACAGCCACGGAGAAGGAGGTGCTCTCGCAGCTCCTCCAGGAGAAGGACCAGCTCCAGCGGGAGCAGGAGGACAGGATCAGGAACCTCACCCAGCTGCTGGTCACCAGCTCCAGCCAGGTCCTCCCGAAGAGGGTGAGCTAAGCGGCCGCGAGCGGAGCCTCGCCGCTCCTCCTCAGGGTCGCCCGTGACCTTCTCCGCATCTCCTAGATGCCCAAGCGTCGGGTGACGTGGGGGGGGAAGATGCTGCGTGCGGCCCGGGCCTCCACCTGCATGGACGCCGCCTCCAACCTCAGCTTCGCGGAGCCTGTCCATCAGAAGAGGAAGGTGGACCTCTCCTACCTGACGGAGCTGGGCGAAGGTGAGGAACCCCCCGGAGCTTGGCGGACGCTCCGCGGCGCGCCGAAGTTCACGCACGGC
This sequence comes from Fistularia commersonii, assembly GCF_037954325.1. Lineage (NCBI taxonomy): Eukaryota > Metazoa > Chordata > Actinopteri > Syngnathiformes > Fistulariidae > Fistularia > Fistularia commersonii. The sequence continues at coordinate 6,904,067 of NC_141319.1, read as the reverse complement.
CGCTCTCCCCCCTCCTCCCTCAGACGACGAGGACTTTGACTCCAACTGGGAGATCCCCGACGAGCCGCTGGACGAGATGGACGGCAGCGTCAACACGGTGACGTCCCGCAGGGGGCAGATCAGGTGAGCCCCGGCTCTCCGCCGCGTCTGCCTTCTCCTCCGGATGTTTCACCTCCGACGTCCTCCTCCTCCCCGCGCAGCTCCGAGGGCCAGGCCTCAGAGCTGGACCTTCAGAAGCAGGAAGTGGCGGCGAGGCTGCAGGCCCTGCAGGAGAGGGCGGCGGAGCTGGACGCCCAGCTGCGAGCCGAGGCCCGGCAGAGGCGGGAGGAGGCGGAGAAGGTGAAGAACCTGGAGGACACGGTGTCCAGCCTGGAGAGACGCCTGGAGGAGCAGAACCAGACCCGCTGCCGGGCCGACGGCCAGGTGCGCTAGCCGTTAGCCGTTAGCTCGCCGACCGACAGGAAGCCCCGCGAACCGACGTCCGCTTCCGGCTTCCGGTTCCCTTCATATCCTGTCGAAGTAAAACCTCCGTCCTCATCGGGAAGTTGGAAGAAAAAAAAAATCGCTTTTCCCGTTTCCTGCAGGTGAGGAAGGAGTTTGCGGAGACGCTGCAGCTGTGCGAGACCCTGGCCTCCGAGAGGGTAACGTCCGACCGCCTCGGCTTCTCCTGAACGGAGACGAGCGTCCGCTGACGGTGTGTGTGTGTCTGTGTGTGTGTGTGTGTGTGTGTGTGCAGGACACGGTGGTTCGGGAGCGCGACTACCTGAGGCAGGAGCTGGGGATGTTCATTGAGCAGACCAAGAGCCTGGAGGTGGAGAAGACCAACCTGTCGCAGGAGCTGAAGGAGAAGAGAGGGATCGAGGAGTTCGAGTACCTGGAGGAGGAGCTCAGGAAGGAGCAGGAGGTGGACCTCCTTCCCCCCCCGTGAACATCTGCTCAACGTGTCCTTTTCTGCTTTTTACTAACCGCCGCGTTGACCTCCCAGGGTCGGCTGTGCGGCGAGATCTCCAGCCTGAAGGCGGAGGTGGAGGCCCGCGACCTGCGCTGCCTGGAGCTCCAGGTGAGGCTGAGGAGATCAACATGTGGAGGTTCCTCTGTGGGGGTCAGAGGGTGGGAAAAAAAATCCAGACGGAGATGTTTTGGATGCGGACGGAGGAGGTGCTGGTGGAAGGACGCTGCTGGGGTTCTGGAGGTCTGGAGAAGAAGAGGAGGGTTCTGGATGGAGGCAGATGATTGGCCACCGATGTGTTAGCTTAGCTTAGCTTAGCTTCTCTCTTTCGCTCAGCGGCGACGCCACAAAGTGTTGGACATGGAGGCCGATTTCATTGTTTCTTTGTTTTTTTTTTTTTCTCTTCTCTCCTTTCATTGGCCTCCCAACCCAGGAAGAACTGGAGCAGCAGAAACGTCAGCGGGCGTCGGTCCTGCACGCCGCGGTGAGCCCGCGCTCCGTCTGCGCCGTCACGCCGGAGCGCGGCGTTTCTCCTGACCGCCATTCGGACTCCTTTCAGGGCGGCGACGGCGAGCTGGCACGGGAGGTGGCGGAGCTCCGGCGGTCCCTGAGCGACGCCGAGGCCGTCAGCAGAGACGCCAAGAAGGAGTGGGCCGTCCTGCGCAGTCAGAACATCATGCTGGAGGAGCTGAAGGTACCGTCGCACCTCCATCCAGGACGGGGTTTAGCAGCCTGTACCAGTCAGAGCCGTTTCCCAGCTTTTCAACCCTTTTGAAATTTAAAATGAATTAACGTGGCACGTAGCTGTTTTTTTTTTTGTTTTGTTTTTTTTCACCACCTTTATGCTATGTATAAACAAAATGTTTTGCTGTTTTTTTTTTTTAATCAACTGCAGGGGAAACGAAATGACGAAAAAAAGGGTTGAAGGTTACTTTTAAGCAAAATAATCCGTGCCTATTTGAGTCCAAAATTAAATTAGCAAACCGACAATGCCGTCCTCTCTTATTGAGAGCGGCAAAAATATTTGACCACGTTTTATTTAGATGTTCCAAGATTGCCGTGATCCTCAACTTTAAAATTCCATTAAAAAAAAAAAAATGATGCAACTAAAATAAACACATTTTAATGAAGCACTGGTTATTTTCAAAAGCCGCAGGTGGCCGACCCGTGGACTGGGAGCTGGATTGAAAAGCTATAAACCGTTCCATCCCAGTTTGTGTTTGTTAAATAAGAAAAGTGTGCTTTAAAAATGGCAAATGTGTAAAAAAAATATATATACATATATATATATATATACATAAAGATTGGGTGGAATAGGTCAGGAGTTTTAATTTGAGACTAGATTAGATGAGAACAACTTTATTAATCCCGAAGGAAATGGTTGTGCCAGAGTTTCAAGTAAAACAACAAAACAGTAATAGATAATAGTAGGAAGGAGGAAGAATAAGAAATATAATGAAACATGAATCGTCTGAACTGTTAGCAGTAACTACAAAGATTGAAGATTCCCTGCGGCTGAGGGAAGAGGAATTAAAAAGTTTGGCGCTCTATTCTTAACTTACTGTTCACCACTAAAGGCTACAATGCTATGCTAAACGTGACTTTGCTCCCCTTTGTCTAAACTCCATTTGTGCAGTGAAGCCGCTCCTCTTTTTAAAACCGACCGTCTCGTTCCCACAAAACCCCGAAACGCAAAAACTCAAGATCCAACTCTTAAGCCGACGCGCTCGACTGTGACGCCGACGCGTGACCTTTTCCACAACCTTCTCCCAGGCCACGCTGAGCGCCGGCCACCAGAAGATGGAGGCGGAGGTGTCGGGCCTGCGCTCGCAGCTGGAGGCGGAGAAGCGGCGCTACAAGCAGATGCAGAGCGACCTCCAGCGGGAGCTGGGCGTGGTGTTCGAGGAGAACGCCAAGCTCACCGCCCTGCTGGACGGCAAAGTGCCCAAGCGTGGGTTCCGGCCCGTCCTCCGAAGACCGCCGGTCCGGGTTAGCTCGCTCGCTAACGGCGTCCTCCTCTGCAGATCTGGTGGAGCGCGTGGAGCTGGAGGGACGCCTGAAGGACCTGAACCAGGATCTGGCCGCCTCCCGCCGGTCGGAGGAGGACCTCCGGGCTCGGCTGGCGGGGCTTCCCGCCCCGGAGGAGCAGGTGAGGTCACGCCGCCGGCGCGGGAGGCGGAGCTTGCGGGCGGGAGACGGTGACGACCTTTGACCCCAGGCGACGCGGCTGACGGAGGAGCTGAGCGCCGTCCGCGCCGAGAGAGACGGCCTCGCCGACGACCTCCTGGAGACGCGGCGGCTTCTGGACGCCGCCGAGCAGAGGGAGGCGGCGGCGGCGCGGCGGGCCGAGGAGGAGAAGAAGGACCTCCTGGCCAGCGCTGCGGAGGAGGAGCTGAAGGTCGGGAGCTCCCTCACGCTGTTGAGATGCAGCTCAGCCGGAGGACGCAGGAACCTGAACCCGCCCGGTGTTTCCTCTCGGCAGGCGCAGCAGCTGCGGGAGAGCCTGCAGGCCGTCGCCGAGCAGAAGAACCTGCTGGACGCCGAGCTGGAGAAGAAGGCCGAGATGGTGAGATGATCGACCTGGCAACGTCCCGTTCCCAAAACAATAATAACCAACGAAGAAGCCGTATTTGAGAACTTAGAAGAGGAGGGTGGTGTCTTCCGTCCACCAGGGGGCGCTGTTGTCCTCCTGACCCTCCGGTTGGTTTCCCTCAGGTGCGGCAGCAGGAGGAACATCTGGAGAAGACCAGAGAGGAGGTGGACCTGCTGCGGGCCGACCTCCAGGAGAACGTGGACCTGGTGAGGGGCATCGCAGCAGAAGCCCGTCGATGACCGCTTGGTCCTCAAATTCAGAGATTGAGGAGTGTGTGTGTGTGTGTGTGTGTGTGTGTCCACCCAGATGATCGAGACCCAGGGCGAGCTGAGGATGGCCCAGCAGAAGGTGGGACACCTGCAGGAAAGGGTGGAGCTGCTGAGCGTCCAGAAGGAGGAGCTGGAGAGCCGAGCCGTCCAGGAGAACCCTGAGGAGATGCCAGAGCTCCGGCGCCAGGCAGGGGTTCCTCCTCACCAGGGGGTCAAGATGTTTTGAGGACTTGGATCTTCGTCCGTGTCAATCTCCGGTCTCCTCCACCGTGCAGGTGGAGCTTCTGGCCGCCGAGCGTGACGGCCTGCTGGCCGAGAGGTCTGCCGGCGTGGAGGAGCTTCAGAGGAACACCATGGTGCTCAGCGAGGAGAAGGAGCAGCTGCAGGAGGCTCTGGAGCTTCTCAGGCAGGAGAAGAAGCAGATCAGGGAGCAGCTGGACCAGTCTGTGGGAACCTACCAGATCCAGGTGTGTGTGTGTGTGTTGATGTTTGATGGACGTGTTCAGAAGTTGGAGGTCACCTTGTTCTCCTGTCCTCCTCCAGGTGTCTGAGCTGAGCTCCTCTCTGCAGGACCTCACTGACCAGAAGAGACAACTGGAAGATGATCTGCAGCAGAACATGGAGGAGGTGAAGCTCCTGATGGTCCTGCTGAAGTTCTCCTCAACAGGAGGCAATGGTTTAAACCTCCGTCCTCCTCACAGGTGAAGATCCTGGAGGAGAAGCTGCAGGGCGTTGAAGCTGAGCGAGACGTCCTGCTGTCTGAGAAGAAGCAGAGGTCCTCCAGGGAGGAGATGGAGGAGCTGCAGAGCAGAGCTGCATCTCTCAGCGAGGAGAAGGAGCAGCTGCAGGAGGCTCTGGAGCTTCTCAGGCAGGAGAAGATGCAGATCAGGGAGCAGCTGGACGAGTCTGTGGGAACCTACCAGATCCAGGTGTGTGTGTGTGTTGATGTTTGATGGACGTGTTCAGAAGTTGGAGGTCACCTTGTTCTTCTCTCCTCCACCAGGTCTCTGAGCTGAGCTCCTCTCTGGAGGACCTCACCGGCCAGAAGAGACAACTGGAAGAGGTTCTGCAGCAGAACATGGAGGAGGTGAAGCTCCTGCAGGTTCTTCTGAAGTCCTAGTATGAGAACGGCCCCAGACTTAACCATCATCCTCCTCACAGCTGAAGACCCTGGAGGAGAAGATGCAGAGCGTTGAAGCTGAGAGAGATGTCCTGCTGTCTGAGAAGAAGCAGAGGTCCTCCACGGAGGAGATGGAGGAGCTGCAGGAGATGCTGGGCGTTCTGAGGCAGGAGAAGATCCAGCTCAGGGAACATCTGGACGACTGCGTGGGGACACATCAGATCCAGGTGTGTGTGTGTGTTGATGTTTGATGGAGGTGTTCAGAGGTTGGAGGTCACCTCGTTCTTCTCTCCTCCTCCAGGTGTCTGAGCTGAGCTCCTCTCTGCAGGCTCTCACTGAGCAGAAGAGACAACTAGAAGATGATCTGCAGCAGAACATGGAGGAGGTGAGGCTCCTGATGGTCCTGCTGAAGTCCCAGATGGTCCACTGGTCGTGAGGAGCAGGTCACCTGGTCTGGTGTCTGCAGCTTCTCTGCGTTTCACATCTCCAGGCTTCTCTCACAAAACGTGTCCTTCTGTGAAGGTTTCGAACCTGCAGGAGCTCCTGAGGTCGATCCAGGAGGAGCTGCGTGACCAGCAGCAGACCACCTCTGAGCAGGTGAGATCGAGCTGCCATCCAGGACCTGACCTCCCTGAGGAACCTCATCTAACCCCTGTCCTCCTCACAGCTGAAGACCCTGGAGGAGAAGCTGCAGAGCGTGGAGGTCGAGAGAGACGTCCTGCTGTCTGAGAAGAAGCAGAGGTCCTCCAGCGAGGAGCTGCAGAGCAGAGCTGCATCCACTCTCAGCGAGGAGAAGGAGCAGCTGCAGGAGGCTCTGGAGCTTCTCAGGCAGGAGAAGAAGCAGATCAGGGAGCAGCTGGACCAGTCTGTGGGAACCTACCAGATCCAGGTGTGTGTGTGTGTGTGTGTGTGTGTTTGTTTGATGCAGGTGTTCAGAGGTTGGAGGTCACCTCGTTCTCCTGTCCTCCTCCAGGTGTCTGAGCTGAGCTCCTCTCTGCAGGACCTCACTGAGCAGAAGAGGCAACTGGAAGATGGTCTGCAGCAGAACATGGAGGAGGTGAAGCTCCTGATGGTCCTGCTGAAGTTCTCCTCAACAGGAGGCAATGGTTTAAACCTCTGTCCTCCTCACAGGTGAAGATCCTGGAGGAGAAGCTGCAGGGCGTTGAAGCTGAGCGAGACGTCCTGCTGTCTGAGAAGAAGCAGAGGTCCTCCAGGGAGGAGATGGAGGAGCTGCAGAGCAGAGCTGCATCTCTCAGCGAGGAGAAGGAGCAGCTGCAGGAGGCTCTGGAGCTTCTCAGGCAGGAGAAGATGCAGCTCAAGGAGCAGCTGGACCAGTCTGTGGAAACCTACCAGATCCAGGTGTGTGTGTGTGTGTGTGTGTGTGTGTTGATGTTCAGTGAAGGTGTTCAGAAGTTGGAGGTCACCTTGTTCTTCTCTCCTCCACCAGGTGTCTGAGCTGAGCTCCTCTCTGGAGGACCTCACCGGCCAGAAGAGACAACTGGAAGATGATCTGCAGCAGAACATGGAGGAGGTGAAGCTCCTGCAGGTTCTTCTGAAGTCCTAGTATGAGAACGGCTCCAGACTTAACCATCATCCTCCTCACAGCTGAAGACCCTGGAGGAGAAGATGCAGAGCGTTGAAGCTGAGAGAGACGTCCTGCTCTCTGAGAAGGAGAAGGGCCGACAGATGTTTGCAGAGGAGGTGGGAAAGCTGACCTGCAGGTCCAGGTTCCTCAGCGAGGAGAAGGAGCTGCTCCAGGAGACCCTGGAGGCTCTGAAGCAGGAGAAGATCCAACTGGAGGAGAAGATGGAGAACCTTCAGTCGGAGGTCTGTGCTGGACAGCAGAGGGAACTGGTGAGACCGAGAGCTTCATCTCACAGCCTCCGTCCTCCTCACAGGGGAGGAACCTGGAGGAGAAGCTGCAGAACCTGGAGGCCGAGAGAGACGTCCTGCTGTCTGAGAAGAAGGAGAGGTCCTCCAACGAGGAGCTGCAGAGCAGAGCTGTGTCGTCTCTCAGCGAGGAGAAGAAGCAGCTGCAGGAGGCTCTGGAGGACCTGAGGCAGGAGAAGAACCTGCTCAGGGAGGATCTGGAGGAGAAGATGGAGAGCCTTCAGTCGGAGGTGTGTGTGGAGGTTCCTCCAGGTGATTTCCAAGACCACGAGCTTCATCTCACAGCCTCCGTCCTCCTCACAGGCGAGGACGCTGGAAGCCGAGAGGGACGTCCTGCTGTCTGAGAAGAAGGAGACGTCCTCCAGGGAGGAGATGGAGGAGCTGCAACGCAGAGTCACGTCTCTCAGCCAGGAGAAGGAGAAGCTGCAGGAGACGCTGGAGGACCTGAGGCGGGAGAAGAAGCAGACGTGTGGCACGGCGCCACGCGAGGCCTCCTCGGATCTTCACCCCGTCGCCACGGAGACGGCGTCCTCACGGCTGCAGGCCTCCGTGGAGAAGCTCCAGGTACCTCCGCCGTCTTCGCTCGTGGAGCTCCGCCCGGAGATCCGCTCGCTCACCCTTCCGCCGCCGCCGCAGGAGACCTTCAGGAGGCTCCAGGAGTTCATCGACCTCTGCGGCAGGTTGAACATGGGCACCATGGAGAGCAGCCTGAGGCTGGAACGCTCCTACGGACGCCACGCCGCCCTGCCGCACGCCACCCTGACCACCTACAAGAACATGTGTCAGAAGGGCCTCCACAGCCTGCGGGTCCTCGCCAGCATCATGGTGAGCACACCTTCTCTGGTGCTCCAGGATGGACGTGATGATCCAGGAGCTCACTGTGTGTGTGTGTGTGTGTGTGTGTGTGTGTGTAGGAGCACCTGCGCTCGTCCGCCACGGCGTCCCTGCAGCTCCTGGAGAAGCTGGCCACCCAGGACGTGGCGCTGCTGGAGGAGCGGCGCCTGCAGGACGTTCTGCTGTGTCGGGCGCGAGCGCCGCGCTTCTCCTTCCTGGATGAAGACCCGTCCTCGCTGCGGGCGCCTTGGCTTTCAGAGCTGCTGGAGAAGAGACAGGCGTACCTGCAGGTAGGTGGCGGGACGCCGCCGCCGCCGCCGTCTGACCTCCGCGTGACCTCCATCTCGCCGCTCCGCAGAAGACGGAGGACCTCGTGGCGCGCCTGGGCGCCGCCATGCAGCTGTGCCAGGGCGAGCTGGCGGGGGAGCTGCGCGACCGCCAGCGCTTCATGGAGCAGATGGAGGCGGCCAGAGCGCACGGCGAGCGGCCGGATGAGGTCCTGGCCGCCGAGCTGGAGCTCAGGACCGCCGCCGCCGCGAGGAGGGAGGCCAGCCGGCAGGTGCGTGTGCACGTCCTCCTTCTTGGCGTCCACGCTCTCCATTCATCCGGTCTCCTCCCGCGCAGGCCATCATCTCGGAGCAGGAGGCGGCGAGCGAGGAGCTGGGCCGGCTGGAGGAGGACGCCGCCGCTCGGCTCCAGGAGGAGGCCGGCAGGCGCCGCGCGCTGCAGCGGGCGCTGGAGGAGGACGCCGACGCCGACGCGCCCGCCGACGCCCAGGTGGAGCTGCTGAGGGACGTCCAGCAGCTGACAGCTCGGCTGCAGGACGCCCAGAAGGAAGCCCAGGTACTGAGTGTTTTTGTTTTTGTCTGTCAGGTGTTTATCCAGAGAAGTCTTTATCTGTGGTCGTCATGGAAGCAAAACTATACTGCTCCAAAAAAATAAAGGGAACACTTGAACAACACAATGTAACTCCAAGTCAGTCACACTTGTGTGAAATCATAGTGTCCACTCAGGAAGCAACACACATTCATTTGGACTTGTTTTAAGGACATTACATCAAAGCTGGATCAGCCTGGAGTTTGTTTTTACACTTTAATTTGGAGTGTGATTCCTAATCCAGACCTCCATGGGTTGATACAATTGGTTTCCATGGATCATTTTGGTGTGATTTTGTTGTCAGCACATTCAACTGTGTGAAGAGCAAAGTATTTCATAAGAATATTTCATTCATTTAGATCTAGGATGTGTTTTTTAAGTGTTCCTCTTTATTTTTTTGAGCAGTGTTTGAATGAATGAATGATGAAGGTTCCTCGTGGTGCATATCGGAAAAAATATGGATTTATGGATCTGTTTGGGAGCCATTTAATTTTCGTGAAATTAAATTTATTTACTTTTCAAGTTTTTTGTTTTTTTTCCCCCCTTCATTTTCTTTTTTCTTTTTTTTTCCTATATTTTTACATTTTAATTTTTTTTTTTTTTTTTTTTTTTCCCCTAATAGTGACTTCCCAGGTCCATATATTAATAGCTATAGCTATAACACGTACTAGATAGGGATATTTTTTGGTATCAATTCTGGAGCCATTTAATGTCATTGATATGAAATGAATTTACTTTTCAAATTTTATTATTTCTTACATTTTTATATATATATATATATATATATATATATATATATATATATATATATATATATGATGATTTTTTTTAATGATTATATGTCAAATCTTGACTTCTCAGGCCTTTCTGAGAAACATTAACATTATTTAAAGAATGTCCAAGTTGAAAATATATGGATATTTTCTCATGTCTGTTTGGGAGCCGTGTCATTTCAGTGAAATTCAATTTATTTACTTTTAGAGTTTTGTTTTTTTATTTTTTTTTTCCCCTGTTCATTTTCACATTTTTTTCCCTATATTTTTACATTCTAAATGTTTTTTTTTTTTTCCTAATCTTGATTTCCCAGGTCCATATATTAATAGCTATAATAAATACTAGATAGGGATATTTTCTGGTATCAGTTCGGGAGCCATTTAATGTCAGTGATGTAAAATGCTCTTTTCAAATTTTATCTTTTCTTACATTTTTCTTTACATTTTTCCCAGGAGCTGCGGGAGCAGGCGGAGCGGCTGTGGGCGGCGCAGGGCGAGGCCAGCTCCTCGCTGGCCAGCCACAAGAGAGCCACCCAGCTGCTGCAGACGGAGCTGCAGGACAGCAGAGCTCAGCTGGACCAGAAGGAGAACACCATCCTGACCCTGCGGGGCAAGCTGAGGGAGTCTGAGGTGAGTGCAGGACCCCCACCTCCGTCCCTCACACACACACACACACACACACACACATCGCTCACGCTGTCGTCGTGTGGCAGAAACACATCCCGCCGGGTTCGTCGGAGCTGCAGAACCTCCAGAAGAAACTCCTGACGATGGAGGTGAAGCTGAGCGCGGCCGACGACAGCCACCAGCAAGAGTGAGACACCCCGACATTTGTCATTAAATCCCTGCAGGACCGAGGACGTCACCGGTGTGTGTGTGTGTGTGTGTGTGGGTGTGTGTGTCCAGGATCCAGAGGCTGACCATAGTTCTGAAGGAAAAGGAGGAGCTGGTGAGGAAGCTGAAGGAGACTCTGAGGAACTCCCAGCAGGAAGGGGAAGGCTCGTGTAAGTCGCTATTTTATTCCGTTTTTTTTTATATTTTATGAATCCGACCGCACCCGTCCCGTGTGTGAAAACACACTCGCCGTGTGTTTTCAGTCCTGCAAGGCAAAGAGCTTCACGCCAGGCTGACCAAGCCCCGGGGTCAGGTCAGCAGCAGCGCCCTGGAGGAGGAGGTGAAGAGCCTTCGGCTCAAAATAACCGAGCTGGAGAGGTGAGTCCTGGGCGGCTTCCTCTCTCATTTAAGCTGCATTTTTAAGGGACTTTTTTAGCAAAAAAAAAAACTCCAGTTGAATCAAAACCACCAGTAAATAATATTTATTTATATTGCATCAAAAAATGATGGCTAAAATACTACAACACTTGTGTTACTTCCTTGTGGTTTGTCCTCTATTTCCCCCAACACACACACACACACACACACACACAGCCGGGTCTCCAGTCAGCTTGCAGAGATCAGCAAGTGGAAGAACCGAGCCATCAAGCTGAGCAACAAGATGGAGGCCAGGAAGCCGTCGTCACCCTGCACGCCCACCAAGAGGGCCTTCGCCGTGACCTCCGACACCTTGATCAACGCCCCCAAGAAGCTCCTGGTGACCCCGAAGAAGGTGGACTCCCCCAGGAAGAAGGTGGACTCCCCCAGGAAGAAGGTGGACTCCCCCAGGAAGAAGGTGGACTCCCCCAGGAAGCTGCCGGAGATGGTGGCCGCCCCCCTGCTGGACTCGCCCAAGAGCAGGTTCTTTGACGCGGCCGGCAGCTCGGACATGCTGTCCATATCCTGCCCCAAGCAGTTCTTCGATAACTCCAGCCTGGGAACCCTTCCAGGTGAGTTGACCACACACACACACACACACACACACACACACACACACACACACACACACACACTGACATCCTAAACAACTGAGCTATGTGTTTCCACCAGAGGTTTCCCATGTTCCCGATAGAACAGACAAAGAGACAGGTAACGGGAAGCGTGTGTGTGTTTGTGTGTGTGTCCAAAGGGTGCAGGGTCTATTTTTTCCACATTCAAACAAGAAGGTTGCACATTTTGGTGTCGGTTTAAAAAAACAATACCTGCGTCGTGTGTGCACGTGCGCACGTTAAAGACTGAAGCAACACGTTGGGAGTACATTCACACACTTGGAAGACCCTTGACACATTTCAGCATCTCTACCCGCCTGAAGGAAACCGTCACTTCTAACCTGTCGTCGTCTCCAACTTCAGACACAGGTCATCTTATATATATGTGTGTGTGTGTGTGTTGCAGATGCGGAGGTTGCTGCCGGCACGAAGGGCGAGTGGTGGCCTCTGTCTCCGAAGCAGGAGGACTTGTGTAAAACCCAGTGAACATTCCTCCTTTTAACCTCCCCATCCCTCACTTTCTATCTCTTCTTATCAAGTTTTGTTTTCTACTTTGCCTCCATTTTAAATATGTTTAAAAATAAAACGTGTTCTTTATAATCAAGACTGCAACAAGGAGAAGAACTTCATTTCTTTTGTACAACTTGTTTTGCCTTTGGTAAAATTTCACATTCATAAAAGAAAATGGACAAACAGCAACCCAAACTTCAAGGTCTTTCTACAGGAAATGGATCAATACAGCACCATTATAAACAGACTTCAGTACCTAAAGGTAGTAAGAACAACCTTTATTTTGGAAACATTTGTTTAATATTTGTGTGTATATGTACAGTGTCTATCATAAGTATTCACCCCCTTGGATGTTCTACCCTTTAAGTGCTTTCATAAATCAATTATGGTCAATAAAATTTGTCTTTAACACAAAAATTTATTGGAAAAAACTCTTAAATGCCAAAGTGAAAACGGATTTCTACAAAAAAACAGACAATGAAATAAAAATATATAAAGAAATATAATTGTTTGGATAATTAATCACCCCCTTAGTGATTAATACATGTAGACAGAAGAGCACTCCTGCCGTCGTGACCATGCAAGTAGGAGATTAGTGAGAGAAGCAACCAAGACCCCTGCAACTACTCTGAAGGAGTTACAAGCTTCAGCTGCTTAGATGGAAGACTCCATGGTCTACAGGAAGAAGATTCCTTGGTCTGATGAGACCAAGCTCGAGCTTTTTGGCCATCAGACAAGACGTCATGGTTGGCTTAAACCAAATACTGCACATCACAAAAAACACACCATCCCCACTGTTAAGCATGGTGGTGGCAGCATCATGCTATGTGGATGTTTCTCAGCGGCCGGACCTGGAAGGCTTGGAAAGGTAGAGGGCAGAATGAATGCTGCTGCAATACACTGAAATCTTATTCAGTCTGCAAGAAAACTACGGATTGGGAGAAGATTTATTTTCCAGCAAGACAATGATCCGAAGCATACTGCAAAAGCTACACAGGAATGGTTAAAAAAGAACCAGGTAAATGCTCTGGAGTGGCTGAGTCAAACCCAGACCTCAATCCTAAAGAGAATTTGTGGCTGGACTTGAGTTTTTCCAATAAATTTTTGCGTTGAAGAAGCCAAATTTTATTGACCATGATTGATTTATGAAAACACTAAAGGGTAAAATATCCAAGGGGGCGAATACTTATGATAGACACTGTACATACCAAGCGAGTCTTTTAATTATACTCTTTATACAGCTCTTTGATTTTTGTTTATTTCGTGTTTCCCCTGGCTAAACAGATTTTTTGTATATCTGTATATATATTTGTTAACAAAAAAACAAAAAACCTTCAATATACATCGCTGGGCCTTCACTGCACGCATGGATGTCGATAATAGTACTGATAGTGTCGGAGACACCGATCTTTTTTAATCTTTCTCGAACTTGAAGAATAAACATATAGTTTAGTTTTTAGTGACCTTTAACCGGCATGAGGAAACATTAAGACTCTTATTTTGTATACAATCAATTAACTGTAAGAGTAAACAAGAGTGAAGGCCAAGGGGGAATCCAATATGTATTGAGCTCAATGGATCGAAAAGAATATCATTCATAAAAAGGTATATTTTTTGTTTTTTTTTTCCATGAGAGTTAAACATTTTTTATATATTTCAAAATAGTTTTTAAAGAAGTTAAAATCGGGGGGACATTTTTTGCATTCTTTGTTTTTGTGTATGAAGAACATTATACTTCCGGAACGCAGTTCGGCGCGTGGCCGGGCCTTGACCAATCAAAAGCGCGCAGAGGACGGCGTACGTCATGACGCAAGTGCGCGCGGGAACTTCAGTTCCCAAACATCCGTTCGTCGGGAAGCTAGAAGGTAAGACGCGACCGAAGGCGTTGTCAAGACACAAAATCGTCGGTATTTGGTTAGAAATGTTTTAAGTACGTGTCAGAGATAAAGATTATATGTTTTATGGAGTTCCTCCCTTGTCGCAGAGATGGTGTTAGCCGCAGGTTAATGTCCGTCAGAATGCGATGGTCGAAGGAGTAAGCTAGCTAGCTCGCTCGCAACTCCTGCTTCCCGGCATGGCTTCTTTAGCGCATTGATACTTAATATACATAAAATATATTTAATATAAACCCTTGCGAACAATTTATTGAGTCGTTATATGATGGATTCGACCGCAACTGACGACTTCAAACTTCACAACTGTTGGTAATTTACTGGCAACGTCTCAGTCGTGGTGCGTTCACGGACCGGAACGCAGTAACGGCCAAGACTTTTTCAAAGAAATATGACCATTTTAGCAATTAAATGTTTTCATTCTTATTTTTTTTCGCCTAACCTTACACCGATCACATTTGTGCTCTTAGATAAACGTTTTGTCGTAAATTCAGGGCGTGAATGTCTCTCAAATTACAGTAGGAGCGAATTCCAACATTGCACCGCCCGTTTAAAATTGTGCTAAATCAAGTAAAAATTAGAAATAAAGTTGGCTTGAGATCATGATTTGATGCCATAGATGTTAGAAAACATATTTTTAAATTTTTTTTTTTTTTTTAATTTTTTTTATTTTTGTTCCAGGCAGCTGAATTGCCGAACAGGCCGTCGAGGTAAATTTGGATTCAAAGATTCAAGACTTTTATTGTCATTAATGTCATCACAATAATGCAATGAAATTTAGAGATAGCAGCTCTTCTGTTCAGTGGAGGCAAAAACAGAAAAAAAATAATAAGAAGAAGAAGCAGGACATTGCACAATAGCAGCATCTCTGGGTTAGAGATATTAGACAGAAAAAAAATATTTAAAAAGATATCAATAGAAAAATATGTAGGAAGAAAACAGTAAAAAGTCAAAAGTGGATCAAAACTATGGACTGAACAAAAGTTTTGAAAAAAAATCAATAAAATGATATGCATACCAAGAATGCACCAAAAATTATAATAATTCATTGTTAGATCATTTATTTTTGCATGATGTGTCGAGCAACAATCCGCTCTTCTTCAGATGCTGAACAAATATATTCAACATGTTCCTCAAAATGTCATGCTAAAGTTCGATCTCTACTCTTATGTGAAATAATATCTGATAATTAATTATTATAAATTTGTGGGAGCAGTTTTGGCGTGCAGATTTTTTTCTAAACTTTTGTTCAGCTTTTATGAGATTTTCCAAACACACACACACCCTCCCAACGGTGTGTGTGTGTGTGTGTGTGTGTTCCCTGCCTTCCTCATCCTCTTTTTTCCCCCCTGGGTGTCAAACACAGATCATGGCAATGAGGAGCGAGGCCAGGGCGGAGGTGGAGGTGGAGGAGGAGGAGAACTTCGGGCCCCAGCCCCTGAGCAGACTGGAGGTCTGTATCCTGGTGAAAATTTCAATTTATTTTAATGCGGATTGTCAGTTTTTTGTAAGGGTGTGTTGAAGGGTGAGAAAGCGGAGGTTCAGGCCGGGACGAGTGAGTTCAGTGCCGATGCTTGGACGTCTCTGCCCGCAGCAATGTGGCGTCGGCGCCGGCGATATCAAGAAGCTGGAGGATGCGGGTTTCCACACCATCGAGGCGGTGGCCTACGCCCCCAAGAAGGAGCTGCTCGGCATCAAGGGCATCAGCGAGGCCAAAGCCGACAAGATCCTGGTGAGGACCTCTCTGCCGTTCGCTCGGAACACACAAGTATGGGGTTCCAGGTTGACGGACAGAAATGATGTGCCACGGATTAGGAGATTATTTCAGGTAACATTGTCCCAAAATGTGAGCTATTTGGCCGACCCAGCCTGCTCCGAGAGCTGGAAAATGTACCTTTTACCGTGGAGGGACGCGTCCTGGTCCCTCTCATGATCCCCGGCAGTCTGTGAACCGGCGACAGCGCCACCTACTGGCCACCCACGCTGTGGAAAAACAAAAGTAGCTCACTCTCTGTCAAGACTTTGAATCATCAAGAACGTTTTAGCGTTTTTAGAGACCAAGCATTCGTGTCCGTTTAAATCTTGAGGAAATGCGAGCTAACTCACCGCAGAGACAAAACAACGGACCTCCAATGTCTCCTCCCTCAGACGGAAGCCGCCAAGCTGGTGCCCATGGGCTTCACCACGGCGACCGAGTTCCACCAGCGGAGGGCTGAAATCATCCAGGTCTCCACGGGCTCCAAGGAGCTGGACAAGCTGCTGCAGGGTCGGTCCGGGTCGGTCCGGGTCGGTCCGGGGGGGTCCGGGTCGGTCCGGGGGGGTCCGCCGTCCGAGCGCCGCCGACGAAGGCGAATGCTAGCGGGGTGTTTCTGTGACGCTGCAGGCGGGATCGAGACGGGCTCCATCACAGAGATGTTCGGGGAGTTTCGGACGGGGAAGACTCAGCTCTGCCACACGCTGGCCGTCACCTGCCAGGTAAGAGATGTGTGAGAGTGTGTGTGTGTTGGTCAGATCTGAACGGGCGTGAGGTTTCACAACACACTCCGACTGTTAACCCCTCCGCTTCGGAGGAGGGACTGAACTCATCCCATAAGTCTGAGCGGTAAAACTTGACTCCGGAGTTGAATTCGTTCCGCGACTGAGCTCGTAGCTCAATGTCGCTCGTTCGTCAAATTAAATTTCCCCGTTTAAACGAACCGAAACGTTCCAGGGCCCGTTTGTTGCCTGTTGCCATAACGGGGTCCGACGCTCAGAAGTCAAGGCTCCACGGTATTGATAAACAATCACACGGTGGATTCTCTTTGTGGCTGACGGACTCCCCGCTCTTCATCCAGCCACCCTCTTCTGGATGAGCACCTTGTGACGTCACGTTCTCCCGTGTTGTCCTCTCACAGCTGCCCATCGACCAGGGGGGCGGGGAAGGCAAAGCCATGTACATCGACACGGAGGGGACCTTCAGGCCGGAGCGGCTGCTGGCTGTGGCTGAGAGGTGGGCGGATCGTCCGTCTTTGAATTCGCCCTTGGCTAAGCTCCGCCCCCTCTTTGTTCACCGTGGCTAAGTCCGACAAGCCGCCTGAGCCGTCACGCTTTCACCGCCTGTCATGGAAATCCGAGGGGATTACATCAAATTAGATTAAACATTAAATCTGACCTCGCAATCCAGACCCTGGCCACGTTAGCTCCGCTGGCTACCATCGCCGCTAATGCTAGCAGTAGCCAGAGAGACAAACGATAGCCCTCTAGCCACAGCGTCACGTTTCTTGACGGTTAAAGTCCCAATTCGCTCCGGAGGCGGCGTGTTGAAGTGTGTCTGCGTGTCACCAGGTACGGGCTGGTGGGCAGCGACGTCCTGGATAACGTGGCCTACGCCCGCGCCTTCAACACCGACCACCAGACGCAGCTGCTCTACCAGGCCTCCGCCATGATGGCCGAGTCCAGGTCGGTTTGCCAACCGGCGCGGCCGCACGGCTCCTTGTACCGTTTCTATTCTTGTTTAACGACTTCCCCTGCTCGTGTGTGTGTGTGTGTGTGTGTGTGTGTGTGTGTCAGGTACGCCCTCTTGATCGTGGACAGCGCCACCGCCCTCTACAGGACCGACTACTCCGGGCGAGGGGAGCTGTCGGCCCGGCAGGGACACTTGGGCCGCTTCCTGCGGATGCTGCTGCGCCTGGCGGACGAGGTGGCCGTCTTAACTCGGGTCGTTTCCTCTTCGCGTTGATGTGAAACTGATAATGCAGAACCTCCCCATCTCCCCCCCTGAACAGTTTGGCGTCGCCGTGGTGATCACCAACCAGGTCGTGGCGCAGGTGGACGGGGCGGCCATGTTTTCCGCAGATCCCAAGAAGCCGATCGGCGGCAACATCCTGGCTCACGCCTCCACCACGCGGTGAGTGATCGGGGGTCGGTCTTTGCGCCCGGGCCGCGTTTCTTCCTCCAGGGTTTGGTTTTAAGCGCCGACTCCATGCAGGCTCTACCTGAGGAAAGGCCGGGGAGAAACCCGGATCTGCAAGATCTACGACTCGCCCTGCCTCCCCGAGGCCGAGGCCATGTTCGCCATCAACGCCGACGGTGTCGGCGACGCCAAAGACTAAAGCGACGGCGGGCGGCGCTCCTGACGACCATCGCGGCCGCCGTCTTTTTCCCCCGGCCGCGGACCACCTGGGTGCGGTTTGCGGGTCCGACCCTCAGATCCACCGGTACACGGAGAAACTGACCGCGCTCACACCCGACCGCCCGATGAAGGTCTCATGCGGAGGAGATCTGGGACTGAACCAGAACCAGGGGACGGTCTTGGGTGAGCAGAACATCCCGGCGGCTCCGTGTCCCTCTGACTGTGGATTCATTTCAATCCTCGAAGCTCTTTTTCTCTTCCCGAATCCCCCGGGATTACGTTTTTCTCCTTCACTTAAAATGCCGTCGTCGGACTTTTGGAAGCCGAGAACATCCGGATCCTTCCAGGCGGACGGTCGTGATTTGCTTCGCCGTCGCTGGAAGGAGGGACCGCATCGTCTCCAGCTCCAACCAGAGAGAGATATGTATTAGTACTAGAATATTTGAATTGTTAGTAAAATAGATAACTCCCCTCCCCCTCCCCTCTTGAAGAGTTGACTAATCTGAACAGTCTTTTATTTTGGAGTGAAAGCCTTCAGAAGGAGCTTCTTTTGAAAAGATCCTCTGGTTTCCCGTCGCCATGTTTTGACCACGATCATGTCGCCCGGGTCGCCGCCGACCTCCACGTCTGCGTCCGAAGCTCGGAGCAACCCGGGTTCTCTCAGCTTCTTCTCACCACCCTTCACTTTTCTGTTGCGCCGTCTGGGAGTGTGAGACTTATTCATTAAATTTATTTTATTGTTAAGCAGATTGTGTGTGCGCTTTGAATCCTGAAGAGGTGTGTGTTTCGGAGCAGCCGGTCGGACTCGGAAACACGCACGGAGCCGATCGCAGAGCGGCGACCGGCCGTGACGGCGGTTTTCAAACGACCTTGAAGGCGCCGCGCTTTCTCAGAACCTGCAGACTCGGCGGGAATTCCGCCGGCAACCATCTTCAGGTTCCGCAGGGAAGGTGGAGGTCTGCAGGTCCGAGGTGGGAGGAAACCCTGAAGACAGCGGTGAGTCTACATCCACATTTGGCTTTTTGTAGGTTTCCTTCAATTCAAAAGAAAGTCAACAATGAAGGATTTTATCAGGTTTTAATGCATCTTGTCAAAGTCAACATTAAACTGCATCAATAGAATGATATCTTTGTCCATTAACATGAGCAATGACCAGTGAAATTAAACATTTATATATATTAAAAAATAATAATTTACGGTTACTGTCCTCCATGGATGCTGGACTTGAATATTTACACACACACAAAAAAAAACCCTGTAAATTCATAAAGTTAAAGAGCAGCAAAGGGGGGGGTGAAATCAAGTGTAACGGTTTCAGTGACACACAATAGAAAGATAAAATCCACCAAACTCTCAAAAGTCAACAAAAGTACAGATAGATGGGCTTCTGCGAGCTTCTGGGGCCGAACGTCCGTCCACGTCTGCTTTCAGACCAGGAACTGTCAGCTCACAGTGAAGGGCGACTGAGTGACTGGCGGCCTGAACGGCCAATCAGCAGAGAGTCAGAGGCTCCGGGAGGCGAGGAGGCGGAGCTCGGCCTCCAGATCGGCGTCCTCTTCGTCCTGGGAGGAAACAAAAGGGAGATTTTTAGATTTAAACACAAAAAGAACCCGGAGACGCTTTGTTTTCCTCTGAAGTCTCACGTCGTCGCTCGGCATCTTCAGCGCCAGCTCCGCCCAGTTGGTCGCCTCGGAGACGTTCCCCAGCTCCATGTGACACTGACACACACACACACACACACAGAGGTCAGAATGCAGGTGTGTGTTGGTTGTTTTAGTCAAGTCAGGATTGTATGATTCGCAGTAAATGCACGGCAAGATATTTTTTCACATTTCAGGAGGCAGGTCCTGAGGATGTCCACTTATGGCTTTGCTTTGGGAGCGTTCGCACCTTTGCGATGTAGAGTCTGACGGTCCTGGACGAGCCTCCGCTCAGCTCCTCCGCCTGGAGAGAAGACACACGTTTTTAAATCCCTTTTTTTTTTTTTTTTTTTTGTATCTGAGAGACGGTCGGCAGGAGCGAAGCTCTCCACCTTCAGGAAGTTGTCCAGGGCGTCGTGCAGCGTGGAGTTGGGTGGGGTCTGATAGAGAGCCGCCGCGGTCTTCTTCTCCAGCCAGTCCAGGGTGGCTACCTACACACACACACACACACACACACATTGATGTCCAAGTCATACATCCCATCATTTATCTTCTCCTTTGGGCTTTTCCCTTCAGCAGTCTCCATCTAACCCTATTCTGTGCATCCTCTCAGGACGTCTGTCCATCTTCTCTCCGGTCTTCCTCTAGACTTCCAATTCCAGCATCCGTCTTGAAAAATAATCACCCTTCCTCCTCCGTCCATGACCCAACCATCTCTGACCTTCTCTCCAAAACATCTCACATGTGGCGTCCCTCTTCTACACTCTAAGCTGTCTTGGAATCCTCCACCTTCTTGATGTGGCCTCACTGTTCTTGCTGCCACTGACCTTCATCCCTCCTTTCCAGAGCAAACCTCCACCTCTCTAGATGTTCCTCCACCTGTTCCCTGCTCTCACGACCGATGTACATCCCATCATTTGTACGCTCTGTATGGCGGTCGCCGTGGTCCTCACCTGGTAGCACCACCTGCCCAGCAGGTAGAAGCAGGTGGAGTCTCCGTCCTGGAGGGCGAGGGCTCGGTCCAGGTGCTCCTGCGGGGAGAGCGGAGGCACTTCCTGTCAAGGAGCCGGACGCGACCTTCTGAAATGGCAAGCCCCGCCCCCTTCAGGTACCTTCAGGACTTGGCTGCTCTTCACCTTGCCGTGGGTGCTGTCGTGCTGCGAGGACAGTCCTGACAGCAAGGCGAACCTGCGCACGGAGAGCACGGGTTAGTCCCGCGGCGGAGGGATACGGAGGCCGGCGATCCGCGGCGCCTCACCATTTGTGACACTCTGCGCTCAGGCCGTTCTTCCTCAAGGCGAGCTCCGCCTCCTCGCGACCTGAAGCACACACACAAACACACACACACACACACACGGAGACGTTTAGCCGAAGCTAAGCAGAAGAAGCAGAAACTCCTGGACGTTCGCCGCCGTCACCCTGCTGCGCCAGACTCCTCCTCTTCTGCCGGTCGTCCGTCGACTTGTACGCGTCGCTGAACGCCCGAGCCAGTCGCCATAGAAACTCCCTCCTGTCTCCGTACTGGGGAAACACCGGGAGTCAGTCGTCCCTCCTCGCCCTCGGTTGGAAACCCCGATAGCAAACAGCGAGTGTGTGTCGTCCTCACCTCTGCTCTGTTCTCCAGCAGCAGCTGCAGACCTTCTTCCTTCAGCTGGCCGTTCCCGTGGTGGAGGATGTCGCTCTGGGCCAGGAGCAGGGCCAGCTCCCCGCTGGGAACCTCCATCACCATCTCCGTCACCCCTCTTCCTCCCACCTCCGGCCTCCTGTCCTCCTCCTCCTCCTCCGCCTCCCCCTCGTCCTGGGAGTCGTCCTGGCGCAGGGTGAGGACGGTCGCGCAGCTCTTGTCCTCGTCCTCCTCCGACTCCTGCCCGGCTTCGCCCGCCGCCTCCCGCTCCCCCTCCTCGCGGTCGGTGTCGCGGTCGGTGTAGTCCGACTCGGCGTAGGCGGTGGAGTACCTGTTCGAGTTCCCCAACAGAAGGTCAGCGACCTCCGGGTGGCACAGATGATGCTAATTGATGATTCACTTCAGATGTCTGACCCACCCCCCCTCGCTGGTCTCCTCGAAGGTGCTGGCCGCGCCCTGGCTGGCGGTGAAGTAGACGGAGCTGGAGCAGGTGGAGTCCGTCCGCTCCCTGGGGGCAACGTGGCGCCGCCGACGCACACGCTGGCTGTCCTCCACGCCCTTCCTGATGGAGACAGGACACACACACACACAGGTTGGGGTGTGTGTGAAATATGTGGCTGGCAGAACCATGTAAAATATTGATATGAAATATGTGTGTGTTTCCTTCCGGCGGCATCTCACTTGACGTCCTGGATGATCTGCACGGCGATGTCCTTCAGCCCCCCCCTGAGCTCGGCCACCTCGGAGCGCAGCGAGTCCACGCAGCTCAGCACCTGGTCCAGCTGGTTCCGGAGTTCGCGCTGTTGCTCCGGCGACAGGCCCTGCACCGCCGCCTCCACCGCCGCCAGGGCCTGCTGCTGGGCCTCCACCTCTGCAGGAGCACAGAGGGCGTGAGACTGGATGTTATCAATGAATTGATGAACCGGTTTTCCATTTTGCATCCTAATTCATCGTGTTTAACGGTGTCTGAAATCCACTGCAGAGATGAATCGAATTATCTCTGCAATTCAATAGGTTAAAAAAAGCATGAAAATACGACATTTGCAGCACCAGCGTGGCAAGAATGGAAATGCAGATTTAATTTTACTGCCATGTAGTGGTGAGGAAATGGGAGCAGAATTCGAGTTATGCAATGCACGAAAACAAAAACCACTTTCACTTTCTGTTTCCTGCAACGTGAGAGGGAACCAGGCTCATTCCTGGAATCCCCTCGTTCTCTGGTTCCTGTGGAGATACGGAGAAAGGCCAGACATCTCCCAGCGGGATAAATAATCGATCGCGTTAATGATTTATTAACGAACAGCGGTGTCTTATTTATTCTAAAAAGCTGACGTTGAATACACCGTGACGTCACCCCCCAGCTACTGCGCCTGCGCAATGGGGGTTCGACCCACCTCGGTCCTCCGGCGTCTCCCGCGGCAGCGACGCTCCGTCGGGTCCGTCGAAGAGCCGCCGTGCGGGCCGGGCTTCCAGCGGCGGCCCGCGGGCTCTTCTCCGTGTCAGCTCCCGGTAGATGATGAGCGCGATCAAACCCAGACCGGCCGTGGCGCCGACGGCGAGCCCGATCAGCCCGCCGCGGCCGAGCGGCGCGCTCATGTCTCCGGCTGGGTGTGTGTGTGTCAACGCCGCCCGGCGGGCATCACCGGGCGGATGCTAGCGCGTTAGCACGATGCTACCTAGCTAACGAATCACACCGGATGGGAGCTTGCTGTTTTTGTCGTTGATTTAAAATCGTCAGTCCGTCCTCGCCGCGGTGTACCGGCCGTTGGTTCTCGGTGGGAGCTCCGGTCCGGTCACGGAAGGGCAGCTGTCAGGGATCCCCGGCGCCGCGGATGAAGGACGGGAGGCTCGGCAGCTTCACCGCCGCCGCCGCCGTCGTCATGGGGAGGGGAGGGGCGGGGCGACGAGCGCGTGGGCGCTGCGGCTTCCGGTGTTGGGTTTCAAAACAAACCTTTCTTTTTTTTTAGTTTTAAAAACCTTTAATGAATTTAAGTTTATTTAAGTTTTTTTAAGAATTTAAGTTTAAACAAGCAAGGCTAAATTTAATCGTACATTAATGACATTTGACAAGCATGAGGAAACATAAATCACAATCAGTTAACTATGAGAAAACGAGTAGATACGTTTGAGAAAACAAAAAAAGGAATCGCAATGGGGATACAATGGGTATTAAACGCAATGAATATCATTCATAAAACTGTATATATAGTTTTTTTTCCATAAGTTTCATTTTTTTTATATAATTCAAAAATCGTTTTTAAGGAAGGTTAAACCGTGGGTTTCAAAATAAAACGCGCGAGGCAGCTCGGGCGGCGACCATTGGTTGGCTGTTACCGTCATCTGCTGGTCGCGTGTGGTACAAAAAAAAGAATGCGGAAGTGAATTTTCTTTTGTAGTTTTTTTTAAAACATAAACAAACACCCCGTGCGGTTTTCTGTGCAAATATTTCAAAACCTCTATTTCCAAACACATTCAGATTTTTTAAAATATTTTAATGTGTCAATCAAAGAATTTGTTGAAAACACTTTCTATTCTAATCTTTTAATGTCAACACATGATAATCTGCTTTATTTTTATTTTTTCTAAATATCATCACTGCAGAATTGCTGGAGAGGTTTTCGTTGGAAACAAAGAAAACACTGTGTTTTCCCCTGAACAAACAGACCATTCTCTCAAAATGCAGAGAAGGCGCTGAAAAGGGGGGGAGGGATGATTCCGGGAACAGATAGAAGGATAAAAAGGAGACAATGTTTATTGAAGTGTTCTTTTTTAAAATGTTATTCTTTTCCTTACTGAGATAATCGGTGATATTTTAGATTTTTTTTTCTTGGGGAACCTCTGATGGTCTTGATCGGTCTTTAAGCAGGAAAATATTTCATCCTCATTTTAGATGTTAATTGTGTCAAGCTTGGCAAAAGTGTAATAAGTTGTTATTTAATATATAACTTGCTAGTTTTCTGTATGGAAACCAAACATCCACTCACTTTGCCTGTAACTCTAGCTTCGACCGCCAGGCGCCGTCATCGAACCGCCTGTGATGAAAGTCCTCCAAACCAACTTTTCTTTCTTCAAAAGATTTTCAAGTGTAAACCTCTGCATCGTCGAGAAGCACCTTAATCCCACCAATTCAGGTCTCCTCGTGTTTAGATGGGCTTTCTTGAGGTCTTTGAAAAGGTGTGCTGACAGTGGTAAAGCAAACGAACACACACTTTTGGAAATATTTACACCAGAAATGTGACACTGATCTGATTTCCTGGGGATCGTTTGAACCATTTTCTGTATTTTCTTAATCAAATAACAGAGAACTGCTCTTTCACATTTAGTCAGCTGAGCTATTTAAGGCCTTTTTTATGGGGGTGGGTCACATGTTTTCATTTATTTCAGAGGAGCTGTGGCTTATTTCTAGAATTGATTCTTGACTGTTGTGCTAAATGTACGTCGGCCAGGCGGCTAATTTCGTTTAATTCCTCTTTCAGCGAGTAGAATACACCAGGAACAGGTGTTCCCCTGGTTGTCCCCTGGACGCCCTGATCCCCACCACCACCGTGCCCCAGATTCAGCTGGGTGTGGCCTCCTGCAAGAGAAACCTGCCGCTCCATGTTCCCTCTAAGCGTTGCCAAGAAACTCTGTTCACAGCGGCAGTTCTCAGGCTGGCAGAACCATGTAAACACATATGAAGTTGAGATAGTATGTAACTGTGTGTGTGTGTGTGTGTGTTTGAATAAATATAGGTTATTGCCAGGTTCTCCTGCCATTGAATGAGTGGCCCCTGTGATTGACAGCTGACCCCTGGGTTAAGCCCCGCCTCCTGCACCCGGTTTATGAACTGGCCCCCTCCTCGCCTGACGCCCTGGAGACACATGAGTTTCCGTGACGACAGGAGGACAACCCATTTTACACTTTATGCATCTGCAATTTCATGCCGTTTACTCCCAAAAGGTACTCTAATTGTGCAGATCTTTCTTTTTTCTTGAAGCGAACGGTGGAGGATCATCTCCTGCACCTCGGGAGAATCACCTGGGTGAACCCGGGTTGAAAGTTAACTCGAGGCATGCCGACCGACCGGTCCGCCGTTTGAACGAAGCTCAGGAACCGCCGGAGGACACGAGCAGCTCGACCCCTGGGGCGCGGTCTACTTTTCTTTGTTTGCTTAAAACCGCACACCGGTTTCCTGCTCATGAAACAAAGGTGTGGAAAAAAAATCAGCACAACAAGAGTGCTCCAACATTAAAGATAGTTTATTTTACATGGAGTTAAGAAAATTTATTACGGCGTGACGTTTCGAGCAAAAATCCGCTCTTCTTCAGATGTTTACCAAATGATAACAATTTTTTTGAATCAGTTTTCTGCTCACTCACATGCACTTCCGAATCCTTACTGATCTATATTTTTATACTGGATTCTGTTACATTATTGTTTACGTCTCGGTCTGATGACCTGGACAGTAAGCCTTATTTTAATATAAATTTTATTTATTTTCTTCTTTCATTTCAAAGTATTCACACACTGACAAAGGATTCTGATGAACTGATAAATTTAAATTGATAAAATAATGATGATATAAATGATTGATTTTATTTTTATTCATTTAATTAAACGTTTGTTTTGTGTTAAGGTTCTTTTCACTTCCGGGGGTCACGCACGCGAGCTCCAGTTCGAGGCGGGTTCTAGTTCCGGTCCCGGTCCCGGTCCCGGTCCCGGTCCTGGTCCTGGCCCCGCCCCCGGGGTTTTCCCCGCCCCCTTCTCCCTCCCGGTGCTTATAAAGAAGCGAGCAGCGTCGCGGCCGCCGCAGGAGCGAGTCTGCCGCGCCATGGAGGAGGAGGGTCGTGAAGGACGATTTGGACCGACTGAGTCTGCGCAGGCCGGACGGAACCGGAACCGGAAATGAGTCGGGACGCGACAGGTAGGTGACAAAACTGCACCGCGTGCGCGTCTGGTTACCTGTGGAAACTTTTCTTTTCGTCCTTCCAAGCCTCGGAAGGGCTGGAGGGAAGTTCTTCTCCTCCTTCTTCTTCTTCTTCCTCTTCACCTTCTTGTTCTTCACCTCCATCACCCGCAGAGCTCAGGGAGTCTGCGCAGGAGCGCGCGCCCGCCCCCGCCCCGGCGTTGCCCGCGGGTCACGTGCTCAGCTCCGGAGCCGTCCTGTTCCCCGGTAACACGCGCGCACACCCGCACCCTAACTTCCGGCGAAGAACCGGAAGCGGAAGTCACTTTAATTAAGTCGTCTAATTGACAAGTTGCATTTATTGTTGTTGTGTTTTTTGTTTTGTTTTTTTTATCAATTCAAGATGAAGCATTTATTTATTATTTTTACATTTTTATTTATTTCATGTCCCCCCATCACACACACACACACACACACACACACACACACACACACACACGCCGTCCAGGTGCCTTCGACCAGCATGGCTGCCCTCTGGTTGTGTTCCCGGCGGACGCTCAGGCTCGTCTCCCCGAGGAGCTCAGCAAGGCCGAGGTGGTGGACTTCATCAGCTACTTCCTGTACCTGCACAGGTGTGTGTGTGTGTGTGAGAAGGATGTAACAGGTGTGTGTACATGAAGACATTACAGACTGACGTGTGCATAATTTAGATGCAATGGTGTGTGTGTGTGTGTGCAAGAGAGGAAAAGAGTGTTATTGGGTCCTGTGAGGACAATGTAACAGGCAGGTGTGTGTGAGTTGGAGAAAGCTTATGTAATGGGGTCGTGTGTGTGTGTGTGTGTGTGTGTGTGTGTGTGTGTGTGTGTGTGTGTGTGTGTGTGTGTGTGTGTGTGTGTGTGTGAAGAAAAGTATATGTAATGGGATTGTGTGTGTGGGCGGTGTAAGAGGAAAGTGTGTGTGTGAATGCGTGTGAAGACGATGTAACAGGCAGGTGTGTGTGTGTGTGTGTTCGTGAGAGGGTATTACAAGGGTCGGTGTGTATGTGTGAGAAATTTGTAACATTTGTGTGTGTGTGTGTAACGATATTACACGTGTGTGTGAAGAGTACGTAACTGGGCGGACGTGTGTGTGTGTGTCAGGATATAACAGGGGCTTGTGTGTGTGTTTCCAGGAAGAAGCAGGGGACGGAGGCCCTGGTTTCATTGGTTGCTGATCTCAGACAGGCTCCGCCCCAAACGGCGCGCTTTATCGGCGAGACTCTGGTCCAGCTGGAGGTACCTCCACCCACGTCCTGCAGAACCTGCTTCTTCTGCTTTTAGGGGTGGCTAAGGGACCCCCCTCTCTATCATTTGGTTTGGTCCATGTGCAGAACCCCCCCCCCCCCCACCTGGTGGAGATGGGTGGTGCTTCTGGTGCTCCAGGCAGTTTTTTATTATTATTTTTTAATTTTAATACCCAGCTCTGGCTGCACGCCTGTTGATGTTCTAGGCAGGAAATGAGAAGGGAGGCTGAAGGAGGCGACCCAGGTGACCTTCTGCGCCGGCGTCAGACCTGGACTTTTTTTTTTTCTCCATCGTCACCCTGGACAGATCATCGACCATCTGCGTTCCAGGATGGAAAACTTTCCCGCGGTGGTTTTCGGGGAAATGTGCAGATACGGGAGTTTTCTATAAACTGCAAAGCGTTCGCGCAAACTAGCCGCTAATCGCTAGCTGAGAAGCATCTGTGAGGCTGTTGGTGTTTCATTCGTGCAAACTAGCCGCTAATCGCTAGCTGAGAAGCATCTGTGAGGCTGTTGGTGTTTCATTCGTGCAAACTAGCCGCTAATCACTAGCTGAGAAGCATCTGTGAGGCTGTTGGTGTTTTAAATGTGGAGAAGAAAGAACGGAGGTGAAAGCGATCGTAGCATTCGCGTGCTGCGTATTTACAGTCCGGAAAGCTTTTATTTGGATGCGACAGGAGCGGATTCATCCATTTTATTTACATTTTTGTCTTGTTGTGAAAACACACACACTTATTGGTGTGTGTTTTTTTTTTTTTTTTTTTTTTTTTTTTTTAAGAATTCATTCCTTTTGAAGCTGAACAACTTAATTGAATTCCTGAAGTATTTCTGAGCGGGTTAATATTTATCCTCACGTGTTCACCGAGGTGTCTGCTCCCCATCCAGAAGAGCTGAAATGTAATTTGGACCCGGTGAAGAGAGCGCCACTTTCTTCCCAAACTCCTCCAAAGATTTGATTTGACAACCATCCGAAGCTCCTAATTGTCCTCCTCGGCCTCAAAGGGAGACCGGAGTTGCGCAACGTTTTGTTTTTAAACGTGGCTGCTTTGATTGGAGCACAATGTCATGTAGCATTCCTCAGCCGGTGTTTGGAGGGTGGAGGCGGTCACATGAATGGCTGGTCACATGCTTGGGTTTTTAATAGAACCTCTATGTAGCGCCGACGCTAGCTGTAAACCAGCCGGCTCACGCTAGGTTTAGCCTAGCTTGCGTTGTCTTCTGCATCCCTAGCGTAATGCCTGTAGTACAAACCTCTCTAGCTTTATGCTACGTAGCATACGTGCATCAAGCACCTTTTCATTTCCTTTTTTAATTCTTTCTGCCCCCCCATCTTTAGCTCCACATGAGAACCGTGCACTCTGTTTACATCATCCAGCCCCAGAAGAAGGAGGTTGCCAAGCTTCTGTTGAAGGTCCTGACCCCCTCCAAGTCCCACGTGGCGTCCTACAAGGTACGACGGCGCGTTTGTCTGAGTGTTTTCCTCCCGGGTTGTGGATCTCGATGTTTCCTCTCTTGTAGAAAGTGCTCCTGAAGGAAGCGTCCGAGCTCTGCAACTACATCGACCGCAGCCAGCTAACGGCGCCGCTGGGCGGCTACTTGCTCTACTGTCACCACAGCTGGGTCGCCTTTGTGAAGGTAAGCCACATTGTCATTAGCGGGCGTTAGCTGCTTAGGCTAGTGTGTGGCTGCTAATGCTAGTGGCTATTTCTGGGCGCCAGCAAGCTGGACAGCTAAGCTAACCTCTCCGGATTGCGATGTTACGAGCTAATGTGATCTAATATATTGTGATCTCCAGAGCGACACGCTGACCCTGACAGCTCGGCCTTAGCAACGGTAACTAAGGGAGGGCGGGGCTTAGCAAAGAGCTAACGCTCAGCTGTTAATCCCCAGCTGTTTAACAATTAATTTCAAAGAGGATTGAAGAAACTGATCAATGTAGTGACGAGTGACTGACAGACGCAGAGTTTTATACAAATATCCTGTTTTCAGAAAATAAATAATGACCTCACGCGTGTTTATTAATAAAGAAACAGCAGGTTAGAAGTAAACATGACTGTCCTGTGGAACTGGGATCTGAGGCCCAAAGTTGGATCGTGGTCTTATGATCAGTCATAAGCTGCAGAGTCATAACATCTGAGGTGTGTGTGTGCGAGGGTGTGTGTGTGTGTGTGTGTGTGTGTGTGTGTGTGTGCTTTTGTCGTCACAAGTTTCCTTATGTCGGCAGCAGAACATAAACACAGTGTTAGCCTGATGCAAATACGCGTCCCGCTAAATATGTAGCGCTTTTTTTTTTCCCCTTTGCTCCGACGAACGCGGCCTCCTTTTTCTTCTGCATCCATTCATGAGCGGCGGCCGGCGCCTTTTGTGCGTTGCCGTGGTGACGACGCCGTTAAAGGGCCGGCGTGATCCGCTGACCTTATTAGCAAATGAAAGGAGCGCCTCTTTTTCCATTCGATGATACACTCGGTGATGATCGAGTGGGGAATTTGGCACGGGTGTGTGTGTGTGTGTGTGTTGGCCTATAGCAGACCTGTGTTTGGACAATAGATGCACATCTAGGGCAAGTATGGGGGTCGAGCAACAGTAATGACAGGCCCGGCCTCCCCCTCAGGTGTGTGTGTGTGTGTGTGTGGTCACGCCTTGTATTGATTCCATGCTATTGAATCTCACCACTGTTTTTTTTTTTTTTAAATTTGGTCTGCATGCAAATGAAGCCCCTTGTGTGTGTGTGTGTGTGTTTGTGTGTGTGTGTGTGTGGATATCACAGGGGTTGGTGTATATGTGTGAGGAACTTGTAAAGTGTGTGTGTGAGGATATTACAGGGGCCGGTGTGTGTGTGTGGATATTACAGGGGCTGGTGTGTATGTCAAAGGAACTTGTAATGTGTGTGTGTGTGTGTGTGTGAGAGAGGATACCACAGGGGTTGGTGTTTATGTGTGAAGAACTTATAACATTTGTGTGTGTGTGTGTGTTGCATCTTTTTCTAACAGTTCTGGTCCTGCTTAGCGAGCTGCTGCTGCTGCAAGAACGATTCTCCTTGTCGCCTTCTGTTTGTGTGTGTGTGTTTGTTTCCACCCTAGAAGATGCTAGCTTAGCATCTGAGGAGGTCCTGAATGTAACATGCTTATGTGTGTGTGTGTGTGTGTGTGTGTGTGTGATGGCGCAGGAGATCGACGCCTTCGTCCAGGACTTCCTGTCGGTGGTCCAGAGGCTGCCGTCCTGCATCTCCACCCTGCAGGCTCTGTCCCGGCTGCCGCCGCCCTCCACTCTGGACAAGCTCATGAACTTCTGTGCCACCAACGAGGCCAAGTTCCTGCAGCTCAGGAGGTCAGAACATCTGCCGCGCCTCCACCGCCGCCTCGCTCTGTCCTCTCCTCTGATTGGCCGGGTCACCTTATACCCCGAGGATCAACCGCACCCTTTTGTTTTTAAACCAATGCATGAGAAGTTCCTCCGGCCGTGGAGGCCACGGCTCGTGATGAAGCTCTGCTCTGCTGGAGGCGTCTCTTTGACAGATCAGTATCTTCTCCCCGGATCTCCGAGCCGTAACTCTAGAAGGTTCTTTGTTTCGGGAACCGAACCCCGCCGAGCCAGACCTGAACCGGAAACACTGGTTATCCGTTTCCGCCGCCGCCGGCTGACCTTCTGGACGACCTTGCAGGGAGCTTGGCCTGGACGAGCTGCTCAGGCACTGCGAGAACGTGGTGGAGAAGCTGCGCCGCCCGGACTCGGACCCGTGCTACCAGGCCATGGCTGGGACGCCGCTCTTCACACACACCTCCTTCGACATGCTGCAGAACCACAGCAGGTACTTCTGTCGGCTTTGGCTCGTAATCCTGTGACGTTGCGATGATCCGCCTCGCTCAAGAACGAGCTCAACACTGGAGCTTTTGACAGCTGATGGCGTTAATACTTACGAGTGCTTGTACAGAATTAAATACTTATATTCGTCCAGTGATCGTGCACAGCCGGCTCGGTTTAATGCAGCGACCGTTGGCGGCCATGATGTGACATCTGGATGCACTTTGACTCATATGAAGGCTTCAAATAGGCCTTGTTGGAGCCAGAGAAGCTCATGGAGTTTACTCGCTAAGTTTACTGGTGACATTTCATTAAGAGGAGGGTGG
Organism: Fistularia commersonii; assembly: GCF_037954325.1. Lineage (NCBI taxonomy): Eukaryota > Metazoa > Chordata > Actinopteri > Syngnathiformes > Fistulariidae > Fistularia > Fistularia commersonii. The sequence continues at coordinate 6,872,830 of NC_141319.1, read as the reverse complement.
TGGGGCTTGGTTTCATCGCACCTGATTGTCCGGAACGTGTTTGCACTCAAGAAGAGCGACTTCGCGGAAAAACCGGCACGACACCGTTGGCGTGTTGTGGTCATACCGCTGCCAGTTGCCCTAAAGACGCCATGCTAACGGTCCACAAGTGAGACGGCGCGAAGGTCGCAATGTTTGTGCAAGCTCGCTTTGCACCCAAGAAGAGTGACTTTGCAGAAAAAGTAATGCTACACCATTAGCGCGCCATGTTCATACCGCTACCAGTTGCCCTTAAGACAGCATGTTAATGGTCCACAAGTGAGAAGGTGCGAAGGTAGCAATTTTTGTACAAGCTCGCTTGGCACTCAAGAGGAGTGACTTTGCAGAAAAAAAAATGCTACACTGTTAGCGTGCTATGGTCCTACCGCTGCCAGTAGCCATACGGACGGCATGCTAATGGTCTACAAGTGAGAGGGTGTGGAGGCAATGATGTTTGGGCAAGTTCCGTTTGTACTCAAAAAGAGAGACTTTGTGGAAAAACCAACGCTCCGCTGTTAGCGTGCTATGGTCATGCCGCTGCCAGTAGACATACAGACAGCATGCTAGCGGTCTACAAGTTAGAGGGCATGAAGTTAACAACGTTTGCGCAAGCTTGGTTTGCACCCGAGAAGGGCGAATTTGCAGAAAAACCAAACCGTACACAGTTAGCACGCTGCAGTCATACCGCTGCCAGTTGCCATTCAGACGGCATGCTAACGGTCCGCAAGTGAGAGGGTGTGAAGGTAGCGACGTTTGCGCAAGCTCACTAAAATGCTGACCATTCTGTTTCGACAAATCAGAAAGCAAGTTTTGAAGTAGCTGGTCAGAAGCTGGTGCCCCTCCTGCGGGTGTAGTTGCAACCAGACATCTTCAGGTCCTAATGGGGCAACGCAGAAGAAAAATTGGAGCGGTGACTGTAAGCAAACTTTCGGCCTAATTTCAAGGTTTTAAGGCTCTTCTTTGTGGCGCAGGATTACCGCAGCGGTAGAGAAGGTGGAGCAGCTTTGGCACCAGGCCTTTTCCAAGGCCCGGCTGCAGCTGCAGGTGCTCCAGCTGCGGGAGGACGCGATGCAGGTGAGGAGGACAAACAGGCTTCTGGTCCTACAAGTCAATTGCTTACCCGCTGACGTACATCTTGTCTTCTGTTCGCAGATCACAGAGCAGATTGACGGCCTCTTCCAGAAGCAGCTACAGTCCTACAAAATAGAGATCGCCAGGGAGGCTGCGGAGGCGCTGAAGATGCAAGCGGAGTTCGAGGCCTGCGTTCATGGCCCTGCCATGGTACGGCATCTTCCGAACCTTGTGTCCCGGCCCACTTTCTTTGGACGAGTCATCGATTTGAGTGTCTCGCTGTTTCCGTTCCTGACCAGAGTTTCTGCTTTCCCTTCAGGTCCTGGTCAGCCATGCCGAAGACGTGGTCAGTGCCGCCTCCGAGATCCTGTCGCTAGACGGGCAGGCCAGGGAGCGCTGGGTCCTGGACTTGGAGAGGCTGAAGGAGAGACTCCACTCTGCTGTGCATCTCATCCTCCAGACCCTGAAGGCCACCTCAAACTACTATCACTACTACAACAAGGTGAACGGTCACTGCCTGGATTCCCATCATGTGCCCCATCTTCGTCCCTCCCACGATCCCAAAACAGTCAGAAGGTTCATTGAAGGCCCAGTGACTGACAGATGACCTTCCCCTTCCAGGCGCGCAACTGGTACGGCGCAGTTCTGTGTGAGAACTTCCTCCAGGAGCTCCTGTCGGGGGTCAGCAGGGACGAGGCTTCCAGGCGGCTCCAGAAGAGGCACTGGAAGACCCTCCCCGTGTGGAGGCAGAAGCTGTCCTCCTTCCTGAAGAAGCACCCCCCGCCGCACCTGGAGGAGCTGGTCCACCTGGCTCACCTGGCAAACGCCATCCCGGACGACGAGGTCCAGCAGGCAGATGTCCCAGCGGTGAGCTTGGCAGAACAACATCCCGATTCCACGAGTTTGAGATACTCTGGACTTGTTCGGACACAGAGTGTCAGTAGCAAACTTTTCTTCCTTCTTCAGGTGCGTGATCTTGAGGAAGCTTCTCATTTCTTCAAGCCCGGTTGCCGTGGCCGACCTGCAGCTGGCCCTGCAGTGGCAGTACGAACTTCTGCGAAGCAGCCACGTTGGCCCCCCACTAGCCGGCAGCATCGCTACCGTAGCGGACAAGGACACGGGGGCCGTTTCAGCTCCTGACCCCTCTAGATGTAGAGATGCCCAGGAGTTCCAGGCTGCATCTCCTGGGACGGTGTCAGCCGAGGGCAAACCCACCTCCGTCAGCTCCTTCGATTCCGGATTTGACGGCGTCGGGAGCAGTCCCTTGGAAGCGTGGGGAGGCAGGGACGGTGCAGCGGGGCCTCCAAGGTTAGTCGTGATGACCGACTCTGGAGTGAACCGGCCTGTCGTGCAGACCCTTTCGGGCGTTTCGGACTCTGAGGAACTCCTGGAGGACTTTGACCTGGGCTCTCTGGGAAATTCCTCCATGGCGAGTCTCCAGATAATCCCCAAGGTGACCGCGGATTCGCTCAACTTGGAGATAAAAGTTAAGCGAGCGTCTGCCAAGCCCAGTAACCCGTGGCTCAGCCTGCCGGTGGACGATCTGGAGAATTCCTACACGGTCACCATCACGCAGAACGCCACGCCGCCGGAGAGAGATCCTTTCGACGCCACCTCTCCCACGGCTCGCTCCCCCGGGTCCCGAGATCAGCCCACCCAGACGGAGTCTGCGGGCGGGGAGTCGCGTTCCCAGGCCGCCCTGGAGGATCTCGAGCTGAGCCCCATTTCCAAAGTCCTCTCCAGCACCATCACGGACCTAAAGGACCAGTCGGGCTGCGCCACAGAAGGGAATCCAACGCTGCTGTGGGACTCGTATGACCTACACGACCTCAACCAGGACTCCGTCGGCAGGTTGTCTTGCAAGTTTGCCGTACGTTTTCATAAATCTGACCCTGAAAAGGTGTTTGTGACGGTCGGTATGCTTCGCTTCCAGCGAGGCTGACGTGCCTTTGAAGGACTGGGAGGTGAGGGAGCAGGAGGAGCTCTTGGAGGTGGAGAAGATCCTGGACAAGGCTGGGGAAATCCTGGCGGTGAGAGCTCACTTTGCTTCAGAAAAACAAATCCAGGAGGTGCAAAGCCAGGAGAATACTCAGCATCCTGGCAGATGGTTCATTATTTTGTTTTGTGTTTACAGGAAGAAGAGAGTGTTCTGGCTCAGGAGGTGCTGCTGGACGCCCTGTTGAGGTCGGAGGTCAGACATGCCCAGTGGCCGGCTTGGGACAGTGAGGACCATCCAGAGGCGGTTTGTCACATGACTCTTGATGTTGATTCATTTACGGCTTTACGAGCCTCTCAGCTGTCATTGGACAACGGGCGGGGTTCACCCTGGACCAATCACAGGGTCACATATCGAGAACGTACATTTGAGGTCTTCAATGAACCTCCTGGAGGTTTTTGGACTGTGGGAGGAATGAATCTCAAGACAAGGGGAGAACATGGAGACTCCTGCTCGAGAAGGTACCAACAATTCGTGGGACTTACCCAGACAAGGATTGTCCGAGTCTACGGTCTCCTACCTGGTTCCCTCCAGGTTCTCAAACTTCCTCCTGCAGTCCAAAACTGGTCTGCAGGTTCACTGAAGACTCAGGTTTTCTGCAGATGTGAGCAAGAGGGTGAATGGTCAGACGTCCCCGTGATTGACAGCTGACCCGTCCAGGCTAAGCTCCGCCTCTAACGGCGGATTGGCTCCTCCCCCTGTGAACCCTCAGGAGAAGCGGTGTAGATGAAGGATGAGCAAATGCTGCACCTTTATCTGTCCAAAACTGATAGTTTCCTTATGAACTTCTTTTTCAAGATGTCCACCCACGAGTTGGCTGAAGCTGGCGTTCTTGTCCTGGACGACTCGACGGATGTAGATGGGCTCCACTCCTCTGCGCTCAGCGGCGCCCCCAACCTGCTGAGGGAGGTCCGTGTCCTGGACGAGCTGATCCTGGAGGAGAGCTTGAAGATCCAGGAGCTCAGATGCTCCCGGGACGATCCCCCGGAGAAAGAGTCGCCGAGCAGCGACCGGAGGGGGGCGTTCCGGGAACTGCTGGAGAAGGAGAAGCAGGAGGTGGAGAGGCTGGAGGAGACCTTGGACCAGGAGTCCGGGGTGGAGGGGGGAAGCAGAGCCAGAAAGGTTGTCAGATGTTCCATAATGAAGGTACGCCTGGACAGCGAGGAAGACCAGGCGCTCTGCGAGGAGCTCCTGGCAGCTCATTCCGACCAATTGCAGGCAGCACCAACATCTGCACTGGGTTCAAGTCCTGAGGTGGAGAGCACAGGGGACAGGACTGCATCCCCTGTGGAGGGTGGAGGTGATCTCTGCAGTGAGGAACCTTTTGAAGTCACCAGCAGGGACATACCTGGATCTTCTGGGAGCCTCCAAACCAGCCCAGGTGATAGGGACCCTCAACTCCAGCCATCACCTGAAGAAGTTCCCCTCCCTGCAAATGTCGATCCCCCAGACAACCGGAGCCAGAACTCCTCCGGAGGGTTGGATTCCAACCCGCCCCTGGTGGAAGATGGACCAGTTGCCCTCTATCTGACAGCGATAGAGCACAGCAATACCAACAATAATAATAGCGTGCTGCCAAAAAGGGGCGGAGCCTGGTTAGAACAATGTTCAATCAGCTGTGAAGAGAAGGAAGAGGTACCGCTTGTGGACGAGCCTCCACCAGAGGTGCCTCTGGAGTTCGACCCGGGAGGAACCGAGGAACAGGACACGGTGGAGGACGCCCTCATGATCTCGGAGGTCACGAGGGCGTCCCCAGGGTTCAAGCCGCCTGCCGACTCCCGAACCAGAGAGGTAAATATGCCGAGTCGCAGATCTGGCCTCCGTGGCTCGCCATGCTTGGATGCTAAACACCTCCTCCCGCAGGTGACCGACTTCCTGACCCCGCTGGTCCTGGACACGGGGTCCGGCTTGATGAAGGCCGGCTTCTCCGACCAGGACCTGCCCAGCGTCCTCTTCCCCACCGTCGTCGGGCGGCCGAAGTACGAGGTGAGCCGGGGCTCCGCCTCCCTCGCCGTGGGGCGTCCACTGACCCGTGTCCTCGTCGTTTTTTTTTTTTTATCTTCTTCCAGGAAGTCATGAACGGCGGCTTGGAACGGGAAACCTACGTCGGGCACGAGGCCCAGCACATGAGAGGGGTGCTGACCCTGACGCACCCCATGAGGAACGGGATCATCTGCAACTGGGACGACATGGAGAGGGTGAGACCTGAACCTTCAACCGTTATCCGCCGCCAGATGATCGGAGAACATGCGTGCGTGATGTCACCGATTCTCTTGAACGCAATGTACCCGCAGATATGGAGACATACCTTCCAGCAGTTGCGCGTGGACCCTGAGGACCACCCGGTCCTGCTGACGGAGGCGCCCATGAACCCCTCGCGGAACCGCCAGCGCGCGATGGAGGTCATGTTCGAGGGCTTCGCCGTCCCCTTCGCCTATGTGGCCATGCAGGCGGCGCTGGCGCTCTACGCCACCGGGCGAACCAGCGGTAACCGCCGCCGCCGCTTGCAAATCCATGGATTCTATTGGCTGTTGAGGCTGACTTTGGCTCCGCCCCCTTCCTTCCAGGGGTGGTGTTGGACTCCGGGGACGGCGTGAGCCACAGCGTGCCCGTGTTCGACGGTTACTGCCTTTCCCACGCCGTGCAGCGCTTCCCGCTGGCGGGCGGAGACGTCACGCTGCACCTGAGGCAGGTGAGTTACCATGGCAACAACGTCTGCATCAGCGCTAAGACGGTGGAACCGTGACTTTTGAGATACAAGACGTTTCTCGGTGTGTTTTTTTTGTTTTTGATCTGATTTTTAATGTTCTTGGGGACGCCAAAGTGGAGTTTAAAAACAATAGGAGCCGCCGCCGCTAACCAGAGCTAGCTAACCCAGAGAAAAACACACGTGTGTGTGTGTGTGTGTGTGTGTGTTAAAAACAGTAGGAGCCGCCGCTAACCAGAGCTAGCTAACCCAGAGGAAAAAAAAACGTGTGTGTGTGTGTGTGTGTGTGTGTGTGTGTGTGTGTGTGTGTGTGTGTGTGTGTGTGTGTGTGTGTGTGTGTGTGTGTGTGTGTGTGTGTGTGTGTGTGTGTGTGTGTGTGTGTGTGTGTGTGTGTGTGTGTGTGTGTGTGTGTGTGTGTGTGTGTGTGTGTGTGTGTGTGTGTGTGTGTGTGTGTGTGTGTGTGTGTGTGTGTGTGTGTTAAAAATAGTAGGAGCCGCCGCCGCTAACCAGAGCTAGCTAACCCAGAGAAAAACGTGTGTGTGCGCGCAGTATTGTTAGAGGTGGATTAGAAATTAAGAAAGTTTCTGTTTTTTTTTTTTTAATTAATTTGTGATTGGGAGAGGTGCTGGAGAAGTGTGTGTGTGTGTGTCGTGGACTCGGACGCGAAGAGATGTGTGAGATTGGGTGATGCAGAGCATCCCTCCATTCATAAATGGCGTTTAGACATCAAGTGTAGCAACATTTAGCATAGCATTAGAGCATTCAGTGCCTAGCCTGTAAGCTAAGGATGGAGCAACAAATGAGAAACTCCTCTGTGATCATCAAGGTAAACACACTGAATAAAACCAGCTTATTTCTCTGCATTCTCTTTTAATCATGTATATTATGTAATTTATTGATAAAATACACTTTTCTTATTTAAAAACACGTAACAAATGGGGTCGGCGCGGATTGATACAGTTTCGATTCATTTGACCGGTGAAGTGAATTAGAGGTTCCGCTGTATAAGCCCCGCCCCTGCGCGAAGCCCCGCCCCTGGGCGAAGCCCCGCCCCCTGACCTTTGCTCCCGCCGCAGCTCCTGCAGGAACAGGGCGTCCGCCTGCTCACCAGCGCCGAGCTGGAGATCGTGAGGGAGATGAAGGAGCGCTGCTGCCGCCTGGCTCTGCGGTTCGAGGACGAGCTGAGGGCGGCGAGCCAAGCGGAGATGGTTTACACCCTGCCGGACGGGAACACCGTGCACCTGGGATCAGAACGCTTCAGGTGTGTGTGTGTGTGTGTGTGTTGTTAGAGGTGGATAAGAAATTAAGAAATTTTCTGTATTTTTTTTTATTTTTAATTGATTTATGATTGGGGGAGGTGTTGAAGGTGTGTGTGTGTGTGTGCGCACGCAGCATTGTTAGAGGTGGATAAGAAATTGAGAAATTTTTGTTTTTTTTAATTTTGTGATTGGGAGAGGTGCAGAAGGTGTGTGTGTGTGTGCATGTGTGTTCGAGGTGGATAAGAAATTAGGATTTTTTTTTTTATTAATTAATTTATGATTGGGGGAGGTGTTGAAGGTGTGTGTGTGTGTGCGCACGCAGCATTGTTAGAGGTGGATAAGAAATTTTCGTTTTTTTTAATTAATTTGTGATTGGGAGAGGTGCAGAAGGTGTGTGTGTGTGCGTGTGTGTTAGAGGTGGATAAGAAATTAGGATTTTTTTTTTTATTCTTAATTAATTTATGATTTGGGAGGTGTTGAAGGTGTGTGTGTGTGTGTGTGTGCGCACGCAGCATTGTTAGAGGTGGATAAGAAATTAAGAAATTTTTTGTGTTTTTTTTTTTTTTTTTAATTTGTGATTGGGAGAGGTGCAGAAGGTGTGTGCGTGCGTGCGTGCGTGCGCGCAGTGTTGTCAGAGGTTGATAAGAAACTAAGAAATGTTCTGTTTTTTTTTTTTACGGTTTCTTCCACATTTGTAATTGGGCTTCATGCTGGATGTGAGTGTGTGTGTATGTGTGTGTGCAGTATTGTGAGAGGTGGTTTAAAGAAATTAAGAAATTTTCTGGGTTTTTTTTTTTTAATTAATTTATGATAGGGGGAGGTGCTGAAGGTGTGTGTGTGTGTGCGCAGTATTGCTAGAGGTGGATTAAAGAAATTAAGACATTTTCTGTATTTTAATCAATTTCTGATTGGGCTTCATGCTGGAGAGGCGTGTGTGTGCGTGTGTGCGTGTGTGCGTGTGTGCGTGTGCGTGTGTGTGTGCGTGTGCGTGTGCGTGTGCGTGTGCGTGTGCGTGTGCGTGTGTGTGTGTGTGTGTGTGTGTGTGTGTGTGTGCGCGCGCGCGCGCGCGCACTTGCATGCATCGGAGGAGGAATTAAAGATGGCCGCCTCCCTTGGTCACATGGTCACTTCAGCTGGTTCTTGTTGAAGATCCACAACGTCTGCTGGAGGATTTCCTGTCCATCTGACGTGCGGAGGGAAGGAAGGGGTTGTGAATCCCAACACACACACACACACACACACACACACACACACACACACACACACACACACACAGGCAGAGGGGTTTCCATCTACATTACATGGTAAATACTGTTAAACTATTACATAAGATGGGATTGGAGTGTGTGTGTGTGTTCACTTTGAAGCTATTGCACAATGTAATCTGATTACTCTGGAATGTTATTGTGTCAAGCGTCGACCGTGAAGGACGTTTTCACGGACTTCTGCGCCCCTTAACCTCCTTCCAGGGCGCCCGAGATCCTGTTCAGACCCGAGCTGATCGGTCGGGATCATTATGGGATGCACGAGAGCGTCTTCAAGTCGGTGCTCAAGTCCGATATCGACCTGCGGCGCGTCTTCCTGGAGAACATCGTGCTGTCAGGTAAGCGGCACGCCGCCGCCGCCGTCTGACCTTTAGAGTGGATAGGCTGCTCACAGAGCCCCCTAGTGGCCAACGCTGGAATTGCAGTTATTTTCCAAACTGCAATTCAGGGAATAATTTGCAATTAAAATGCAGGAATTGGGGGGAAAAGCTGTTTTTCAACGTTAAAGATATCATTCAGTGAAAGTATATTCAAGACAAGGGGGTCATTTTCACCGAGGGCCACATCAGCAAGAAGATTTCGACAAGAGCGCCTTTGCATAGATGTAATAAAAATTAGTTTGACTAGTTGCTCTGTTATTGTAGCTTTCACTTGCAGTGTTTTTGCATTTCGTGAACACGTTCTGCTGCTATCTTAGTTTGGCTTTTAGTTCTTCGACGATCGGAAGGCTAACTTTAGCATACTAGCGCCGTCACTTTGCAGTTAACATGATCAAAATGTAGTTAACTGTCAGTGGATGCATTTGACTTATTTATTTTTATATAAATAAGTCAATTTATTTATATAATTGATTTATTTTAAGATAATCATCAAGGCTACATGGAATAACATGGCGGTCCACACTTTGGCCCGCAGGCCTTGAGTTTGACAGGCTTTAGTGTGTGTGCTGCTCAGCGAGCCCCCTAGTGGCCAAGAATGGAAGTGCACCGTTCTTAACGGGAATAATTTTCAATTATTTTATCGAAACATTGTCACTTTATCTTTTTTCGCCCACTACCGCCACGTTGCATTGAGAAAACCATCATGCTGCTATTGTCCAGATACATCTGCTGCTACTCTCTCATGCTGTCAAATATCATGCACTTTATACCTTTTTGTTCTTTTTGTTGTGCATTTTAATTTGCAATCTATTGTTTTGTTCATGTCACGTCACCTTGGGATTGTGATAAACATCTTTTTCGATTCCTCTGCATGATTCCACCTGCGGAGAAATTGACACTAAAGCTGACTTGGACTTGAAATGCAAGAATTGGGCGAAAAGCTGTTTTCCAACATTGAATAAATATGGTTTGTGTGGAGAAAGTTTCCCTTTTTCCTGGAGATTTAAGACTTGCGTTTGTCTCTCCTGCAGGAGGGAACACTCTGCTCCCCGGCCTGCCTGACAGGCTGCAGGCCGAGCTCCGGGCGCTGGCGGCGGGCGACGCGGCGAGGAACGTCCGCGTCAGCAGCCCCAAGGACCGCGACTTCTCGGTGTGGAGCGGCGGGGCGGCGCTCGCCGGCCTCCACGGCTTGGACGCCGCCTGGATCGGCCAGGAGGAGTACGAGGAGTTTGGGCCGCAGATCGTCTTCAGGAAGTGCTTCTGAGCAGCAACTGTTTTAGCGCCGTTAGCTAATGTTAGCGGCTAACGGCGCTAAAACAAACATGGACGGTGGTTTCCGCCATGACCTTTTTTTATCACACACTCCTGTGGATCCTCACAAAAAGAAGACGTTCTTTCCAATTTTTTTCTCAAATCCGGAGATCCAGGAAGCAGATCGGTTCAAAAAGGAGCTTGGGGGGGATTTTTAATTTTTTTTTTTTTTTTTTTTTTTCTTCATACAGCGGGAATTAAAATTGAAGCTGGGCTTTAATTAATATCAGGGTGACCTTGAATATATATATAATATTTATACATATATATAAAGATGAAACTCCTGCGCGTATTTATGAGGTGAAGTAACTTGGTACGACCCGTGTTTCAGCTGTGATGCCTTCAGGGACGGTCGCCCCATTGGAGGGCCAGGTGGTCCCTTCTTGGCGGCCTGGTGAAGGTCTGGTCCAACGCTGGTGGCGGAGGAGTTTTGTACAGTTTCTTGAGTGCCGTGGGTGTTTTTTTGCGTATTTGTTTGCACGCCATCTTTTTCCCTTTTTTGTGTGTTTGTTTTTCTGGTTTCCAGGGGCGACGGGTATGTTGTCACATGACCCGACCCCTTACTTTTTAAAAAAAATCTTATTTCCCCGCCGTTCCTGCCACCCGTGAGCCGAACAGACCCGTCACTCGAACCCGCCGCCTCTGCTGGTCTGAACCGTGATATCTATGTCGTCTGTTTTTTTTATACAATAAATATTTTATTCCACATTTCAAAAGGCCAAAAGCATCTGCACGTTTTTAATTTTGCTTCCATTTAAAAGCTTGCATGGCGCCAGAAGGTCCCCGGTTGGATTCCCAGAGTGGGGAGGTCTTTGAGTGAGGTTCCTCAGGGTTCTCCTGGTTCCTCGCGCAGTCCAAACACATGCAGGAGCTTTAGTTGACACCCTGAATTGCCCCAAATGTGTGAGTGGTTGCATTTCTTTGAGGTGAAGCCTACCTTTTGACCAATCAGAGCTGGGATAGGGTCCCACCAATGAGCTGGTGAAAGGGCTCCACCTTCAGGCTTGAGTTAAAGTCCACCTCTTTTCCTTTGGGATTTTCCCTTGAGAGGTCGCCACAGAGAATCAACCTCCATCCAACCTTATTCTCTGGATCCTCCCAAGCTCAAAAGGGAGGAGTTGAGAAAGGCTTTTTGTGGCCATGGGGAGCTTCCAGGTCACTGGACAGTTAATGTGATCAGGGAGACGGGTAGGGGAGGACTTGGTGTGTCGTCTGAAGGAAGAGTAGATAAGGAGGACTTGTGGTGGAATGAGGAAGAGCAGGAGTATCAAGAGAAAGTTTAGCAAAGAAAAAGTGGGACTGAAGAGAACAGACAGGAGTACAGGGAGAGGCGGTGTATGGTAGAGGTAGCAAAGGCAAAACAGAATGTACATGACTTGTATGCTCGAGTGGACAGTAAGGAGGGAGAGTGTCAAACTCAAACACTACTTTCCAAAAACGTATGGAACAGATGGACAAGATGTCGGGGCGATTAAGGATAGAGGGAAATGAATTGACCGTTTCTTAGAAGGTGGAAAGAGTACTTTGAGGAGCAGATGAATGAGGAAGAAGAGGGAAGGGGAGAAGAGTGGACTATCATCCAGGGATTAGTGAAGTGAGGAAGGCAGTGAAGAGGATGAGTGGAAAGGCAGCCAGTCCTGACGATATACCTGTGAAGGTGTGGAAGTGTCCAGGAGATGCAACGGTAGAATTTCTGACTCGATTATTCAACAGGACCTCAGAGTGAGAAGATGCCTGAAGAATGGAGACAAAGTGTGATAGTGCCTATTTTCAAGAATAAAGGGGATGTGCAGAAGTGTGGGAACTATAGAGGGATAAAGTTGATGATTTCATGCCTAGAACGAGTACTACAGATGAAGTATTTGCTTTGTGAATGCCGATTGAGAAGTTCAGAGAAGGTCAGAGGGAGCTGCACTGTCTTTGTGGACCTACAAAAAGCATACAAGAGGGTGCAAAGAGAGGAACTCTGGTACTGCATTAGGAAGTCTGGAGTGGCAGCAGGATCAATAATTCACTGCATCACCTCGCACAGAAAGAACACCCTGTGTGTGTGTGTGTGTGTGTGTGTGTGTGTGTGTGTGTTTAACCTGGCTTCTCTCCCAAAAAAAAGTAAGCTGATCCATCCTGCTGGTGATCGGTTAAATCAGATAAATCACCTCGTGAAGGTGAAGACCACCCGTTGCCATGGAAACCCGCCAATCCGCGTCGCAGGCGCGCCCTCTCGCGGGCGCCGCTCCTCAATACAAGTGAACGGGGCGTTGCCGTGGCAACCGCCCCACAACGACAACAACATCATCCTGGAAAAATGTCCACCCGTGACGGAGCCACGACCGGTCGGGTCGTGCGTGACGTGATGCGGGAGTGTGCCGCGCGCGGGCGTGACGTCACGGAGCCCCTGGTCGCCTTCACGGTCGGTAAAGACACTTCCGGTTTGGTTTTTTTTCGGGGGGGGGGGGGAGCTCCTTCTGGACGGGTCTTGATTTAATTGGTGCATTTCGTGTTTGGTGTATTTTATCTTGAAATTTTTCATCTTCACAACATCTCAAACATCTACAGGAGAGCATTTTTGTTAATACCTCCCAGTTAGATTGTGTGTTTATATACCTTTCTATTGGAGTGACGTTTGCATGGAGCAGGAGGAGGAACATCTAGAGAGGTGGAGGTCGGACATGTCGTTAGACATTATATTACATTTGGCAGACGATTTTATCCAAAGTTACGTACAAAAAGTGCAATACAGTCACTGAAGATCCGAAGACCAGAAGTCAGAAGTGACCACTCAACCAACTAGCCGTCTCAGAACCACATGCATAAATCCTTTCTTTTTCTTTTTTTCAGGGAGGGTTGGGGGTTAAGTGCGATGAGCAGGGTAGTGCTTGGTGAAGAGGTATGTTTTCAGCTCAGAGCGAAAGATGGGCAGCGACTCCACTGTTCTGACCTTTTTCGGGAGTTGGTTCCACCCCTGAAGAGCCGAGACCGGTTGGATCGGCAGCCGGAGGCTCGGAGCGATGGGGTGGACGGTCGCCCAGAGGTGGCAGATCGGAGGGGACGGGTAGGGACATGTAGCTTAGTGGTAGGCGAGCGCCAGGGTCTGGAACTGGATCCGGGAGGCTACCGGGAGCCGGGGAAGGGACATAAGAAGGGGAGTTGTTTGGGAGAATTGGGGTCAGTTGAACACCAGGTGGGCTGCTGCTTTCTGAAGAAGCTCCAGAGGCCTGATGGTCACCACTGGGGCACCGGCAAGGAGGGAGTTGCAGTCGTCCAGATGAGAGATGACTAGAGCCCGGATGAGTATCTGCTCTTCCGTGAGGAACCTGCGGATCCTCCTGATGTTGTAGAGGAGGAATCTGCGAAGTTCACAGCAGTCGCAGCAGTTAGATGGAGGCGGGTGATTGGCTGTGGGTGAGACGGTTCACTCCAAAGTTCATTACCTTCCAGATGAAGGCTTTGCTCGACCTGGGTGCCGATCAGACCCCGACGCCTCAGGACCTGCAGACCACCAAAGAGGTGAGACAATCGGCAGCTTCACGCCTTTGTAAGACGTAAATTCCCAGTGGTTCATGAATTCTTGTCGTTCACTCGTCTCCCAGCTGTGCGTGGAGAAGCTGACGGCCGACTGCAGCCCCTCCTTGGACACCATCAGGATGCAGCTCTGCTTTGAGCAAAGCTCTGACTCCAGACGTTCGTCGCTAACCTTCGTAGATAGATCCGTTTTTGAAAAGCGGTTGCGTATTGATCCTTGGTCTCCTGGTGCAGGCGAGCTCCTGGTGGAGATCCGGCAGAAGCGAGAGTCCCAACTCCTCCCGGTCAGGAAGGAGATCACCGAAGGCCGGGCCGGAGCCAGGGAGGGGTTGGACGTCCTCTACAGGAACATTGTTACGTTCACCCTGCTGAGCTCCGGCCTGGGCTCGCCATGTGACAGCGACGTCCTGCACGAGGCCACAGGTAACAAGACAAGAAGCTCCTGGAAACAGGAAGTGCACCAGACAGCATCTTCTGGTGGACATTTTGATCCAAACCCCTTCTAACGCCCCTCGAAATTTGGTCCGATCACATTTTTAAAGCCTCCGGAAAGTAGACGGGCCAATCACGGAGACCCCTCGCAGTGGAAGGCTGACGTTGGCCTCTGCCGGCAACATTTGTAAGGTGGTAAGAGGCCACCAGGGTCACATGGGTGAATGGCGGCATGTCGTCGGCGAATCAGCACACGAAGCAAAGAAGAAGGTCACGCTTCAGGCCAGGACAATTCTGGAGCGTCCTGGAGTTGATCTTTCAGCGTTCTGCTAACTCTTCTGTCCGGTTCCAGCCGCCCTGCGGAGCATCTTCCCCCCGACGGCGGTGGGAACCTTCATGGTGCTGACGAAGACGGAGAAGGAGCAGCAACTCCGGGAGCTCGCCGAGATCGTGACAGGCGTCTGCCTTTACAACAAGGCCGACAAGAAGGGCGGGGAGGAACTCGGCCCCCCGGCGCTAGGTGTGCAGCATCTGCAATTCATTTTAAAAAGACCGATTCATCCACCGTATCCTTAAAAGTCCAGTCAGGGAAACGGAGTTCTGGTTCTGGTAGACTATCGTTCAGGAAGCCGAGCATGAGATGGAGCTTCTTGTCGATGTTCTCTTCCATCCTGCGTAGTTTCCTTTGGGGCAGGGGAAGTCTAGCTTTGGCTGTGTGATCTGTGTTACCGTGGCAACCACAGATTTTTGGTGATATTAGTCCCAAGTGACATAGGTTGCACAAGGATTTCTGTCTCTAGCCCTTGAAAAAGTTTACTCGATCCGTCTTTATTGGTTCTGCGAGTCCGTAAAAACCGGGTGGAAGTGACACGAGGTCCCTCTGGTCCTCCACAGCGCCAGGCGACCTGCCTGATGTTCTCCTCGTTGCCGAAGACCTAGAGGAGCATCTGAGTGCCTCCCGGAGGCTTGCATGGAAGTACACTGCTGTCCTGGAGAAGCTGGGCGCCGGCGCTGAAACCCGGCTACGAGACGCCCTCTACAACGTCCGGCAGCACGAAGCCTTCCTCCGAATCCTCCAGGTGAGCCGTCGGTGGGGATACATCGCAGCTCCGTCGAAACTGGTCTTTAAGATCCGATCCCCTCTTTCCTGATGTCCGACAAGGCCGATGCTGCCGTTTGTGCCCGGCGTGTCGGAAGCCTCCAGAACCAACTTTGGTCTCAGGTGAAGCAGCTGAGGGAGGCCGTGGGGAGCAGGACGGCTGTGCACGCCACCAGGGTTTTCGTAAGTGTGAAAGGAGGGCGCCTGAGATAACTGATGATGTTCCTGTTGTTCTAATCAACGTATGAGTTATCTGAGGTGGTGTTTGTGTCCCAGCCGGTCTTCAGAGCCGTGTCCAGGATGTGGTCGGAGCTCCTGGATGGGACGACCCAGCTGGGCGCCTTGCGGGACGCCGCCCTCTGCCTGCACCCCTTCCTGGCCTCCCAGGCACAACTCTTCCCCGAGGCCTGGTTGGACGGGCTTCTGGAGGGGCAGGAGGTCAAGACAGACTGGCAGAGGATCAGGGACTCTTCCGGTATCATCCACAAACTTCAGTCTGTGGCGTCGCCCCTGAATCCCCCCCTGAAGTTTTCTTTCCCCTGTTTCCTGCAGATCAGCGGGTGGATCCAGCAGAGATGGAGCTTCAGGAGTGGCTCCTCCCTGATGGGGAGGACGAGCTGGCTGGGCTGCAGTTGGAGTTTGATGGAGTGTGTGGACACACCCTGGTCCGTGGCGGCGGGCTCCTCCTTCCTGGTACGGATTTAACTTAAATGTTCTACAAGTGCCTTCAGGGTCCTTCAGGTCCTAGTGAACCATCTGGATGGAGGTGACCACAAGTTACCATGGGGACGTCAAGAGAACTCTTTTCTTCAAGGCTAAAGGAGAAGTTCCTCGGGTTCAATACATGTTCTCGTTTCCGTCGGCAGGGAACCCGTCGGTCGGAATCCTCAAACACCGGAGGAAGTTCTACGCCTTCAGCTCCAGAGATGCCGCCCTTGAGTTTGCCTCTTGTCCGGATGACTTCATTGCAGCGGTGGCGGAGAAGACTCGGTGCTCCCCGGAGCTGCTGCGCCTGCTCCGACTCCGGGTGCCTTCCGAGAGCTCACAGTTCGAGGTCTGTCTCCAAGACTCGGTCTTCTTCTTCTTCTTCTTTTGGCTTTTCCCTTCAGGTGTCGCCACAGCGAGTCAACTTCCTCCATCTAACCCTATTCTCTGGATCCTCCTCTCTCACACCAACTACCTTCATATCTTCTCTCACCACGTCCATAAATCTTCTCTCTGGTCTTCCTCCAGACCTCTTGCCTGGCAGCTCCAATTCCAGCATCCGTCTACCAATATATTCTCTATCCCTCCTCTGTCCATGACCCAACCATCTCAGTCTGGCTTCTCTGACCTTCTCTCCAAAACATCTAACATGTGCTGTTCCTCTGATAGACTCATTCCTGATCCTCTCCATCCTGGTCACTCCCAAAGAGAACCTCAACATCTTCATCTCTGCAACCTCTAGTTCTGCCTGCTGTCTTTTGGTCATTGGAACAGTTTCTAGTCCAAACATCATCGCTGGTCTCACCACTGTCTTGTACACCTTTCCTTTTATTCTGGCTGATGTTCTTCTATCTCTTGGTACCCCTGACACTTTTCTCCACCCATTCCAACCTGCTTGGACCGTCTCTTCACCTCTTCTCCACACTCTCCTACGCTCTGGACTGTTGACCCTAAGTACCTGAAATCCTCCAGCTTCTTGATCTCCACTCCCTGTAGCCTCACCGTTCCACCCGAGTTCCTCTCGTTCACACACAAATATTCTGTCTTGCTGCGACTAACTTTCATTCCTCTCCTTTCCAGAGCATACCTCCACCTCTCTAGATGTTCCTCCACCTGTTGTCTGCTCTCACTACAGATCACAATGTCATCCGCAAACATCATGGTCCATGGGGATTCCTGCCTAAAAGACTCGGTGCTGGTTTTTAATGTTCAACCGGAAATGAAGAGTCATCTTGTGGTTTCCGCAGCATCAGGGAGGCGGATTACCAGGGAAGTGCAGCAGCGGCACCCAGACCGACCTCCACCCCCTGGAGACCAACATCGTGAAGAACTACGAGTGGAACGAGTGGGAGATGCGTCGGCAAGCCATTAAATTGGTCAGATATTGAACCACAGCCGCTAACTCTGTTAGCACCAAAAGTGAGTCCTCAATGCACTTTCTGGATCTGTGTCTCCAAACCCCAGGCTAACCTTCGGACCAAAGCGACTCACTCGACCCAGACCAACCTGAGCCACATGAGACGGGAGAACGTCACCCAGACGTGGGTTCCCAAGGTCGCCGGCTGCCAGACCAAGAGGGAAGGCGAGAGCAACGTGCCGAGGCCTCGGGTCTTCCTTGCCGGTCTACGAGGACAGAAGGCCGGACGGGTGGTGAAAACCAACCTCACCAGATCTGTGGACGAATGAAGGGGACGCCGTCTGGAAGAATAAAAGATGGTATCTGAAGGCGGCAGCGTCACTGGAGTCCTTGCTTGTATCGTTCTGAGATTTGTCAAACGTTTCCTATGAGTGCTTCACAGTTTGGCCCCAGGAGGGCACTGCAGTCAAAGTAAATGTATCCTCGCTCTGCTGCTCCCTGGAGGGGGAAGTTTTGGCGACTATCTGCCCACCGGGTCGCGCCGTCAGGTGGAGTCAGACAAGTTTGAGTGTCCGATGGGAGGCGGGCTATTTTTGTCCTGGCCAGGCCTGAGTTTATCTTCTGGCCCGGCTGCTGCTGTAACCCGATAGCGAGGCTGCAAGGACGGCGGTCCAGGAAAGGAGCCGCCACGGAAACGGCCGAGGGAGGAAGTTGGGGAAAATGTGCGAGAAGCTGAAGGCGAGGGTTCTCCGCTGCCTGGACGAGGCCGAGGGGAAGCTGCGGCGCCTGAGCGAGGACATCTGGACCACCCCGGAGTTGGCATACCAGGAGAGGAAGGCCCACGACCTCCTGGTGGCGTTTTTCACCCAGGAAGGAGGCTGGCAGGTCGACAGCCACTTCAAACTGGAGACCGCCTTCCGGGCCAAGTGGTGCACGGAAGGTGGTGGCGCGCCAGGCGGGGTTAACGTTGCCTTCCTCTGCGAATACGACGCGTTGCCCGGGATCGGACACGCTTGCGGGCACAACCTGATCGCCGAGGTGGGGGCCGGTGCTGCCCTTGGGCTCAAAGCGGTGCTGGAGGCCGCGGACGCCATCCCGGTCCGGGTTCAGGTACGAGCAAAACCACACCTCCTCTCAATGAGTCGGAAAGTGTCAGGAGAGAACCTTCCATGAGCTAACAAGACCAGTTGCTGCCTCACGGAAAGGAGGTCCTCGGTCGGAGTCCCCCTTTCTCCATGCTCTTCCCGTGGGGTTCCTAAGGGTTCTCCAGGTTCCTCCCACAGTCCAAAAACGGTGTTTGTATGTCTCTAGATCAGTGTTTTTAAAATGTTTTTTGATGAAATAGAATGTAACTGCAGTCTCGGACTGTTTCTTTAACAGCGCCAGGAACGAGGATTTCTTCTCCAATGATTTTGCAGGCAGGTAGTGTTTGGATGTAGCCTTGAGTTCAGCAACTCGGTAGCGAGCTTTCAGAGCTTTCTCACTTGTCTTGGTAACTTTCATACGATT
Source organism: Fistularia commersonii (assembly GCF_037954325.1). NCBI lineage: Eukaryota > Metazoa > Chordata > Actinopteri > Syngnathiformes > Fistulariidae > Fistularia > Fistularia commersonii. The sequence goes on along the minus strand of NC_141319.1, from coordinate 6,854,199 downwards.
GTCTTGAGCTCACCTTTTTTACTTTCTTCTGATCACTACTCATACTTGGGCCTTCATCTGGCTCAGAATGTTCTAGAGGCTCCCGATTGAAATAAAACATTCATCTACGGTATCGCTGCTGCCGTCTGACTCGAAGCATCACTAACGGCTCAGAAGCAGGCAGATACAGATTCGTTCACCACCTTTCGCCTTCGGGTGGAATCATTTTTGGACCGATCAGGTAAAAGTGGGCATTTTTCCACAGTGATCTAGATGACACATGAGTGACAGAGTGAGTACTTGTATGCTTCATGGTCCAGACATGTGATTGCCAGGGTGAAAGTTGTATGTCTTGACTTGATGGTGACAAAATGATCGGTTGTATGTCTATATGTGGCCCTGTGATTGGTCCAGGGCGAACCCCCAGTGCCACCCAATGACAGCTGGGATAGACTCCAGTCACCCCACAACAGGGTAGGCGGTAGAGATAATGAATAAATAATGCTAACCGGACAAAATGGAGCTGTTTATTTCTAACCGTTGACATTGCAGACAGTGTCCAAGTCACCTTGTGGTCACTTTTGGTCAGTTTCTCAGGGTATTTGTCTCCTGAGTCCACCACCGGAGGACGCCACAGCACCGACTCCTGAACTGAACCGTGGAATCTCTTCGCCTCCGCAGGTGACGGTTCTGGGGACGCCGGCCGAGGAGGACGGTGGCGGCAAGGTGGACATGATAAGGGAGGGGGCGTTCGAAGGTGTGGATGTGGTGTTCATGGCCCACCCGTCCAAGGAGGACGCCGCTTACCTGCCTTGCGTGGCTGAGCACGAGTACGTCTGAATGCATCGCAAACATTTCCGGACGACTTTTACAACATTCACGTTCCCAAGAACTTCCCCGCCATTTTCTTTTTACCCGTTGCGAACCCAGAGCTAACTGTGCCGATCTGCTCACATGTTCCTGTTCTTTAAGTCCAACCGTAATCCGAATCATTAGCGACTTTTAACAACTGCTGGGAAAAGCCTCGATGGTTCGGACCTCGAGCCACTTCCTCTTACCAAGTCCCTTTTACTACGATTGTATCGCTATGACAACAATGCCTAGTTGTACAACTCCCTTACAATCAGACATCGTCACCGGAGGTAGCCTAACCTCCCCAATCCATCTGAACCTCTTCTGGTCACCGGCACCTCCTGCGATGATCCATTTTTTTCAGATGGTGAAGAGTGTGTGTGTGTGTGTGTGTGTGTGTCCAGTGTAACTGTGAAGTACCACGGCCGGGCGTCCCACGCCTCCGCCTACCCCTGGAGGGGTGTCAATGCCCTAGACGCGGCGGTGCTGTGCTACAACAACATGTCGGCGCTCCGCCAGCAGATGAAGCCGGATTGGAGGGTTCACGGTGAGCGGTGGTCCGCCATTGGTCCAAAAAAAAAAAAAAAAAAGGGGGCGGGACCCCCGATGCAATCTGGAATATCCTCGTGCAGGTATCATCAGACACGGCGGGGAGAAGCCCAACATCATCCCCGCTTACAGCGAGCTGGAGTTCTACCTGCGGACGCCGTCGCGCTCGGACCTCGGTCTCCTGAAGGACAAGGCCGAGTCCTGCTTCAGGGCCGCTGCCATGGCGACCGGATGTCAGGTAGGAATGGAGATTAGGGTTTTTCTCCCAGTTCTCCTGCTTGGGTACCCTCCTTGTTCTCTTGCATGGATTCTCCATGTTCCCGCATGGATTCTGTGCAGGTTCTCGCCATGTTCTCCTGGTTCCTGCCTGTGGTGTCTCCATGTTCCCCTTCCTGGGTTCCCTTCTTATTCTGTGGCATGGATTCCCCATGTTCTCCTGCTTGTGTTCTCTCCGTGTTCTCCTGACTGGGTTCTTGCCAGATTCTACATCTTCCTCCAGCAGTCCATCAGTCAGCAGCTTCATTTAAGACTGTAAATCAGAGTGAATGATGGGGTGAATGGTTGGATGTGATTGGCGGATGAGCCGGGTTAAACCCCGCCTCTCCCCTGGGTGAGCTGTGATTGGCTCCGTCCCCCAGGTGGAAGTGCAGTTCTCCAGGAACCAGTTTGATAACATCCTCCGCGTGGAGGCGTTGGAGAAACTCTATGAGGACAACGGCCACGCGCTCGGGATGGAGTTCACCACGGACGAAGATGTTCTCCGGAACGAGTCCGGTATGTCCAAGTACCGCTGGCAAGGAACTTCTTCATGTCGATCGGTACTTTGCAAGAAAGGAAAGAAGGCACCTTCTGTCTCCTTAGGTGGTTCCAAGTGAAGGATCTAATCCCTTCCTCCGATGTTCTCCAGGTTCAACTGACTTTGGCAACGTCACCCATGTTGTTCCAGGAATCCACCCGTACTTCTACATCGGCTCAAATGCTCTGAACCACACGCCCGAGTACAGGGAGGCTGCCGGTATGCTTTCACCTCCACACACACACACCTCCCCTGTGAGTGTGTGTTTACCTGTGTGTGTGTGTGTGTGTGTGTGTGTGTGTGTGTGTGTGTGTGTGTGTCGCAGGTGATGCCCGGGCGCAGGTCTTCACCTTGCGGGCGGCAAAGGCTCTGGCCTTGACAGCACTGGATGTGCTGCAGCGCCCGGAGCTGCTGGAGAAGGTGAAGCAGGAGTTCACCCGGTCCAAGCTGGAGGAGGACAGAAAGTGGGCGGAGCCTGTGGATACCGGAGTCCCCGCCCCCTCCTCCATTTAGGACACACCCCTCCCACGACGACAACTTCCTGCTTCTCTTACCTCCAATTCCAATCTTGGTAACACATCCCTTCATGTTAGCATGTTCGTTAGCATCAAAATAAATCAACACAAAACAGAGCTATCGTTTAGCCGTCCATCTTCCTCCTCCTCTTCTTCTTCTGCCTCCTCTTCCTCCATGGGATCTCCCTCACCTTTCACCTTGTGAGCTCTCCTCTGGGGAAGATGCTTGGTCTGAAGCGGGACGAGATCCTTGGAAGACGGCAGGATTCTTGGAAATATCGAGAATGGGGTCGACGAATGGGAGTCGGTCTTTATCTCCAGATGTGGAATAAGACACACACGTGTGTGTGTGTGTGTGTGTGTGTGTGTGTGTGTGTGTGTGTGTGTGTGTGTGTGTGTGTGTGTGTGTGTGTGTGTGTCCAGTGTTTGCACCCCCCATGAGACATCAGGCTTTAAGCTCCTCTGGTTTCCTGTCTGAACTGTGACGTCATGGCGGCAGATGTCTCACGGCGGCGTTGCGTAAGATGAACATAACATGGGCGGCTGTCAATCACTCCAGACGTGTGTGCGTCGCCATGACAACTGCAAACAAATGACCAATGCATCATGTTTAAAACAATAAATGATGATCAAATTCAGGAAATCCCTAAAAATAGGAACACAACTACAGATTCACTCATGGACTACATTTGTTTTGAGTGGAGGGAGGGGGAGAAGAGCGAGAGCCAATCACAGCGAGAGGCGGGGTTTAAACCCGGAAATAGTACCTGTCAATCATGAACACCTCCAACCGTCAACTGATTCGATGAACCTGCTGACTTTTTTTTTTTTTGGTCTGCGGGACCTGGAGAGAATCCGTAATGTGAAGATCCAACGCAACGAGAACCAGGTAGGAGAACATGGACAGATGCAAAGAATCTACATGTCAATAGTTTGAAGACACTCCTGCAGTGAGGCTTCTTGAACATTTCCCTCCAGTTTATACTTGATACTATGCTATGCTAGGCTATACTTTACCATACAACAAACATCATTGTGAGGTGCTCCGGCCTTGGAGGGCTTTAGTTATGTTGCCACCTGGAGCGTTGTTGTTTGGTATGAAGGTGCAAGAAGGTGACCAGAGGCGTTCTGTTCTGCGTTGCTATCAGGGGACATTTAGTGTCCTATGAAACTCCTGTGTGTTCGATGACTCTTGGAGGAGGCTGGGTGACAGACTCCATGCAGGCCCTCCCACTTCTCACCTCAGATCATGTTAACCCTCTACTGCATCTCCACTGACATTGTAAAGCTCAGAGGCAGCTTGTACTTGATTTGAAACCTCACATCCATCTGGAAGCCCTCTAGGTGTGTCCGTCTCTTCTATGTAGGCTCCTTTGCAGAGGGTGCTGTTCCTGAAGACCCCAACCAGGGGTTGACGACCAGCTGTCCCAGCTGTTGTCAGGTGGTTATGGAAGTGGGCAGGATGGAGAATGTTACCAGCAGGTCTCGCAGAGCACAGGTTCTCGTCCGGAACTTTGGTCAGAGGCAGGTGCTGCAGGACTGAAGGGCCCTCCCTGAAGGACCCGGACGGAAGGAGCCTCCCTGCATTTGAGGGGAGCTTTCAAATTTTTAGTTCACCTACTCTACTTTGGGCTGTTGGTTCACCCTAGTCTACTTTGGGCCGTTGGTTCACCCGAGTCTACTTTGGGCTGTTGGTTCACCCTTGTCTACTTTGGGCTGTTGGATCACCCTAGTCTACTTTGGGCTGTTGGTTCACCCTAGTCTACTTTGGGCTGTTGGTTCACCCTAGTCTACTTTGGGCTGTTGGTTCACCCTGGTCTACTTTGGGCCGTTGGTTCACCCTAGTCTACTTTGGGCCGTTGGATCACCCTGGTCTACTTTGGGCCGTTGGTTCACCCTAGTCTACTTTGGGCTGTTGGTTCACCCTACTCTACTTTGGGCTGTTGGTTCACCCTAGTCTACTTTGGGCTGTTGGTTCACCCTAGTCTACTTTGGGCCGTTGGTTCACCCTAGTCTACTTTGGGCCGTTGGATCACCCTGGTCTACTTTGGGCCGTTGGTTCACCCTGGTCTACTTTGGGCTGTTGGTTCACCCTGGTCTACTTTGGGCTGTTGGTTCACCCTGGTCAACTGTGGGCTGTTGGTTCACCCTAGTCTACTTTGGGCCGTTGGTTCACCCTAGTCTACTTTGGGCCGTTGGTTCACCCTAGTCTACTTTGGGCCGTTGGATCACCCTGGTCTACTTTGGGCTGTTGGTTCACCCTGGTCTACTTTGGGCTGTTGGTTCACCCTAGTCTACTTTGGGCTGTTGGTTCACCCTAGTCTACTTTAGGCTGTTGGTTCACCCTAGTCTACTTTGGGCTGTTGGTGGACCCTTGTCTATTTTGGACCGTTAGTTTACCCTGTGTACTCCAGATTACTTTCCTGCGCTGATTATGGACGATTAGTTTATCCAGTCTATTTTAGACTGTTAGTGTACCTAGTATATACCTCGTATATTCATTATTAGTCTACCGAGTCCATTTTGGATGATTAATTTAAGATAATATTTTATAATGATACAGCAGCCGAGGGCAAGAGCCTGTGGATACCTGAGTAACAAAAATACATTAAAAGGACAGAGACAGTAGATTAAAAAACAAACAATAAATAAAGGCATTAAATAGGACAAACAACAATAAATAAAAAGATAAAAGGGATTAAAAAAACAAAACAAAACTTCTAAAAACAAGAATGGGAGCAAAGTTTACCTTGTCATTACTGTAGAAAATAAAATTCAATATAATAGAAACAATTAAATAAACTAATAAAATATATAAAAGTGACAGAAGACGATCATCAATAAATGGATCAATTGAATCATAAAAAAGTTATATTGAAACAAATATAAATATAAAAATACATTTATTAACACCTTTTGAAAATGAAATACAACAGCTTCCTCTTCTCCTTTGGGCTTTTCTCTTCTGGAGTCTCCACAGTGAGTCAACCTCCATCTAACCCTATTCTCTGGATCCTCCTCTCTCACACCAACTACCTTCATATCTTTTCTCACTACATCCATAAATCTTCTCTTTGGTCTTCCTCCAGACCTCTTGCCTGGCAGCTCCAATTCCAGCATCCGTCTACCAATATATTCTCTATCCCTTCTCTGTCCATGACCCAACCATCTCTGACCTTCTCTCCAAAACATCTAACATGTGCTGTTCCTCTGATAGACTCATTCCTGATCCTCTCCATCCTGGTCACTCCCAAAGAGAACCTCAACATCTTCATCTCTGCAGCCTCTAGTTCTGCCTGCTGTCTTTTGGTCATTGGAACAGTTTCTAGTCCAAACATCATGGCTGGTCTCACCACTGTCTTGTACACCTTTCCTTTTATTCTGGCCGATAGTCTTCTATCACATAGTACCGCTGACACTTTTCTCCACCCATTCCAACCTGCTTGGACTCGTCTCTTCACCTCTTCTCCACACTCTCCTACGCTCTGGATTGTTGACCCCAAGTACCTGAAATCCTCCAGCTTCTTGATCTCCACTCCCTGTAGCCTCACCGCTCCACCCGAGTTCCTCTCATTCACACACAAATATTCTGTTTTGCTGTGACTACAGATCACAATGTCATCTGTAAACATCATGGTCCATGGGGATTCCTGTCTAACCTCATCTGTCAGCCTGTCCATCACCATTGCAAACAAGAAGGGGCTCAGAGCTGATCCCTGTTAAGTCCCAACTCCACCTTGAACTTCTCTGTTACCCCTACAGCACATCGTACCACTGTCTCACAGCGAGCATACATGTCCTGCACCAGTCTAACATACTTCTCTGCCACTCCAGACTTCCTCATACAATACCAGAGCTCCTCTCTTGGCACCCTGTCATACGCTTTCATAATTATTAATGATTTTTAGTCAAACTTTTGGTATTATTCAAGTGAGTAAAATCCAACTTACTAATTTAAATGTTCATTTCATGTTGAATCTAGACAATAGAAGAACAAAAACCCTGTGAATTTTCAACAACCCAGAGGAGAGTGGATGGATCTAAGAAGAAAAAACATACTTAAATTAAATTCTTTAATAAACCAGTGTGGAGGAGAAGGTTACAGTAGAAAAACCCCTTAACTGAAATAAAGGAGGACGACGGGGTGAATACTCAGTTGAAATTCTGGAAGTGTCGCTGACTGGATGTATCCTTTAAAAAAAAAAACAAGCGGTTTTTGTTTTGGTGAAAGTTCCTGAGTAGAGAAGCAGACATTTGTCACAGTAGTTCAGCTTATGGAAGAAGGAGTTTAAACGGCATCCGGTCTAAAACGTGCCAGAAAGTTCCAAGAAGTTTCCCATGAAAAATGGAGCACTTCTTATTTGTTGGTTGAGGTTAAAAAGAGACATGTATGCTCGGTGTGGATGGAGCAAGTTTCGCCATGGAGAAAAATACAACAAAAGACACGGAGAAGTGAGAAGACAAAACTGAGGCATAGAGTTGTCTTTTCTTCATGAATATCTGGTTGTTCATGTATTTTTGAAAGGAACAGTTCATTACATATAAAGATAATTATTAACTCCAGCTTTATGTGCCCTGTAAACCCTTAAGGGTTAAGTATCCTTAACATTGCTGTGGAACAAAACACTGAGAATAACCGAGTATTCATGTTTATGTCCGACACACACGCACACAGAATCTGACACGTGTGTGTGTGTGTGTGTGTGTGTGTGTTTGTGTGTGTGTGCGCTCTGCAGCTAAGCTAGCATGCGCCCTTAGCAGTACGGGGGGGCGTCAACAAATTGAAGTCCAGATGAGAGTTTAAATCTACTGTTAGAATTCAATTTAAACATCATCATACATTTATTTATGGAGACTTAAATATAAATAAATGTTTTTTTTTGGTCACTGATGTGTGTGTGTGTGTGTGTGTGTGTGTGGGTGTGTATAACCGTGTTTGTGTGTATGCATGTGTGTGTACGTGTGTATAAAAGCGTGTGTGTGAGTAAAAATGCATGTTTATGCGTGTGTGTGTGTGTGTGTGTGTGTGTGTGTGTGTGTGTGTGTGTGTATGTAAATGCGTGTGTCAGCGTAAAAATGGATGTTTATTTGTGTGTGCATATGTGTGTTTGTGTGTATAAGAGTGTGTGTGTGTGTGTGTGTGTGTGTGTGCGCGTGCGTGTGCGTATATAAATGTGTGTGTGTATGCGCGTATAAATACATTTGTATGCGCGTGCGTGTGTGTGTGGGTATAAGAGTCTATGTGTGTGCCTGTGTGTGCACAAGTGCATGTGTGTGTGTGTATAAATGCGTGTGTCTGCGTAAAAATGGATGTTTATTCGTGTGTGTGTGTATGTATGTATGTATGTATGTATGTATGTATGTATGTATGTATAAATGTGCGTGTGTGCGTACAAATACATTCTTATGCGCGCGTGTGTGTGGGTATAAGAGTGTATGTGTGTGTGTGTACAAGTGCATGTGTGTGCGTGTCTGTAAATGCTTGTGTGTGTGTGTGTGTGTGTGTGTGTGTGTGTGTGTGTGTTTGTGTGTGAGGGGTCTTATACAAACTGAATGGACCCCAAACAAAATCTCTGGTTCCACATTGGATTTATCCTTTTTCAGGAGAACCCGGGGGTTCCATGTGTGACCCCCCCTCCCCCCAAGATGGCCGCCGGCTCAGATCCAAGATGGCCGCCGGCTCAGATCCAAGATGGCCGCCGGCTCAGATCCAAGATGGCCGCCTCCTGGCCGACGGTCAGATCGAGCGCTGGTTGTTCTTCGGTTTCATCCGGACGTGTTTTTAATCGAGATCCAGAATCTGAGGTATAGAGGTGTGGTAAACTCCATGGGGCAGTGGGGTGTCAGGGTGGGTTGGGGGTCAGAATGTGACCCCATCTGGTTAGTCAATGTTCAGGGTCTCACCTGGGGGAGGGTCTACACCGCACACCTGTCTTTGGAAGGTCCACCTTGAATCTTCAGTGCTCCCATCCACCAGCAGGGGACAGACTTTCCCACCGACTCCAGTATTTGGACCCGACCCACCCCGACCCTGAGGCCGTCCCCTAGCTGTAAATGGACCAGTAGATGATGTTGAAGAGGATGTAGGACCCCGGGAAGAGGAGGCGGGAGTACTTGTCAATGATGTGCGTGTCGATCCAGACGTTGCTGTAGGCGCCGGAGCTGACGTGACCGGTCACCGGGTCGCTTTCCATCGCCAGCTGCACCAACAGCCGTTCCCGCTTCAGCCCGTTCTCCTCGGGCAGGCCGTAGTTCCCCGTGGTGTTGACGTCCACCTCGCTGTAGCTGGTGGACATCATGCCGGGGTGGGCCAGGCCGCAAGTGCATGGCAGCTGAGAGTGGACAGAGGAACTCGGGTTTAGGATTTGGGGCCGGAGGGGTGAGCCCTGGAGATAAGTTCCCTCAAACTACATTTGTTCTGCATCCCAAAAGCTCCTTCCGCCTTTGTGCTTCTTCAATTCAATTTGATTCTACCTTCCTTTCCTTGTCAGCGCTCTCAGTGCCCCCTCCGATACATCCCCTTCTAGGCTACGTTCTCCTGACCCAGTGTTCCCTCAAACCCTACTTTCCAAAACTGCTACGCTGCCTTAACTATGTTCCTTTCACTCTGTCCTCTCTGTTTGACAATAGGGTACAAGTCCCTTGTACCCCATTGTCAAACTTCTTGTCTCGGCATTGGAACTTGAATTTCGTCACTTGAAGATGTTTTACTCCTCATCCGAGAGGCTTCTTCAGTTCTGAGCTGAAGAAGACAAGAATATTTTAACAATAATCCCCCATGACCTGGATGACTGAGAACCTCCACAGTCATGTCCCTTGTACCCCACTTTCCTTCAAGTCAGTGATCCCTGACCACTATGTTCAATTGACAGTGAATACTTTTGAGTCTTCAATGAACCTACTGACTGTTTTTGGACTATGACAGGAAGACCTAGAAGCTGGCGAGAAGTCTTGGAGATGTAAGAAGACCCCTGAGACCACACACAGAAAGAGCCTGGTCGTTGACACTCACCCTCTCCCTGAGCTTCCTCTCCTTGCGCTCCTGCAGCGTGGACAGGTAGTTGACGGCGGCGTACTCTATGACGGACAGGAAGACGAAGACGAAGCTGACCCAGAGGTAGATGTCCACAGCCTTGATGTAGGACACCCGTGGCATGGAGGCGTTGACCCCGGTGATGATGGTGGACATGGTCAGCACCGTGGTGATCCCTGAGGGAGGCCACAGGAGCAGACGGAAGTGCACAAATGCCGTTATTGGTTCCCATCTCACCTTTTACACATCATTTTTGTCTTTTCAAAAAAGTTTGATTTTTTTAAAGATTACGGTAAGATCTTTTGGTTTCCGCAGAAGTTTTAATTCAAAACTGGCTCATGGGAACAGCTGTTTTCTGGAGTTGGTAGAACACATCAGAAGGTCAGACGTGCATTTCTATGGCACTAATTGTGTGATTTCACATGCTTCTCCAGTCTGTACCTGGAGTTCTACAACCTCAAGCTGTAATGTCCAATGCTAGACCCTTGACCGAAAAAAAATACAGGTCTGAGGAACCAAAGCTTCGAACATTGGCCTGTTTCTGCTGTGAAACCCTCTCAAACCGAGCCTCCATCCCCGCCACTTCTTTTTTTCATACCTGCTGCTTCTTTCTACCAAGAACATCCAGAACACCTGCTCCCATTGGTACCAACAAATTCCAGTGCAGGAACAGCTCCCTGCAGCACGTGTTAGCTTCTGAGTGCGCCCTTACCAAGCGGCACCCTGGCGGGGACGGCCCTGCGGTCGATCCAGAAGGACACCCAGGACAGCATGACCATCAGCGTGGCGGGGAAGTAGGTCTGCAGCAGGAAGAAGAAGATGTGGCGTCGCAGGGTGAAGTTGATGTAGAGGCGGTTGTACCAGCCTGCGGACGGGAAAGAAGGTCAAACTCGAGTTGTCGCAGCAAAGGAAGCCCCCTTGAAGCAGGACATACCCGTGCTGCTGTAGAACGCCAGCTTGGTGGTGGTTTGGAACTCCTCGATGACGAACTGGGAGAGGGAGATTCTATCGTCGGTGTTGAGCGAGCGGTTCCCTTTCTTCCAGTACAGCATCAGGTCGTCGTCGGTGTAGGCGTCTGGGACCATGGAGAACGTCACAGTCAGTGCAACAAAGGTAAAAAATTTGGGCACTGTATTAAAGAGCTCTTAATATAATTCCCTTAAGACTATTTTCTCGTTACTGTACGTTTTGTTCTATTGGTGTTCACTTCGAAATATATTCCCTCGACTAAATGTTCCCAAATATCTACTTTTCTATTTACCCAGCACAGATGCCCTCAGTTCCCTTCGTCCCTTCCCTCCAGTTGTCCCTTTACTCAAACCTTCTTTCGTATTGTTAATGTTCCCTAAAATCTACCTCTGGTTATCACTCTCGGCTCCCCATGTTTCCATCACCTTCCCTAAAAACGACCTCACAGCTCCATGTTTGCTCAACCCTGATTGACCTCTTAAGTTTGGTACCCACAGAAATGTGTTTCCACAATGCTGCATCGACCTTTAACCCGAAGGTCAACTGAATATTGATAATAACGGCTGAGTTATCAATCATCTTTCAGGGCATGTTATGACTGGCTGGCAGAGAGGAGGAGGTCCTGGTGACTTACAGCTCTCGATCTCCAAGGAGCAGGTCTGGGTGTCCAGGGGGAAGCGGCTGAGGTCCATGCTGCACATGGATGTTACCGTCACCCTGGGGAACCGAGACGGAAACAAGGGGTCACGCAAGGAACAAAGGGCGACCAGCAGCTGCAGCAGCAGCATGCTAAAGGAACCTGGTTCTGGATCCGATTCTGCATATCAGACAAACTAGGAATCTGAGGTCACAGATCACGGAGTTGGACATTCAAGAACTGATCCATAGTCTTCCAGTCACCATTGGCCTTATTGGAGAACCCAAGGAGAAGATGGAGACCCCACATAGATGTGGAAACCTACTTGCTCTTCAGCAAAAATAACCCTCTAAACAAGAACACTTGTATGTTTGTCCATAAGCAGAACTTCAGCACACACACTCTGCAGGTCCGGGGTCTCAACGGGGATCTGGTTTTCCGGCACTGTGATGCTAAAATGAAAATCCATAATCCAGCTCACAGAACAAGAGAAGGCATCTTTATTCGCCAATCTGCCTAAATCTAGAAAATCTCCAACCAGCGCAGATTAACAGGACATGTGACCCTGTGATGTCACCAGCCCACTCTTCCCGCGACAGGGCCGCCACTGGCCATGTGAGACTTACCATTAAGACCAAAGGGCCGATGAATTCTGGCCTGCCAAAGGCGGCATCAGTGGATGAGGCAGGCGCCAGCGGCGACCCCTTGCCAATGCAAGTTACAAAATCGGCCTCTGCGCCGCGTGTCAGCTTGCCAAAATGACAAGGTCATGCTCGGCGGTATTAGCGGTCCTAATTGGCGGCGCGTTATCCCCTTTAAACAGGCGACGTGCGCGTTGACAGATGGCTCCCTGACCACCCACTGACATCATAACCTGGCCCAGTGGAAGCAGCTCAAAGATGCACGACGGAAACATGGTGACGCATCAGGAAACTGCAGCTGGATGGGATTAAAAGGGTGAGAGCTTGGGTATGCTTTGTCTCTCCAGGGTTGATGTTGGTCCCACCCTGTGGGCCGGCCAGTGTGTGTGAATGTGTGTGGGGTGTATTTTGTCCTATGGTTACAAACAATCCAGAAACCAACAATCCATCTTTTGCGCTAAGGAAGTTGGCATTTTTTCACAATCATGAGGGGACACCGACACCCCAACTTTCTGAAAAGTTGCTGATTTCAGTACCGTTCACTACCCACATGTGGTTTTGTCAGAGCTGCATTGAGGTTCTCTTTGGCAGTGACGAGGATGGATAGGATCGGGGATGAGTCCATCGGAGGGGCGACATTTGTTAGACGTTCTGAACGTAGACTGAGATGGTTGGGTCATGGGCAGAGGAGGGACAGTGAATATATCAGAAGCTGGAATTGGAGGTCTAGAGGAAGACCAAAGAGAAGATTTATGGAAGGAGTGAAAGAGGGCATGGAGTTAGTTGTGCGAGAGAAGAGGATCCAGGGTGACCCCTGAGGGTAGCAGAAAGGAACAAGAAGGAGGTGCCAGAAGAAGGACGAGTGTCCTCTTCGGGTCAGGGATCAGATCGTACCCCAAATGGAGGAGTTGAATGAAGTATCTCGGGGTTTTGTTCTCGCCTGAGGAAAGCATGGAGCAGGAGTTGTGAGGCAGAGTCTGCATTGGTCTGTCTTGGTAAAGAAAGAGCCATAAAACAAAGCTCTCCGTTTTACTTTCCCATCGTCAGCTCTGACCATGAGCTTTGGGTAGTGCCCGAAAGAATCAGATCATGGAAGCAAGTGCACAACATGAGTTTCCTCCACAGGCTTTCCCTTCAAGATTGGATGTGAGGCGCTTGTTCATCCAGTAGGGGCTCGGAGTAGCATCCAGAAGGAGCCAGGTGAGATGGCTTTGGCATCTAGTCAAGGTGCCTTCTGGCACCTCCCTGGCAAGGTGGTCTTGGTATGTCTCACCAGGTGGAGACCCACTGGGCTCTCCCGACATACTGGATGGGCGAGGTTTCTGGGAACGCCACCAAGATTCACAACTTTGACCAAGTGGTTGGGGAGAGGGGTGTCTGGGCCCCACCAAGGCCAAGAGGCAGAACTTTCTGACTCGTATGCAGAGAGGACAGGCTGTGTGACGGCGTGATGGCAACAAACAAAGACAATGTTAACATGGGTCATTATTTGTGAATGGGTTTTATGATTTCACTAAGCTTTGGACTAATTACAGTGACACCGCCTGCATCCCTGTGTGCATGTGTCCTTGCGTAGCACAGATGGCAGCTGCTGTTGTTGTTGATGTGAACAGTCAGTTGCGCTCGGCGTGTCCTAAAAACAAAACCCATTTCCATTATTAGACCAGTGAACACCAGATGGTCGAGATTTTTTTGTTGGTTTTTCATTGGTTCATTGTCATACAGCCTCATTCACACCCGCAGAGGGTCTTCAAGGAACCTGTGGATTTGGTAGCCCGGAGCGAACCCAAGTTTGCAGACTCTGGACGGACAGGTCGGTCCCTTGAGTGCAACATGCAACTCCCGATATCCCTTTCTTGCTTGCAGTTAATCCACTAACAGGTAGAACCTTCACTTGTTGACTTCTGTTGTGGCCATATTTGGAAACCCAACCAGGTTTGGAACAGTGACCCAACAAGCAGCCCACTTTGATTTGGGGGATCACCCCTGGACTGGAGCTTCATGGTTCCGTACCTCAGGCTGTAGAGGACTTTCCCGTCCGGGTAGACCCGGAGCATGACATTGTCGGTGGTGGTGTCGTGGGTGAAGGACTTCTTGGAGTGCACGAAGAACATGTCGGGTACCCAGATCTTCTTCACCAGGCGGCTGTCGAACGTCATGCTCTGGTTGTGGTTGCTTCTGAAGGAGAGGCGCTCGTCCTTCCAGTAGTGCCTCAGATACAAGGTCATTGTGAAGTCCTTTGAGAAGAAGACAGGGATTTGTTAGTATACAGGCAAGGTGACATAAAAAGTCTCCGATTTTGATCCCGACCCACCATGTCAACCTCCGATATCGCATCCAGACTTTCCACCTGAACGTCAACGCCGACTGGGACCGCCGGCCCTGGAAAGGCAGATGCATTAGTGGACTTGGACAGTGGAGTCGACTGGATTACCAAATGAATGCAGAAGCGGCAGGAGCGCCTCTTCCTGCAAACATCTGGATTAAAGGTTTCCAACGGGAGGTCATGGCTCCTTTTAATGCGCGCCGTTGGGCTTCGAACAATGCTTTCCGTTTCCTCTCGCCTCTTAACGGCAGCTGGCCGTGGGGTTTCCTAAAAATGGCGCAGGGCCAGAGGATTCTAATGCTAATTGACAGCGGGGAGTGCACTTGTTTTTGTTTGCTGTCCTCAGCAGGACAGCTGGGATCGGTGCTTTTTGTTTCTACTTCCCGCGGAGGGGATTCTGTTTTGGCTGTTAATTTGGCTGAAGCTAATGTTAGCTGCAGGCTAATGGATTTAAAAACCAGAATACAAAGTCGTTATTTGGCTCTGATCCTGATGGCTGCTGTGTCACAGAGTACAGTTTTTTCACCATCCTGCCGAAAAGATGTTGTGCTTTGAGCTTCTTTTAAATAAGAGTGGATGAAGTCACGTTCTGAAATAAAACGCGAGCACGACGTGCGCAGAAACCGCGACAAACTAATAAAATACATCAAATGTATGCTACATACTTCAGTCTGTCACTGTAGCTTCTAGAAGCTATCTTTTCTCACACGCACTGCTAGTAGTTAGCCTTTTAAACATGTACTGTGAGCAGCTAGCATTTTAAGCATGCATCACTAGAGGGCATCCTTTCTTGCATACACCGCTAGCAAATAGCTTTTTAAATATGTAATCATGGTAGCTGACCTTTCTCCCACGTGCTGCTATTAGCTCGTCTTTTAAACACGTACCTAAGTTAGCCTTTTGAACATGTACGGCTAGCTGACTTCGCTATAATGTACTGCTAGCAGTTAGCCCTTAAACTGGTACTGCTGGTAGTTAACGTTTCTCGAACATACTGGTTAGCAGTTAGCTTGAGGAGCTATTTTTCCCTGTTGAGCCAAATCCAAGTAACCTCAAAGTTCTACCTTGATTTCAACTCGTGCTTGACTTAAAATTGCATTTTAATTGAATTCAAAACGAACCGATCCAGGGCAGCTGGTAGCCGAGAACAGGGCTTTCCAGGAACAACGTCGGGGTTCGAGGCGATATCCAGGAATGTATAGGGATAATAAGAGGTGTGATAATTTTAAAAGCATGTAGATTCAGGCTTTAAGTCCTGGCTAATGCGCGGCCAGATTAAGACGGAAGTTATCGAAACCTAAAGCTACAGATTGTGTCCTGGTAATTAATCACCAGCCCCCTCGGCAGTATGGCTCAGTCATAATCCCAATCTGTTATGTCATCTCTCCATCCTGTTGCCACCAATCTCAGGGAGAGTGCGTGGGCGGGAGGGGGCGGGACACGTATGTTTAGGTTTTACGTAAAGCCGATAGGAATGCTTCGCGCGATTAATAACTTGTCTGGACATCGAATTAAAAATCACAGCGTCTCCGTACCGCCGAATCCAGGCCGCATGGTGAAGTCATGGTCGTCTATCCTCAGAAGGTGCTCCGACTTGGTGCCCCAGGCTTTGGTGATGTCCGGACTCCGTTTGTAGATGGGGCTGGTCCAGGAAAGAGAAGGTAACGTGCTGGTTGGTAGGCAGCGCTATTGGCTCATGCACCCCCCCCCAAAAAAAATCACATGGGGTCCACTTCCTGTTTTCTCGCGTTAGCAACATGAAAACCTGAAATAACTTTTGGTAAATACTCACATATCTTATAAAATTGCGCAGAACAAAGGCAAAAGAAGTTTGGTGTGAGTCATTTATCATCATGCTAAAGTTAGCATGCTCTAAAACTGTCTACAACACTAATGCTCCTCTGTTAGTCATGAGGCTAATTATCTAACTAGCTGATTTCTTCAGAGGAACAAGGTCCATATCCTTGGATAGCAAGGAGGCTAATTATGTAACTAGCCAATTTTCCCAGATGAAGAGCCATCAGCTTCACGGTTAGCCATGATGTTAATTATCTGACTAGCCAATTTCTCAAGAAGATCAACCCTGTAGTCTTCTGTTAGCCATCAGACCAATTAACCAGCGAATATCTCAAGAGGAACAGAGTTTCACCCCTCATTTGATCATGAGGCTAACAGTACTCAACTCCTTTGTTAGCTACGGGGCTAATGATCTGACTAGCCAATTTCCAAATAAGTCTTCCACTTCTGCGAGCCATAAGGCAAATAATCTGACTTGCCTAATTTCCCCAAGAAGAACCCTATGCTTCTCTGTGAGCAATGGGGATAATTATCTAACTGGCCATTTTCTGAAGAAGAGCCTTCAGCTCCACTGTTAGCCATCAGGCTAATTATGCAACAAGCCAATTTCTACAGAAATCTTTTCTTCTCTATTAGTGATTAAACTAAGTTTTTTTGGCCAAGAATAAAAAAAAGAATATACTCCCCTGTTAGCCACGAGGCTGATCAACTAACTAGCAGATTTCTCCAGAGGAACAATATTCAGTTTCTTAGCTAGCCATGTGGCTAATTATCTAAGTCGCCACCTTCCCAAGAAAGAGAACCCTCTGTTTCTCAGCCTGACCTGAGGCCAGATATCTAGCTAATTGGCATCTGTAGAAGAAAACCAACTCAAGACAATGTGGTTGCATGTCCAACCTCTACTGCTCTATCTCATACGTCAATCATCTAGTGAATGGAACAAAAACTTGGCTCCAGAACCCTGACTCTAGCTCCTACCATAACGTGAACCGAACTCTCCAACCGAAAATTGGACAAGCTTGGGAGCAGTGCCGTTGGAAAGCCCACCCAGGACAATGTGGGGGGTGGTCCAATTTCCATTGCTACTGTAAACCCTTTTGTGGATTGCGACTTTGGTGATGCCGTGATGACCATGACCTTTTTTTTTCCCATCCTTCAAGACTAGTGTACATCATCTAGTTAATGAAGCACAAACTTGGCACCGGTACCAGTGGAAAGCTCACATTACCCAGAGCCCTAACTCCAGCTTTAGCCTGAACGCTAAAAAAAACCTTACCCTAACCTAACTTGGTCATGAGGCTAACCTGCCAATTTCCCCTCTGATCCTCTGTAGGCCACCAGGCCGATTATCTAAATTGCCAATTTCCCAAAAAGCATAACCTTTCGCTCCTCTGTTAGCCATTAGGCCGAGTATTGAGCTAGCAAATAACCCAAGAAGAAGAAGAACTCACCTCTCAACCATTAGCAATGAGGCTAACTATCTAACTAGCCAGTTTCTCCAGAGGAAGAACCCGCTGCTTCTCTATTAGCCATGAGTCTAAGTATCTAACAAGCCAATTTCACAATTAGAAGAGCCCTCCGCTCCTCTGTTAGCCATCAGGCTAATTTCTAACTCCCCAATTTCCCCGGATGAGCCCTCCTGTCCTCTGTTAAGTATCTAACCAGCTGCTTTCCCCCAGAGAATAGATACCTCATTTTGCAAAACATAAGTGCAAACAATTGTTCTTGCAAATTGTGGCAGCTGATCGTTGCCTCCCGGCAGCTCCTTTGCGGCCTGGCGTCGCATCGCACCAGCTGCTCTGAGGCACAGCGGCTTGTTTACAGTTCCTCAGACTAGAGTTGGCAAATAAATCACATGAACTTCCTAATTCAGAGGGATAAGAATGGATTATATTGGGCTTAGTAAAATACACAGAAGCCATCCGTCGCTCTCCACGTACAACAAAACAACAGCTCGATTAAAACGTTCGCCCGGCGCCTCTAAGTCCAGTAATACCGTTTTCATCTCCACCGCTAGACCCTCCCACACGGCCTCGATTTCCTGGGAACCGGAGAAAAGGAAGTCCAAACAGGGTCTTACCTGCCCGTCTTGCGACCGGAAGCTTCCAAGAGGGGGATTTCTCTTTTCGACCTACGAGAGATGAAAACAAAAATTTAGCGAAACATAATGTTTGTTTTTGTGTCTCGGTGCGGAGCTGGGTTTGTTGGCAAGGCTGTCTATCAAGTCTGAAAGGTAGCCTACAAGTACAAGGTGTTGTCTCTGAGCATACATGTCTTACAGGGGTACTGGAGTTCAGGTTAAAATGAGGAAATAGGGTGCGAGTGGTTGAAAGGTGTCCCCTCCTCAGGGGGGCGGGCATGGCCTTCGTTGGATAAGAAGTTGTTCGAGGTGTTCGAGGCCTTCCCACTAAGGGGACTCGGGGTACAACACCAGATGCACAAGACGCCCCGACTGGGTTCCCCAAAGGTGAACTGGGAGCACGCCTTGGAGGATGAAGACACAGCCAACATTCACGGTAAGATCTCCTTAAGATCATACGAGGATGACGCTCAGCTGTCCAGATTTGCGTTGACCGAGGCAGATGTTGTAAATCGTGACCCTTTCCATGTAGAGAAGGTCGGAACCACACTCTTTAAGCCCAACATGCCCCTCTACACCAGGGAACTGAATGCTTTCTTAGCAGCTCAACATGATCCCTTCCTAATCAAGTTTATCATTGATCATGTCCTTTTCAGAAGTGTGTGTGTGTGTGATCCTGGTCCAATAGTTCCACTTACATAACGATCACAAAGCTAATCAATGAAACTGTACCGTCACTGAATTGCGAGTCGATCGGACCAGAAATCGTCCAATGAACAAACGACCGATGACTCCAGTGGTCATCGATGTCCAAGGTTCTGGAGGCTCCATGTTCTCCACAGGTTCTCCATCTTCCTCCCAAGTGGTACCAAGCGGACCAGCAGGTCGGCTACAGCGATCGGATGTTAGCTTCATTAGCATCCAACTTCATTTAATATCGATATTAAAAGAAGAAGGTTGGTCTCTTCTTCGTCGGCGGCCCGGCTTTCAGGTCGTGTTTAGCAAACCGCTCTGTCACGCTCCGCTGTGCGCGATCCCCGCCTTTTTTAAAACTTATTTGCGCCTTTCCCATCTCCCATCCCACGCCGACCCAAGGTAAAATCTCTTACTCTGATTACGTAACCTGTAATCCCACCGTGCGTTAATGTACTTCCCGAAATAACGCTAATGTCGTAGCCTTCTGGGTGAAGGGGCGCCGGCGGCCAACAGGTCGACGCACCCCGAGAAAACTCATTTTTAAATTCCGCTAACTCCATCAGATGGAGTGCATCCATTCGCTCATTGATTGTCCACTTTGCTGGCGTGTGTGTGTGTGTGTGTGTGATGGAAATGCGAGTACACCGCCTACCCGGCGCCAGTCGGTCGATTAACGGGGTCACATGAAGAGACATCCAAATTATACAGTCCAAAATTAAATGGAGCCATGGGCTCGGCGTGAAACCTCGCCAGGAACGGGATGTTAAACACACATCATCTGCAGCAATTGTCAAACTCAAGGTCCGCGGGCCAAACGTGGCCCACGAGAACGTCTTAAAAGGTCCGATTTTCTGAAAATAAATAAGTCAAAAGCGTGTATTGACCATAAACTACACAGGTAGCTAAGTATGCTAAAGTTATGCTAAAAAAGTTATGCTAAGTTTGCTAGAAAACTACGATGGCAGCAGAATGTCTTCACGAAACACTGCAGCAGTGAAAGCTAGCATGTAACATTTTGGATTTGAATGAGTAATAAAATCAGTTTAACATTAAGGAGTAGTTACATTTATTTTAAATTTAGCTACGTTAAAACTGTTACTGTTACATGCTGATGTGGTTCTGTGAAAAATGGGCTTATTAATCTACAAGTGTAAACCTTTCTTTTTGAGAAACTCCAGAGTTAGCATTAGCCTAGCCCCTAGTTATGGCTCACTCCGCAGGAGGACATCCCATCCCAGATTTCCGCCATCGTTATTTCGTGTTAAAGCTGTTATTGTATAATTTGACTTGTTAGCATGTGAAGTTAGTGCTGCTGGAATGCTAGCGTTGGTCCAGGAAGTGTCACCAGATAGCTGTGTTGGGATTCTGCGCCGTATAAACAACATCCGACTTGATTTTTGTTTGTCCAAAAGTCACGTTAAAATGAAAAAAAAAAAAAGGGGTGGTACGGTAAGACGAGCTAACGACATTTAGCATGTTTTGGAAAACATCCACCACGGCAAGCGTTAGCGTGTCATAGGGGTTGCTCCCCTGCCGTGCGGTTTTAGCGGTGACCCAGTTTCAGATTCCAGCTTCAGTACTCTTTTGTTCCATCCAAATCTGGATTGACCCCGAAAATGGAGTAAAAATAGCGAGCAGCGCCCCTAGTGGTGGGGAGGTGTACTGCAGCCCTTAACCAGTATAACACATCTGGATGTTTACTTAAACCCAAAAAAAAAAAAAAAAAAATGCGAATTACATTTTGAAAAGAAAGAAAAAGAAATGTGAGAAAATTGATTAAAAGTAAAACTAGAAATTTCCGCAGATTAATACGAGCACTTGAACGCATCACAACCTGCACGGATGCTTCTCAGCTCCACTGACCTGTGGAGCAGCTGCGCCGTGCGCGTCTCCCCCGCCGCGCGCACCACGCACACCAGCAGGCCGAGCAGCGCGGCGTCCGTGTGCATGGCGTCCGAGTTCGAGTCCGGGTCCTGGTCCGGGTCCAGGTCCGAGTCCCGCATCCAGCCTGCTCGGCGGTGCAGCCCACGGCGGGAGCGTCCCTCCCAGGCTCGGCCCCGCGCCGCACTGGATCCACGCACCGAGGCAGAGCCGTCTAATCCCGCGGGAGGGGGAGGGTGTGTGTGTGTGTGTGTGTGTGTGTGTGTGTGTGTGTGTGTGTGTGTGTGTGTGTGTGTGTGTGTGTGTGTGTGTGTGTGTGTGTGTGTGTGTGTGCTTCAATCCTGCAGGAGGTCAGATGGATTCATCTGTCATCCACCTCCAGGTGGAGGCTGAAGGTCACTCTCTTTGAACTCCACCATAATAATAATTATTGTTATTCAGAATAGAAATGGCGGCCTTCTCTCAATTACAAAAATGTAGGAGGAATGATGTAACCGTCGGGTAATCCAGGGTAGGACTAGATAGACTCTTCATCTCACACACACACCTGGACGCTGGGCTGAGGTTGCACCAGCATGGAGAGTCTGCAGGAACATTTTGGCTATAAAACATAATTAAAGTCTTGAACTAATTAAGACTTGATTAACTTTTTTTTTTTTTTTTTTTTATGATTTTTTTTTTTTTTTGCATGGCTTTTTATTCACTATTTTTTCAATATAATTTATTTTAATTATGTATTAATTCAATTAATATATATTAGATGAATTAAGTTATATTCATTTTCTCAAATCGCTGAATTTCTTGCCATATTTCTGTTCATCCATTGCTTCCTTCCTATGCATATGCTAGATAACAACAAAAAAATGCATGTGTGTGTGTATATATATGTATATCTTCATATATATATATATTTACACACATGCATAACTATATCTATATTTATATACATGTTTGTCTGTGAGTATACATGTACACACAAACACACATATTTTTACATGAATATGTGTAGTGTATGTATGTATGTATGTATGTATATATACATACATATATATATATACACAAAACATATGTAAAAATATGTGTGTTTGTGTGTACATGTATACTGTACATGTATATATATATATACTGCTCAAAAAAATAAAGGGAACACTTGAACAACACAATGTAACTCCAAGTCAATCCCACTTGTGTGAAATCATAGTGTCCACTCAGGAAGCAACACAGATTCATTTGGACTTGTTTTAAGGACATTACATCAAAGTTGGATCAGCCTGGAGTTTGTTTTTACACTTTAATTTGGAGTGTGATTCCTAATCCAGACCTCCATGGGTTGATACAATTTATTTCCATTGATCATATTTGTGTGATTTTATTGTCAGCACATTCAACTGTGTAAAGAGCAAAGTATTTCATAAGAATATTTCATTCATTTAGATCTAGGATGTGTTTTTTAAGTGTTCCCTTTATTTTTTTGAGCAATGTATATATATATATATAAATTGTGTACTGTAGTGTCAGGGGTGCACAGGT
Source organism: Fistularia commersonii (assembly GCF_037954325.1). Taxonomy (NCBI): domain Eukaryota; kingdom Metazoa; phylum Chordata; class Actinopteri; order Syngnathiformes; family Fistulariidae; genus Fistularia; species Fistularia commersonii. The sequence continues at coordinate 6,831,918 of NC_141319.1, read as the reverse complement.
CAGTGCCTTTCTGAGGCGGTCCAAGCAAAGAGTTGCATCTGAAAGGTCTTTCGTTTAAAACGTACGCCAAAAACCAAATATGCGAGTCAAAGCTGTGACTTCCATACCAGAAGGGTGGAGGTGTCTGTTAACAACGACCGCCATCGGTGCTGATAGACCACAGGGTGCCAGTGGACATTAGGCTACTGCGAGTGGAACAAGGAGAGGAGGAAGCAGAGCGAGAAGAGGAAAGGCAAGAGTCTGGGACTGAGAGTAGGGACTCTGAATAGCTGAAAAGCTAGAGTTGGGAGTTCAGGAAGCTGGAGATACTGTATGTCCAGGAGAGCAAAGGAAGCTTGGGAGCAGGTTTGAACTTGTACTATCATGGAGTTGGAGTTACCTTAAAGGAGGAGTTTGTAGGAATGTTCTGGAGGTGTAAAGAGTGTTAGATAAATGTGTTATCGGTGGCTGTGTCCCACAGGTTGGATGTGAGAAGGAGAATATTTGGAGGGAGTTAGATGAAATGATGCAAAGTATCCCCAGTGGTGAGAGAGTGTTAATTGGTGAGGACTTTAATGGGCATGTTGGTTCAGGCAATAGAGGGGATGAAGAAGTGATGGGCAGGCATGGTATACAGGATAGGAATGTAGAGGGACAGATGGTGGTAGACTTTGCAAAAGAGAAGAAATGGCGGTAGGGAACACCTTTCTCCAGAAGAAGCAGGAACAAAGGGTAACTTATTAGGTAGGAGCACCCAGGTAGACTACATCTTGTATTAGATCATACATCTTGTATAGATGATTTCAGATGTAATCTGAAAGAGAACAGTGACTGCAAAGTAGTGGTAGGTGAGAATGTAGCCATTACATTACATGACAGTCATTTGGCAGATACTTGTTTCCAAAGCAACTCACAAGAAGAGGAATTCAGTCACGGAAGATGTGAAGTACCAGTAGTCAGGAGTCAGAAGTGACCACTCAACCAAATAGCCATCTCAGACATACATTTTTTGGGGGGGTTGGAGGCTAAGTGCGACTAGTCGGGTAGTGCTTGGTGAAGAGCTATGTTTTCAGCTCACACCGAACACGACAGTCGCCCTGAGGTGGCAGATTGGAGCAGACGGGTAGCGACATGTGGCTTGACCATAACCTGGAAATAAGACGGGCTGTTCCTTTCACTGCCTGGTAGCTTAGCACCAGGGACTTGAACTTGATGCGGGCGGCTACTGGGAGCCAGTATAGGAACATAAGAAGGGGAGTTGTGTGGGAGAATTTGGGATGGTTGAACACCTCGCGGGCTACCGCTTTCTGAATAAGCTCCAGAGGCCTGATGGTCACCGCTGGGGCACCGGCAAGGTGGGAGTTGCAGTAGTCCATGATTATGGGCATCCAGGCAGCATAGGATGGTGGTTTGTAGGATCAATCTGGTGAAGAGGACAAAGACAAAGCAGAGGACGAAGTGGTGGAAGCTGAAAATGGAGGAGTGTTGTATGGTTTTCAGGGAAGAGTTTAGAGGTTCTGGGCTCCAGGCGACTGGACAGCTGATGTGATCAGGGAGACGGGTAGGAGAGGACTTGGTGTGTCATCTGTAGGGAGAGTAGATCAGGAGACCTTGGGGTGGATTGAGGAAGTGAGAGAGTATAAAGAGAGTGAGGTTAGCAAAGAATAAGTGGGACACAGAGGGGAGTACAGTGAGATCTAGCGCAAGGTAAAGATAGAGGTTGCAAAGGCAAAACAAAGGGCATATGATGACTTGTATACTCAGTTGGATAGTAAGGAGGGAGAGTGATTTATACAGGCTGGTTTATACAGGTAGAGATGGAAAGGATGTGCAGCAGGTCCAGATGATAAAGGATAGAGAGGGAAATGTATTGATGGTATGCTAGAAGATGGAAAGAGTACTTTGCAGAGTTGATGAATGTGCAGAATTTTGGCAACTATAGAGGGATAAAGTTGATGATCCATACAATGAAGTTTTGGGAAAGATGGTTTCATGTCTAGAAAGAGCACTACAGATGCAGTATTTGCTTGAGAATTCCAATTGAGAAGTTCAGAGAAGGTCCGAGGGAGCTGCATTGTCTTTGTAGACCTAGAAAAAGCATACGACAGGGTGGAATCCCTTTGGGTGACAGAGAAGTATGTTAGACTGGTGCAGGACATGTATGCTAGCTGTGAGACACTGGTACGGTGTGCTGTAGGTGTAACAGAGAAGTTCAAGGTGGAGGTGGGACTCCATCAGGGATCAGATTGAGCCCCTTCTTATTTGCAGTGGTGACGGACAGGCTGACAGATGAGGTGAGACAGGAATCTCCATGCTGGGGTAGGAACTGCCAGGGAGGTCTAGAGGAAGACCAAGGAGAAGATTTATGGACGGAGTGAAAAAGACATGAAGTTAGTCGGTGTGACAGAAGAGGAAACAGAGAACAGGTTTAGATGGAGGAGGTTGAAGGAAAAGAAGAATATCTGTATCCATGTGTATCCGTGGATGATCCTGTAGGTGAGCTGCCAGTCTGTGGCCACTAAGAGGAGCTCACACACCACTTTTACCCAACACATGGAGGGAGTGGAGAGAAAGCACCTCTGACTTGAAGAGGAGGGCAAGGAGTGCCTGTTCCTGCATGGAAGTACTTTCTCCAACTTCAATTCTTACACATACGATAAATGATGGTGAATTAGTCTCGGTAATACTGCAATTTACCTAGTATGTCGAAAAACCAACACTTTCCCCAGAATATTTGTCCGGCAGTACATGCAGCAGTGAATTCTGCAGTACATGTTGCAGTACCAGCATACTTTGAGTCGGGAAGGGAGTGTCTTCACATATCTACTTCCCACGATTGGGAGTTCAGGATGGTCGTCTTCCAGTTCGCAGTGACGCCACTTTCGCCGCTAGAGTGCAGCAGAGCCTCATGGAGCCGGCGTGACCTCTGACCCCGGCCGGGGCGGGGTCACACCAGGGGACGTCTGAAGGAGACATGCTGGGAGCTCTTCCCAGGACGAAGAGTATGCCAGCAGATGAACCTTGCTGGTTGTGCACAGAACGTGCATGCTACGTGCACGGTACGCTCACACACACACACACACACACACACACACACACACACGCGCACACACGTGCTCACACTACACAAACAGAATTAATCTGGATTTGGTGGGTGGGGGATTGCAGAGGCTGGAGAGCCAACCTCACAACATTACATAACCCCCTCTCCACCCCCCCAACACCATCATTAGAGGTTAAGAAACACACACACACACACACACACACACACACACACACACACACACACACACACACACGTACGCTCAGAAAACAACTGTCAGCTGGTCACATGACCCCCCCCCACACACACACACACACACACACACCAACAACAAGGGTGACAGCCGGATGCTGTTGTCACCTCACTGCAAGAACGTTCTAGGCTCGATTCTTGTCACTGTCCAGGTTGTCCATGTTCCCCTCACAGTCCAAAAAGCAGGTTCATCGTAGCCTGTAGATCATGCATAGGTGTGGATGAGGGCGAATGGTTGAATGTCCTTGTTTGTGGACCTGATCTAAAGTCAAACTGCTAAGCGAGGACAATAGCCCCTTTGGCACAGTAGGTTGGAACACAGTAGGAACTTTTTCGGAGGTCCTAGAACCTTCTCAGGATGTAGTTCTTGATGCATTTGGACAAGCAGAGGTCGCAGGGACTTTCAAAAGCCACGTCCATTAGCAGACCCTTCTTGTGGACCTTGGAGTGCCGTTTTTTGGTCGGACGTCCCCGTTCGTGGACAGCTACCTGATCTAAAGTCAAACTGCTAAGCTCGGACGATAGCCCCTTTGGTACGGTAGGAGGCTTTTTGGAGGTCCTAGAACCTTCTCAGGATGTGGTTTGTTTCTTGATACACTTGGACAGCAGAGGTCCCAGGGACTTTCAAAAGCCATGTCCATTAGCAGACACTTCTTGTGGACCTTGGAGTGCCATTTTTTGGTCGGACGTCCTCGTTTGTGGACAGCTACCTGATCTAAAGTCAAACTGCTGAGCTAGGACAATAGCCCCTTTGGTACAGTAGGAGGTTTTTTCGGAGGTCCTAGAACCTTCTCGGGATGTAGTTCTTGATGCATTTGGACAGCAGAGGTCCTGGGGACTTTCAAAAGCCACGTTCAGAAGCAGACGCTCCTTGCTGACCTTGGAGTGCCATTTTTTGTTCAGACGTCCCCGCTTGTGGACGGCTACCTGATCTAAAGTCAAACTGCTACTTATAGAAGTTCTTTAACATCTACGGATCTGATCCCCTTGGTTACCGACCATTCTTTTTAATCCTGCCGATACTCCTGAATCAGGCCTTTGAGGACTCGTGTTCAAGTTCCTGCGCTCACATACCCAAAGAATAAAACCGCTTCCCAGCCGTACCTGCTCACTTGTCCAAACTCACTTTTGTCCGTCGCAGTGCCAGCCACGCGGTCCCCTTGGCAGCGGCGGCGGCGGCGGCGGTGGCGTGTCGGCAGATATTTCCTTCCGGCCCTGACGTTCCCGAGGCCGGCTTGGCAGGAGAACACTGGCCTTGTGTTTTGCGTTTGGCGCCTGGCAGGGCAGAAGCTGCACGGCTCCGCGGGCCCTTCATCCAAATCATCCCATATCAATTTCCCTGCTCTCTCTCTTCCTCCAGCATCTAATTATTTCCTTTCACAGCTCTGATGTGCTTAGTCTTCTGGGTGAAGTGTGTGTGTGTGTGTGTGTGTGTGCATGCTTGAATGTGCCCGCTTATTAATGCAATTCACACATTGAATTAGAGGCTAGCCACGGCTAATAGGAGGGTTGTTTACTTGCGCATTGTCATTTCCTGGCGATCCTCTCCGCCGCAGCAGGGTGGCCCAACTCAGTTGGTCCCTCCAAAGAAAGTTGGTTGCCGGTTCGATTCCCGACTCTGAGCCGCTGAGCTTCGAGCAGCTCCTGATGGTCTGGTTAGCGCCTTGCGTGGTAGCCCTGCCCGGAGTGTACGTATGGGCGAATGCTATGCTAAGTGCTTTCACAACAGTTCCGGAACCATTTGAGCTCCTCATGAGAACCGACTGAAACATACATTCTGCGGAAGATGCTACCCGCTAAGCTAGGACATTAGCACGGTAGGCTACCTATTTGTGAGGTCCTATAAGAGGTCCTATATCAGGAAGTGCTTCATTTCTTGATGCATTTCGGACAGCAGAAGAACGAGGGATCTCTGTTAGCCACGTCCGTTAGCAGGCCCTTCTTGCGGACGTTAGAGCGTCATTTTTTAAACTCTTGTTGAAATCTTCTTGTCTCGGCAACTGGGCTTTCTTCACTTGAGGACGTTTCAGCTCCTCATCCCAGTGGCTTCTTCAGTTCTATTGACCTGTGAGGAGTTTCCCAATATAACCGCCAGGGTTTTAGGCGGGTCTAGATTACGGTGGCTTGTTGTATAAATGGAAGAGTTGATCAGCAGAAGCTCGGTCTAAGGGGATGTTACGCTAACGTGGATGTCGTCTGTTGCAACAAAAGAGCAATTTCGTGGGATTACCCGGCAGTTATAGTCGTGAATCCCCAACAGATCATTAGAAGTGAAGAAGCCTCTCGGATGAGTGCCGAAACGTCTTCTTCAAGTGAAGAAACTCAACTCCAGTTGCAGAGACAAGAAGATTTCAACAAGAATTCACCTATTGTGGCCAGTGCTCGGCTATTTCCTTGCGACAAAAATGGACAGAAGCTGCGAAAAATGATGCAACAAAGAGGCCTCCTGGTTTCCATGCAGAACAGGAATGCGGCGGCAGCTTCGCTCTCCCTGTGCTCCGTGTCGTCTTCCTTTCTTTTACAGTGGTTTGGGATACTTATTTCAACCCTGCCGTGGAAACGAGTAATAGGCTACTTCCTGGAACCAAATTCAAGCTTGTGTCTCAAAGTGCTTAATGTTGAGACCGTTAATTTGTACGCTACTTTCATCGAGCAGAGTAACCAGCGCTTTTCGATGTTGGCCTTTTTAACTCCCCCTTTTTTTTTTTTTTTTTTTTTCTAAATTCTTAGACTCAACTAGCTTAAACACCCGGCCTCTTTGGCGGGGTTTGTTCCGAGGAGCGAAATGCTAATGAAATCCCATGTTTACTCAAAAGTGGAACAGGGAGAGAAAAAAGAAAAAAAAAAACAACTCAGGGCCAGCCTGCTGAAAAAATAAAATCAAATCAAATAAAAAAAATAATAATAATGATAAAAAAATCTATATCAGCTTATTACAAAGCCCTTTTTGTGCACGGCGGCTTACTCCACTGATAGCATCAGGCAAAACAGAAACAACCCAAGAGTCTTATTTTCCACGATTGATCGCCTTTTTTAAATCCTCCCTTTCTGCAGCGGGGTTTGGGGCATGGATGTCCGAACTGATCCAAATCATAAACACCTCCGTCCATAATCTGAAAATCCATCTCTCCTTCATGTCGGAGATCTCAACGATATCTTTCGGTGATGTTTTGGGTGCTTTCTCTCTCTTTTTTTTTTTTTTTTTTGGGGCGATATTGAGCTTCTCACCCGAAGTGCACAACCTGGATTCACGGATAAAATGTGTTTTCAGGCGAGAAAGGCAGCCGTGAAAATAATTAGGGAGGAAGATGTTCCGTGGAGGTGATAGTCAAACATCTGGAAGCATTCGAAGTAGCTTAGCTTGAGTTTTCCAGAGGTGTTCCACAGGGTGCCCTTCTTGGTCCTTTTCGTATTCTGTTTCTGCTGCAGCTCTCATTCCTTCAGACATGTTCACCTGGAGTCCTAGATGTTCAGGGTGGACCGTCGAGTCCAGGGGTACCAAATCCGTCGATCGTGATCTACTGGGCATTCCCAAAAGACCGAAAGAGGCAGAGCTGGAGGTCCCAGAGATGAAGATGCTGAGGTTCTCTGTGGGAGTGACCAGGATGGACAGGATCAGGAACGAGTCCATCAGAGGGGCGACACACGCCAGATGTTCTGGACATAGACTGAAATGGTTGGGTCATGGACAGAGGGGGGATGGTGAATATATTGGATGCTGGAATTGGAGGTCTAGAGGAAGACCAAAGAGAAGATTTTTGGACGTGGCGAGAGAGAAAGCTGATTCGCTGTGGAGACTCCTGAAGGGAAAAGCCCAAAGGAAAAGAAGACTTTGTCACATGGGTGCAAGACATGTATGACCGAGACAAGATGATGATTGAGACAATTTGGATATGAGCACTCCTTTGTACATGTCCAAACCGTGGTGAGGATCTGGGCAGAAGGTTGCTGAAGGTGGAGCTACCAGGCAGGAGGTCTAGAGGAAGACAGAATATGAACGTAGTTGGCGTGAGAGAGGAGGATCCAGAGAATGGGGTTAGATGGAGAGAGTTGATTTGCTGTGGAGACCCCTGAAGGGAAAAGCCCAAAAGAAAAGAAGACTTTGTCCCAGGGGTGCAGGACATGTATGACCAAGACAAGATGATGATTGAGACAGTTTGGATATGAACACTCCTCTGTACATCTCCAAACTATGGTGAAGATCTGGGCAGAAGGTTGCTGAAGGTGGAGCTACCAGGCAGGAGGTCTAGAGGAAGGCAGGATATGAACGTAGTCGGCGTGATAGAGGAGGATCCAGAGAATGGGGTTAGATGGAGAGAGTTGATTCGCTGTGGAGACCCCTGAAGGGAAAATCCCAAAGCTAAAGAAGAAGACAGCAATGCAGTATGGCAGCAGTCCTCAACCTTATTCGCACAACGAACCGGTTTAATGTCCGATAATAATTCCACGAGCCGGCCTTCAAGGTGCGGCGGATAAACAAAACAAAATTATATGACCAACAGAAAAACTGGTAACTTTATGAGCATGCGCCAACAACATAACAAGAGTAACACCCTCTCTGACCCCTAACGCTTTCTGCTCGCTAAGGTAACGCTTAAACACGCCTTCAAAAGAAGATACACCACAAAACCGATAGAAAGTACATGAAAAATTGGAGAGCCGGTCGCCGCCTGTTGCAATAAATCCATATTTTCAGTAAGTCTCCTGGTATTGTCCGTTAAAGGTAGCTTTCTTTTTCTTTGTGGTCAAAGCCTCTTTTTCTGTCTCCTCGCTCTGCCTTTTCCCCTTTGCAACGAAACTTTCCAAAGACGTCTGTTTTTTGACTCATTGTGGGTTTAATATCAGCTTAATGTATCACGTGACCGAGAAAAGTGTCTCCGAAACTGAGAGAACTTGGTGATTTTTTCAAAATCAAACATTGTTCGGACTCGGATAATAAATACAAGTATTTTTCGCACTATAAGGCACACTTGAGGTCCCGAAATTTTGGATGAATTCTTGGTGGCTTGTTGTGTAAACGGAAGACTTGATGTGCAGAAACTAGGTGTCAGGGCGGTTGTTATGCTAACAGGGGTGTCGTCCACTGGGGACAAAAGAGCAACTTAGTGGAATTAAAGCTAAACCTGTTGGATCACATGGACCGAGGCTCATGTGGACTTTATGTGGTCTGGTTCTGCTGGTGGATCTTTCCCGGTTGTTCGGAGGGTGCAGAAGGTACGGCTTTTCTGAAAGGTTGTCCGAGGCCCCCTCCTCTGTTCCGAGATGGTTTTTCTGTTTTGAAAAAGATGGCTAAGATACGTTCCGCCTGGAAGTCGCCAAAAACGTCGACTTTCTGACGGACATACCGAAACGAGAGGACCGAAAGGCTCCGGCGAGGGCTGAGAGATCTCCACGATTAATGTTGAGACCGCTCTGGAGCGATATTTCAGATTGTTTACTGGCCGGCGGTGCACTAAGTGATTTGGCGGCTCCTTATCGCTCTCGCGTCCGTCCCGGTTTGTTCCAGGCCGCTGCCTCGGGGTCGGCGTGGGGTCATCTGATGCTGCACCTGATTAATATCCGGTAATTTAACCACGAGTGGGAAGTCAGGACACGGCAGCTTCTCCTCTGCTTTCTGGATCAGCGACTCCTCTTAAATACTTTTGGCGTCATAGTATGATTCATCGTGGTTGTTGTTGTTTCTTAAAAAATAATACCACTATGACAACAACAACAATATGAGAGGTCGTGCAGTTACTCACTCTCCTGCCTCCCAGCCAGAAGCTCCCTGGTTGGTTTACCCAAGGGTTCCTTTCAGTGTTGGAGTCTCCATGTTCTCCCCGTGACTACGTTGGGGGTTCCTCAGGGTTCCTCCCGCATGTAGGAGACCCTGAATGACCAAGCGAATGGTCCTATGCCTGTAGAGGACAAAGATAGGTGACAAAGTGAAGTTGTATGCTTCTGAATGTGGCCGATCGGGGACCGATCCGGGGTGAACCCTGGGCTCCGGGAACCTCATGACCCTGAATGCAAGCGGTATTGATCACGAACAAATAAATGATGATGCTAACTGCTAATGCATCGCGGCTTTCATTAGTCTACGAGTCCACATTTACCATTGTTGATGTGCCTGGGTTAGCTTCTTTTGAACTCGGCGAGCCTCTAAATCAAACCATAATTGGCTCTTTGCGCTCCAGAGCAACGCAAACAATCTATTTCCGATGGGATAAAGGGGGCACTGAGCTGAGGAGACGGGGCGCATTCAAGCGAGGGGAAAGCGCGAGAGGCCAATCGGGGTGATTTCTACATTCCCCGATGCACATTCTCCGCACGACTCCTCGACGAAGGCCGGTCGCCCGACGCCAGGCCATCTGCCTCGGGAGGGATCGGTTCCGACTAGTCGGCGACGAAAAGAAAAAGAAGCGATTGATCAACACCCGGGTTTTTCTTTTCGGAAACGGCGCCCGGGCTACCCGGATGGATCCGTCGACCTTGCCGTAAGAGCATTATGAGGATCTACTTTCTCTCGACCCGACAGCTGCGAGCGCCAGGAGGTGAACCTAATCGGAACAGCACTTTCCCCGGAAGGCTCGAAGTACAGTCATCGATCGTTCCGACAAGATCGGCGTCGTTTGTGACATTTAATTCCACACGTTCTCTGTTACAGGGGTCCCTCATTACCGAAGCCAGCGTGGCGTGAAAGTGGGGCCCGCTCTGTTGACGTACGAGATCCGAGGTCTTCTGGTTTAGGGCATTTCCCCGTTCTTGCCCCCTGGCTTGTCTCCACGTTCGCCGTCGTTCTCCAACAGTTCAGAAACAGTAAGTAGCTTAATTGAAGACTCTAAATTGCCTGGAGAGGGTGAGTTGTTTGGGTGACTCTGCTAGGAGAGCAGATCGAGTTAAACCCTGCCTCTCGGAAGCCGATGTCACCGTCTACAAGAAGACAGAAGCCGCTGCGGAACTTTGGACGATTCGGTACCTCACAACATGGTTGATCATACCGGGAGGTCGACCGATTTTAGCTTTTGCTAAACAATGTGAAGACGACCTTGCTGGTCCAACGTAGCCTCGCTTTTGTTTAGAAAGAATCGGGGGTTTCAAGTCGGCGTAGCCTCGAGATCTCCATGGCGAACCTGCTGTTTTTGACTCCAAAGAAGTCAAATGAAAGCAATGAAAATGAAGTTTCTCCAGGAAATGCAGAGTGAACGCAGATGAAATAAAAGATGTGCGTTGCTTAATTAAGCGTCGGCCATGATTCTGTACTCGCGCCTGTGAACCTCAATGATGTTTCATTCAGACCCTGTTGGCATCCTGAGAAAACACGTGTTTTTCTTCTTTCACTCGTCCTCCTTTTGTTTGCTGTTTCACCGTTTTTCGGTCAACAGAGAAGTTGTGAAGGAGCATCGGAAGAAACCGGCGACGGAGGCTCTACCTCTACTAACTCCTGTGAGAGGATGCAAAAGAGAAGGCTTGGTGGAGGCAGGTGATTGGCTGTGGCTTCTCCTGAAGGGAGCGACCCAGAGGAGCAGACGACATGGTCGGTATGCCCCTAGATGTTCAGCACTCTCATTGCCCCCCTTTGTCCTCTGAGTTCCCCTGCCCTGGTTCTCTTCACGTTCTCCCGCCTGGGTTCTATCCAGGTTCTCCATCTTCCTCCCACGGTCCCCAAAACAGTCGTCAGGTTCACTGAAGACTCGTAATCGTCCGCCTGAAAGGGTGGACACCTGTTTATGGCCTTGGGTTGGTAGGTGACCCTTTGATGGCGGGTGATCGATCCAGGCCTTCCAGGGGCCTGCTGACCCGGGGCCACCTGGGACCGGTTCCAGCCCTGTAGTACTACATCACTAGTTCTTGTAGTGGACTTCTTACATCCCTCTTACCTCCGTTGTACTTTCCTCTACGGACGCACATCATGCTGAGAAGGTCACCGGCCTATACGGTATGTCTTTGGGCTTCTGTTGAAGAGGGAGGGTTGACATTGTAGCGGTGCTTCACCCCCACCCCCCCTGCAGCCGCTAGCCTTCGTATATGACCGAGGCCGATGCAGCGTTAGGCCTGACGTGCGTGGGCACACATGCAGAATAACCGGATTTGCTCTTGATGCGTGGTGACACGAGCCAGTGGTGGAGTCCCTTCTTTTCCTGCTGTACAATGCGATCTGTGGAGGGTGGGTGGGGGGCAACGGTGATGCCGGGCGGCGCAGAGGGCGACGTGCTCGTTGCGTAACAGGCCCGTTTCTTTTTTTTTTTTTTTTTTTTTTTCCTGCGGATTCGGCAATTTTCATCACGACAAAGTCGACCGACGGGGCTGGGCCAAAGCGATCGTCAGCAAAATCTTTATTTTTGATTAATATGCTGTGATTTGTTCGAATAATCCAACACCGGAGGGTCCCTTCGTACTGGCGCATAAAGGACAGCATCGGTTGCCGGTTCCAAAAGTCTCCTTGATCGCGTCGTCCTCATCAAGCATGACCTTAGCACCTTCATCATGAAGGTGACTGGAGCCACCAAACCGCAGTCCCTAGCTTGGCCTCATGTTAGCTTAGCTGCCCATAGGGGCTAGGCTACGTGGCTGACAAAGGAGTTCAATGACTGCTCCGATTCCGTGGCATTTGGGTCTTACTCAAGTTTAATTGCTCGGATGATCTGAAACGTCTACATGTCGAGTAGATCGCGGGAGGGTGCAAACATCGACTCATGATCCTGTAAAAAATGACTGCGACCGGCGTCTCCTTCATTCGTCCACAGATCTGGTCAGGTTGGTTTTCACCACCCGTCCGTCCGTCTGTCCTCGTAGACCGGCGAGGAAGACCTGAGGCCTCGGCACGTTGCTCTCGCCTTCCCTCTTGGTCTGGCAGCCGGCGACCTTGGGAACCCACGTCTGGGTGACGTTCTCCCGTCTCATGTGGCTCAGGTTGGTCTGCATGGAGCGGGTCGCTTTGGTCCGAAGGTTAGCCTGGGGTTTGGAGACACAAACGTGGAAAAAGACATTTAGAATTCACTTTTAGCGCTAACAGAGTTAGCGATTGTGGCTCGACATCGGCCCCACTGACCAGCTTGATGGCCTGCCGTCGCATCTCCCATTCGTTCCACTCGTAGTCCTTGACAACGTTGGCCTCCAGGGGGTGGAGGTCGGTCTGGGTGCCGCTGTCGCACTTGATGATGGGCCTCGCTGGGAATCCGCCTCCTGGGTGCGCCTGCGAAACACAACAAGACTCCGGTTTATTTCCAGTTAAAGCCGAAAGGGGAGGTGCGACCACGTGACGGCATTCCCTTCTGGAGCCCTTTTAGCGATTGATCGCGCGCAGTAGAACCTCGGCTTACGAATCGAATTCGTTCTTTGATTCCGTTCTCTAACCCCAAAACACGCTGCACTCCTTGAAACATTTTTATGGTTTTTTTTATGGGCTAATTTCCTTTTAGCGCAAATACTCAAGCTAGCTTACTGAAAATAAGCACTTTAAGGCGTTATAACAAAAGACAATGGTGAACCATGTAAACAACGCGGAGTAGCACGGACAACCGCTGCTAGGCTACAGCACCACAACGCAAGGGTTATTCACAGTTCCGAACATTTAAACCAACTCTTCGCAGGCCGAATTATCAGAATTAGGGGCATTTGCAAGCCGGGGTTCTACTGTACCTCCTTAGGGGGATGTTCCTCTGAAAATAAAAAAAGATATATTCTACCCAGAAGACATCCACCCATGGTCAATTTAGTGTCCAATGACACTGCTAGCTCCTGGGGCAGAGATGAATAAGGTGGAGGGTCTGAAGTGCCGAGGATCGCCAGTCAACAGTAATGGAGTGTGGAGGAGGTGAAGAAATCATCAGTTTTATTGATAGAGCACTTTAAAAAGCAGGAGTTAGACCGACACAGGGGCAAACAACGGACATAAAACAAAGAAATATGAAAGTGCAGAAGGACACGGACAATAACAACAAACAGTAAAATAGGAGGAAGTGTGCAAGAAGGTTGGTGCAGATGGAGAAAGTGTCCAGCTGGTAAGAGAATAAGACAGGGGGGGCAGCCATGTTGTCTGGTTTGGAGAAGACAGGAGGCAGAGCTGGAGGTAGCAGAGGTGAACATGTGAAGGTTGAAGAGGAACAGGAACGGGTCCACCAGAGGGACAGCATTTGTGAGGTTCTGGAGATAAAGTCACTCTTGGATGGTTTGGACATGGACAGAGGCGGGGTAAAGCTCTGGGTAGAAGGATGCTGAGGGTGGAGCTGCCAGGCAGCAGATCAGTGGTTTAGGCAACCCCTGACGGGAGAGGAAAATAGGTAGACTATCGCACTGGGATGGGGAACCCAGGCAGGAGCACATAATGACCTCTAGGTTCCATGTGGGAACCTACCTGCTCCACTGTGCTGCTGACAAAGCTGAACCGCTACTGTAAGCCTACATGTCTCGACCGGTAGTACCTGCTGATCAGCCGCCTGCATGCGGTTCAGACATACCTTCGCCGGCTCGTCAATGGCAGTTGGGCTCGTCGACGCCATTTCCACGTCCGGTCAGAGCTTCTCCTTGCGGCTGTTCCACCTCCACTTCCCTCCTTCCTCCTTGTCCTTTTCTTCCAAGACGGTACACTACGATGTCTCGCTCGTCTGGAAGCGCCGGAAGCCCTTTTATAAGCTTAGCTGACCCCGGCGGCGTCCTCATCACAGCATCCGGCCGTGGTGACATCACAGATGCCGCTTCCCCCTAAGTTACATCACAACGCGCCCCTTCCACCGCCTGCACCCTTCACAGCTCCCCCTGTGTGACATCAGCTCCCCCCTTTGACCCTTGATTTGCAGCGCCGTCGTGAGGCACTGAGATTAACCCGGGTATGCTTCTGCGGCGCTAAGCCCTTGCGATTGGAACTTCTAGATCTGCGTCCGGCAGCGAGTGGAGCACATGCGTGAAAACCAGAGCACAGATGTTCCTCGGTGTACTTTAAGAGCAGGACTCCAAGGGAGCCGGAACTCGACGACGGCGGACGCCAGTTACTGCGGTACCCTGACTGACCTCGACGCTGTGATGTCAAAAAGGGGGGCAGGACCGCGGGCGTCACGCTCCGGTGGGCCGGTGACTCATGTTTAAGGTCTATTTATTCCTGCAGGAACATCTGTGATCCTTGTTCTGTTCTCCTTTTTTTTATTTTCCAGTCCATTATGTTCCTCCGGACACTCATTTTTTTCCTCCACATTTCCGGGAGTCCTGACGAGGACTTAGCAAAGAGGCTAAAATGAGCTAAAGTAGCGTTAGCCTTAACGAACACTAATCGCCCCTGGTTTTGGAGAAGAAACTTCTGCCAAAGATCTGGATGGTGAAATTGAAACTGAGAACATAAATGTCTAGGAGACACTGGGAGGTTCATGTTCCACGTTCTCCTGCATAGGTTCTCTCCATGTTCTCCAGTCCGGGTCCTCTCCGCCTTTTTCTCCTGGGTTCTCCATGCTCTCCTATCTGGGATCCCTTCACGTTCTCCATCTTCCTCCCACATCCTAAAGGCAACCATCACGTCGCCTGAAGACCAAATCGTCCGTAGGTGTGAATGAGAAGCTGAACGGCTGGATGTCCGCCTGTGATTGACAGCCGGTCAAACCCCGCCTCTCAGCTGTGATTGGCTCCTCGGTGCAACCCAAACTCCGTCATCGCCCGTCCGGTTTCCACTCCGGGGCGTCTGGAGATGAAAGCGAGCGACATCTGCGAGGATCTCCTTGATGTTACCTGCCCTGCGACCGGGAGGTTTCCGCCTGTTGCTTCATCCCTGCGACTGACATTTGCCTGACATTTCACTCTCAAATTACTTTTGCGTTAATATTAAGGTAGAAGATAAGCGTGGCGGGGGCGGGTGCCGGCTGTTATTCAAATCTGCGAATATTTGACAGCGTGAGAGCGGTCGTCTGTGAACGCTGCGACGGCGGGGCGGGAAAAACTCACGGGTATTTGCATTAATGCTCGGTCGCCATGGTAACGGCTCTCTGGGTTTAAAACAGAACCCTCTCAAGTAGTTTGTGCATTCGGGGAGGGAAACTACAAGAACCTGCACCGATCTATCTATCTATCTATCTATCTATCTATCTATCTATCTATCTATCTATCTATCTATCTATCTATCTATCTATCTATCTATCTATCTATCTATCTATCTATCTATCTATCTATCTATCTATCTATCTATCTATCTATCTATCTATCTATCTATCTATCTATCTATCTATCTATCTATCTATCTGTCTGTCTGTCTGTCTGTCTGTCTGTCTGTCTGTCTGTCTGTCTGTGTCTAACTAACTAACTAACTAACTAACTAACTGTCTGTGTCTAACTAACCAACTAAGTAACTAACTGTCTGTCTGTCTGCCTGTGTCTAACTAACCAACTAACTAACTATCTGTCTGTCTGTCTATCAATTTTTCTATCTTTCCAACATCCAGCCACCCATTCATCCAACTAACTAACTAACTAACTAACTAACTAATTGTCTGTCTATCTATCCGTCAATTTTTCTATCTGTTTCCAACAACAACCAACTAACTAACTAACTAACTAACTAACTAACTAACTAACTAACCATCCATCCAACCAACCAACCGACCAACCAACCAACTAACTAACTAACTGTCTGTCTGTGTCTAACTAACCAACTAAGTAACTAACTGTCTGCCTGTCTGTCTGTCTGCCTGTGTCTAACTAACCAACTAAGTAACTAACTAACTAACTGCCTGCCTGCCTGCCTGTCTGTCTCTGTCTGTCTATCAATTTTTCTATTTGTTTCCAACAAGCACCCATCCAACTAACCAACTAACTAACTATTTGTCTGTCTGTCTGCCTGTGTCTAACTAACCAACTAAATAACTATCTGTCTGTCTGTCTATCAATTTTTCTATCTTTCCAACATCCAGCCACCCATTCATCCAACTAACTAACTAACTAACTAATTGTCTGTCTATCTATCCGTCAATTTTTCTATCTGTTTCCAACAACCACCAACTAACTAACTAACTAACTAACTAACTAACTGTTTTCAATATCTATCTATCTATCTATCTATCTATCTATCTATCTATCTATCTATCTATCTATCTATCTATCTATCTATCTATCTATCTAACTAACTGACTAACCATCCCTCCATCTCCTCCTGGGTGAGATGAGGTCAGGCAGAGCCTGAGCTCCATGAGCTCCATGTTCTCAGGAGGCCTCGTCCTCCTGCTGCGATATTAGTTTCAAATCGAAAGATGTGAAACCTGAATTTTCTCTTACTCTCCTTTGCACAAATTAGAGCCTTTAATCAACCTCCTGCACGTCTCTGGACGGCGGGAGGTCGACGGAGACGGAGAACCTCGCGGGCAAAGCGGGAGAAATTATCGACGGTTCTTCGGGGTGAAAAGTTGCTCTTGGAGGTTTCGGCACGAGTTGGCGCAGTAGTGAACGTCAAGTCTTGTTTGGGCGACTGCGATTCCCCTCGCTGACGTTCCTCCTGTCGTTCCAGAGGCGTCTTCGAGCTCGGTTTGAGATGTTCCGTCACGTCGATGAGCACGTTGACGTTGGTTGCCAAGGAGATGTTTGTGCGTCTTTTGGGGAACGAAGGTACGAATTCTAGGGACTCACCTGAGTTGGGTGATTGTGATCCGTGCATGTGATTGTAAGGCTGTTGTGGAAACCAAGGGTTCCTTACATGGGTTCGAAAGAGGTCGAGAAACCCACTCGCCTAGTAGAATTGGCGATGACGCGCCCCGATTGGCCAACCACCGATCTGTGCTGCAGGGATTTTCGGTAGTCAACAGTCAAAATGGTACGTCGAAAGAGGTCGGACGACTCCATACGATATGGATCTACATGTATAACGGAATACATGATGGGATTCGGCGTCTGAACTGCGTGATTTGCAAAGCCGAGTTGAGCAATTGTAGTCTGGCAAAACTAAGGGACCTCTTGCCGAGGTGAAGCCGTGCATTTCTGAACCGGTCTCTCAAAGGCACCAGGAGAGGTCACACCGATTCGCGGTAAGTATCGCGGTGAGGTTCAGTTCCTCCAACAAGGTCCACCAGCTCACCTGGGCCGAGATGGTCCTCCTCAGGACCGGGTTTGGGCCTTGTCGTAGAGTGCAGATGGGTGTTCGGATCCGTCTCGGGCCTTGGACGTAGGCTACATGTTGTGTCCAACAAAGCCTCCAGTTCGATCCCTTTCTTCTGGTCAGATGGTGGACATCGCTGCCTTCTGAGGTATGGTTCCTGTCCTTCGGGTGGACCAGGGAGGACCCTTAGAAGGTGGCTCTTCTGTGCCGGCCCATACGTTTTGGTCGCTCCGATACGGAGGCCATACCGATCCTCGTGGCATTGAACGGCGTCCCTGGAAGTTGACCCCTGACCCCAAGCTGCTCCCCGGGGATCCCTCCTCGACCGGAAAGGGATTAAATTAGCCGAAAAGAAAAAGTACGCGGAGGGAGAAGGTATCACAAAGCGGGATTAGCGGGTGAGCGGGGTCACCTCGGGTTCAACCCGGGATTTTCAGTGTCGTCTTTCTCTTTTCTGGGGGTTTTAAGGCGGAGAGGGTTGCGTTACCAAGTTCTTCCAAAAATAAAACAGTGTCTCCGGCTGCCAAAGTTGTCCTTTAAGTCCTTTAAGAGCCGTCTCTAAGCCTCGCTCCCGTGCACGGTTTGGAAAACCTCCACATGCATTCACCCAGGTTCCAGCCCCACGTACACCCGCTCCAAGCTGCCGTCTCAAGTTGCATTATTGCTCCTCTCCGGGGGCGAGGGGTTAATTGTCCTGCAGGTGGAGCAGCCATTCTTCTCGCTGCCGTTTTTTTCTCCGGCCGGGTTGCCTTTATCCTCCCTTCTTGCGTTTGCACAGCTGGCTCTTGTTTCATCGGGATACGGCGGCATGAACGATAATGCTAAATGCTAATGTGCTAAAAATACCTCATAGGTTTGACCCAAGCGAAACCCAAAAATCACCTTTGATACAATTTTATTGAAACTAGTAAAAAGTAAAGCAATGCCCAATTAATATCACAACAAATTATGTTGTATTGATGAATTTATGATTTATTTATTCACTTATTAACATGATTTTTATTTTGTGGTGAGGGTATTTGTGATATATTTCAGATTGTTTACATATTTGTAGCGTGTGATTTGGATGACAGTTTATTTTTGTCATTGTTATTGTCCCTCTGTTTATTTTCTTATCCTTGTTGTTTTGGTGGTCTATTCTCACACTTTTTTTCTTTTCTCCATTCTGTGGTCTATTTTTATCCTTGTTGTTGTTATTGTTCACTCTGCTGTCTATTTATTGTGGCTGTCTTGCAATCTTTTAAGTGTCTCTATATCTATACCTATATTTATTGATAGTGTAATTATTACGCTGCTGTGACAAAAGAATTTCCCCAATGGGGATCAATAAAGTATATCCAGTATAATTTAGTAAGTATATATTTGCAGAGCAGCAAAAAAGTGTTTAATATTTGTGTGTGAATTCCTGCATAGGATAAGATAAACTTTATCGATCCTCGTAGGGAAAATTCTTTTGTCACATCAGCGTAACAATTATAATGTCTATGATTATAAATGTAGAGATAATTAGAAGACAATTAGAAGGTAGCAAGACATCCACAAATAAAGACACTAGAGAATGACAACATCAATGACAAGAAATGGAAAAAAAGGTATTTTGTTTTACTCTTTACGTAGCTTGGCTAAACAGATTTGTTTTATTTATATATTAAAAAAAGGATGCACTATTAAGGGGGTAAACCTGATGTTCAGTCTCCGCACACTTCCGGTTTCTGACACCTCCACATTCATATTGGTGAGAGGACATCCCATAATAAGTGGTTTGCGCTGCAAACACAGTCCCAGTGTCTAACTCCCAGCTGCAGAACAGCTGAGCAAATATTCAAGATGGTGTCGAATCCTATTGGTCATCGGGAGACGTCACTCAAACATGGACCAATCAACGTGCACGTCATTCGTGAATATTCACGAATGCCCTCCTGCCGCTCCTCCAATCCGGAACGAAACTCACTTCCTGTTTACGTTTACACACCTGACGTCACGCAGACAACACCGACACAGACCCGTCTCCAAAGCGAAACACCGGATATACCGGGAGGAAGGGGAAGAAATTAAATAGTCAAATTTGACGGCTTGCAGCACCTCTTTCCCCTCGCCCGAACACCGGGGAATCGCGGGGAGTTCCAGTCCGTTCCGCCTCTGTTGTTCTACCCTAACCGGACCGGCTAAACCGCCCTGTTAGGCTAACGTCAAGCTAGCTAGCTAGCTAGCTAGCGAGTTAGCAGCGACTCATTCGCAGGTCTTTTCATCTTTAATAGGGAGCCCGACGCCTTTCGCCATGGAGAGTAAATACAACCTGAAAAGTCCCGGTAAGTTCACTTAGTTTCATTTTATTTATTATCTTTGACATCCCCTCTTCCACCGCTGTTTGGTTTCACGAAGATGATAGTTTGATCCCCAACACTTGACAGATCACTTGATCACTACAAGTACGCTTTAACTGTCCGTAAAATAGCTTTAAACGCGCACCTAAACATGTTTCTGTATTACGAGTCATATGTCAATATTTTTTCCTTCAAGCCCTCCATTGAAACCAAGTGTCATCCCATGATATTTCGGGGTTTAAATGTGACCAAACGAAGATTTCATGGGAGAATTTAGTTTTGAGTTCATGCTTTAGGTGTGTAACGTTTAAGGACACGTCGGCGTGTTGGACAACCGAGCACTGGCCCTCCTGGATGTTTGGAAGGGCAAACTTTGCATTTTAACTGGCAAGGTAGCATATTTTAATGGGTAGAACTGTTATGGGACATTTTGGATTGCGTCACAGAAGTCAATACATCCATATGAAATGTCCAAATGGATCGGTAACTATCAACATCGCGGGACAGATTTATTTCTAATTCTGAATTATTTCCAATGCCTGAAGGATCTCGGCCATTGAGCAGGTAACTGCTTCAGATTCAACACCAGCTGCAGCCCGGATTTGTATGTCTTCGGCCGAATGTGAGAAAAACAGACATTTCTGGCAGGACCGGGGATTGAAAGTTTTCACAAGGATCTGAAATGACAGCAACGCTGTTAACCTTTGATTTTGTTTTGGGGAGTCAAGCTGTCATGATCACAAGCGGCTGTTTCCCTTTAATTTAAGGGCGAGAAGACAGTCATTTCCATCTAACCTCTGTCGTCTTCAATGTAGTTCTTTACTTGGGGTCAAAAGAAGCAGATGTCATGACATCAGTTTGCTCGTCATGACCACCGGAGCACATCAGATCTGCAAGATGTTTTGTTTTGCAGAGGAGAATCCAGATGTGACTGTCAAAGCCGGCCTTGAGGAGGTCCCTCATTCTGGACTCGGACCGCTGTGTCTCTCTGCAGGCACCTCCGTGGAGCCAGTAGCTTAGCTTGCATTGCTTTTTGTCATGTAACTCTCGCTTCTGCCAGCGATAGGATCTGCAGCACCTTCTGATCTTGTTGATCAAATGACATCCAAGTTCCATATATTTGGTTCAAAATGTCTGTTTCCTTTTGTTGAAGATACATTTGAAGGATCAGATCGCAGTTACTCCACCACACATCGACAGTACCCACGATATATAGATCATGGTGACAACAAGCAGAATCAGAATGGCTTTATTCGCCAAGTCATTTTGCAACTACAAGGAACCTGCTTTGGTTGACGGTACTAAACACACAACATGTAACAGGCATTAAAAAAGTGAAACATAAACGTGAGATTGGGCGGCACGGTGGCGCAGTGGTTAGCGCTTCGGGGGTTTGCGTAGGTTTCTTCCGGGTTCTTCGGTTTCTTCCGAAAACCTGCAGGTTAACCGGAAAAAATTAGCCCGAATGAATGAATGAATGAGTGAGTGAGTGAATGGTTGTTTGTCTGCATCAGGGGTCGGCAACCTTTAACACCCAAAGAGTCATTTGGACCCGGTTTCCTCGGAAAGGAAAACACTGGGAGCCGTGATTACTTTTTGACGTCTAAAATAAAGACACCACTGTATATATTGCTTTTTATTACCTTGACACTTTGTATAAACAAGTGTGTTGCTTCTGAAATTCACAAAGTATTACAGAGAAAATGACATTTTATTTATGTAATTAACTCATTTTGAGCTTTGGGCTTTCAGAGCGTGTAGCGAAGCCTTGACCTGAATTTTAAAAATAAATCGGGAAAAAAAAAAAAATTTATTTTACCTGGTTTATGGGACTTCTGCTCCTGAACTTCTGCGCACAGCATCTGCACATCAGGACTTTACCGGCTTCCGCGAGTGTGACGTTATTTTGAGCGGCGAAAAATAATAAATATAATTTTATCTAATATTTCAAGATCACAATAATCTTCCAACTTAGAACTAAAAGTTAAAAAAAGGAATGAACACAAATGAAATACACTTCAATTAAATATTTATCATTTATTTTCCCAAGCCGCTCGGAGCCGCGGTGTAAAGATGGAAGAGCCGCGGGTTTCCGACCCCTGGTTTATATATTTGTCCCTGCGATTGATGGCATTATTTACGATGAGGCTGCCGATGGGAAGAAAGAGTTTTTGCGGCGGGTAGTTTTGGTCCTGATGGACGGCAACCTCCTGCCAGAGCAGAGGGAGCGGTTGCTCCGGGTCACTAGGTGGTCGATCTCCCATCTGTGGGCGGATTCATCCACACCAGAAATACGATGGACCTTGTCTTGGTGTGAACATAGTAACCCAAGAGGCGAGGCCGCCTCCTCATCAGCAGCCCCTCGCTGCCCTCTTGGAAATTGTTTTTCCAGCGGCGTGTGCGTGAAGGCCACCCAGAGGCTCAAAGCACCATTGCGCGACTGCTCGATTTAGACTCGAATGTAAAGCGCCGGGTCCAGCCTTGTGTTCCCTCTGGGATCCAGAGTCCATGCGTTGATCTTACGGGGCCGGTGGAGCTGGAGGCCCCGCTGGGTGCCGTCGTGATGTAATGAAGTCAGAGAGCAAAGAGCTGGACTACAAACAAGGAGGCTGATGCGCCTCAGGACATGTGACTGCCAGAGATATGACAGAACATGTGGTCAAATATTGCCAAAGACTGTTTAAAATGATTTTAAAGAGCCCTGTGGTCGTCGTCTTCTTTTTTTTCTTCTTCTTCTTTTTCTTTCGGCTTTTCCCTTCAGGTGTCGCCACAGCGAGTCAACTTTCTCCATCTAACCCTGTTCTCTGGATCTGCCTCTCTCACACCAACTACCTTCATATCCTCTCTCACTACGTCCATAAATCTTCTCTTAGGTCTTCCTCGAGACCTCATGACTGGCAGCTTCACCTTCAGCAACCTTCTACCCAGATCTTCACCATGGTTTGGACATGAACACTCCTTTGTTCATGTCCAAAACATCTCAATCATCACTTTGTCTCGGTCATACATGTCCTGTACCCCTGTGACAAATTCTTCTTCTTCTTTTGGCTTTTCCCTTCAGGTGTCACCACAGCGAGTCAACCTTCTCCATCTAACCCTATTCTCTGGATCTTCCTCTCTCACACCAACTACCTTCATATCTTCTCTCACTACGTCCATAAATCTTCTCTTTGGTCTTCCTCCAGACCTCTTGCCTGGAAGCTCCAATTCCAGCATCCGTCTACCAATATATTCTCTATCCCTCCTCTGTCCATGACCCAACCATCTCAGTCTGGCTTCTCTGACCTTCTCTCCAAAACATCTAACATGTGCCGTTCCTCTGATAGACTCATTCCTGATCCTCTCCATCCTGGTCACTCCCAAAGAGAACCTCAGCATCTTCATCTCTGCAACCTCTAGTTCTGCCTGCTGTCTTTTGGTCATTGGAACAGTTTCTAGTCCAAACATCATCGCTGGTCTCACCACTGTCTCCTCCACCTTTCCTTTTATTCTGGCTGATGTTCTTCTATCTCTAGGTACCCCTGACACTTTTCTCCACCCATTCCAACCTGCTTGGACCCGTATCTTCACTTCTTCTCCACACTCTCCTACGCTCTGGACTGTTGACCCCAAGTACCTGAAATCCTCCACCTTCTTGATCTTGTGACTGCCAGAGATGTGACAGAACATGTTGTCAAATATTGCCAAAGACTGTTTAAAATGATTTAAAACAGCCCCGTTTATATTTGGATGTGTGTGGAGGTTCTCAGTCATCCGGGTCGCGGGGAATTCTTGTCGAAATCTTCTTGTCGTGGCAACTGGAGTTGAATTTCTTCACTTGAAGACCTTTCACCCGTCGTCCCAGAGGCTTCCTCAGTTGATATTTGCATATTCCGCGTTTGTGGTAGCGGTTAGCCTGTAGCGCCGCCACGTAAGCTGAGCCGGTCGGCCGACTGCTCGCGCTCACCTGCCGAAACTGAAACGACGCAGATTAGTTTGCAGCCATAAAGGACAAGTCACATGGCGGCTTCACGTCCAGTGTTTGTTCTTCCAACCGCGAGACCAGAAGGTTGAACAGAAAGCCCTTCGGTGATGCCACGTCTCCCTAACGCTGGTGCAGAGTGATGTTTACACACACACACACACACACACACACACACTATCTCTGTTCCCTCGGGGTTTGCAGGATTTGTTTAGCGTTGCGGTGACGGTACTGGTCCGTCGCCTTCCCGTTCTCATGCTCGACACCGAGCGTCATCGCCATTGTATCCTTGATAAGAAAACTTCACAAACGGCCAAATAAAGATTCAGATCGTCGGATCACAAGCAGTTTGCATGAAATTAGTTCCCTTTTTGTACATTTTTTTTTTTCCCCCTTGCCTTTACATTAAGTTCATTAAGCCTTCTTTGTACGCCGTTATCGCCGAGAATTCTACGAATGTTCTTTAAATAGAAGAAGAAGGTATTCTATAAATCAGATGTGCCCATTACGATCTTCTGGTCGATCGCAAAGGTGGTTTGTCACTGCACATAACGGCGTGTTTTAGCAAGCTAGCGAGTTAGCCTCCAATTTATATCTTCTAAACTCACAGGACTGTCTCAGAAAATTAGGATATTGTGATAAAGTTCTTTATCTTCTGTAATGCAATTACAAAAACTAAAATGTCATATATTCTGGATTCATTACAAATCAACCGAAATATTGCAAGCCTTTTATTATTTTAATTTTGCTGATTATGGCTTACATCTAAAGAAAACTCAAAAATCCTATCTCAAAATACTAGAATATCATGAAAAAGTAATTTTTGTTTTTTTAATTTCATTACAGAAGATAAAGAACTTTATTACAATGTTCTAATTTTCTGAGACAGTCCTGTATGGGTATAAAAATGAGTGGAGGAGCTGGACCAAGTAAAAAGAATAAAACATATCACTTCAAAAAAGTGCATTCGCCTCATCTGACGATCTGCCATCGTTATACCAAAATAAGGGAAATGTGGAGCGGCATTTTCAGACCGTTCACAAAAACTACAGCGCTGACTTCCCTCCGAGAAGCGAGCTGAGAAGGTCAAAGGTGAAGGATCTAAAATCCCAGCAGTCATTTTTCTCACAGCTAACTTCAACTATGCTGCTGACTCCATTCAAGTCATCAGAATAAGGTATTAACCAAAACAGTACTCTGTTGTGTTGTGTCATTAGGATTCATGCAGTTATGCAAGATCCACAAACATTTATTGTGTTAAGTATACTCTGTAGATTTATCAATACATATATATATGAAATGCTTCGAACTGTGACAATGGAGTTGGAAATACATTGTATTCAAGGAAGGCGGCGCAAATACCGGTAAGAGCTTCAGGTATGCACAGTACCGTGCCGTGAATGCACTAACTTGTTTTGGGAGTGAACGGAGTTGCCAGAACGTTGGTTTGTATTCTATTAATAAAGTTTGACTGACTTATTCCCTTTAGCGCAGCTCGATTTAGTGGATGCATAACACAACCCCAGCCACTACTGTAGCTTCTATTATATGCGCCTTATAATGCAGTGCGGCTTATATGTGATTTTTTTTTTTTAAATAGGCCATTCATTGAAGGTGCGCCTTATAATCCAGTGCGCCTTATATTGTGGAAAATATGGTAATTATGTTGTGCTGGAATACAACGTTGTTCCAACCTCATGCTAACCTCAGGTGTCCGATATCTCTGGCAACCATAAACCAATCAGAGAACAGGATGTAGTACGCTTACCTCCACCACTTTTTGGAACACAGTTACTTACTGTGCTTCAGCACAATATTACAGTATATTATTTATTCGGGAACAAAGTGAGATGAATACAACGTTGGACTAAACTGGCTGTTTTGTTTGCCTTTATCTACCGTATGTTTTATCATGCGCCTTATAACGCGGTGTGCCTTATGTGTGAAAATAAACCTGTTCATTGACATTGCGCCTTATGCGCCACTAAATACGGTACAGTTTCACACCATTCAGCCGTTTTGTGCCAGAAAGAACTACCCACCCATACCTCAAGCGCAGTGACTTGCCTTGAGGTCCATGGCTGGTGAGGCACAAGAACCGCGTGCCTCACTTAGCCACTCTTTGCAGGCGTTTTACGATCACACAGCAAAAGAAACGAGTAACATGCGTACAGCTGTTGCCAAAAAAATACTGTACTTTGGAAATGTAGTTTATATAGCAAAAGTGTTAAAATACTTGACATACAGAGAGACAGCAATTCAGTCTTAGTGCAGCGCACGCCAGCAGTCATCCGGCATTGCCCAATCTACTATGAGGCTCGACAGTCCGTTGCCTCACCGCATGTCTTTTCTCAGCAAATGTGAAAATCCAGCAATTATGAATAAAAAAACTGGCGAAGTTAAATGAAAAACACCTTTATACTGAAATTCAGTGATAATTATAACCATTTCATTCTTTTTTTCATTTGACGTTTTTTCCTTCCAAGATTGGCAAGTGAGGCACGGCCTCTCCTGCCTCCCCTGACTTCACGTCTCTGCTCAAGAGTATCATTTAATATATCAGCACTTTTACTGCCAAATATTTGCGCAGGCATGTGCTGTCAATGATTCACCGGCTGTTTCTTCTCTCCAGGTTTCCATGTAACCTTCGCTTGCTTTGTTGAATGTCAGAAACCGCCACCGAAAACGCTGCCGTCTGATTGGCCGTATGCTTGTGTTGGGTCACCGGACTCTAGTTGTCCGTCCGTGTTGGCTTGTCGTTGTCTGATGTAACAGTCCAAAAGCTGTTCGTAGGTATTTAAGGATTCAAGATTTTTATTGTCGTTACACAGAATGCAATGAAACAAGCCATTTTTGCATTCTGTTTTTATGTACGAAGAACTTGGCCAAACCTAAAATAACATTGAAACAGAGTTCATCTCTTTGAAAAATAAACCAAAAGAAATTTGTGACGATGGAAATTTTTCTTGAAAAGTTTTGAGTTTTAGCCCAAAAACTGTGAGCTTTTTCACATGAGAAAAATCTATGTCGTAAGAACAATCCCTGGGATCACTAACGCCCCCGACCATGAGGCACCATCACTGCGCGCCTCACTTAATGTCTCTTCGGAGTCGTTTTATGATCGCTCAGCTCAAGAAACGCGTTACAGTTGTTTACGAAAAACATAATACACATCAGCTGAACTATGGAAATTTAGTTCATATATCAAAAGTGTTCATAGTGACATACACAGAGACAGCAATACGGTCTCAATGCATAGCATGTTAGCACAGTTAGCATAATCATTGTGCAATTCCAGACTCGGCTGATTGCTGTGTCACCGCATGTCTCTTCATCATACTTGAACCGTAAATGTGATTTTTTTTTTCAGCAATTTTAGTTTGACGTTGGAACAACTTTGTATTCCAGCACTATATAATTAGTTATGTAATGTTGTCTGACGTTCCAACCCATCTTCAACCGACTTAAACACGATGTCGCCGTGTCAGGTGGGAACGGTCCAACAATCAATGGAGTGGAGCGGCTTGGTCGCTTACCAAAATCGCACTAAAATGTTTCCACAGATTTTTGAGCGCAGTGTGCCACATAGAATTGGTTGGAGGTGTTGTTTTTGAGAACATTTTGAGAACATTGAAGGATTTTAAGTGCGCCTTATTGTGCAAAAAATCTGGTATGTACATTTTTTTTTCTTTTAAAAATGAGTAGGTGCGGCTGATATATTGGGGGTGCTCTACAGTCCAGAATTCACGATGGGTGTGTCCGTTCCTCCTCCTACAGAGAAAGTCAGAAGGAGCTGCAGTGTGTTTTTGTAGACCTAGAAAAAGCATATGACAGCATGGTATTGCATGAGGAAATCTGGAGTGGCAGAGAAGTATGTTAGACTGGTGCAGGACATGTATGCTTGCTGTGAGGAAGTGGTGCGGTGTGCTGTAGGGGTAACAGAGAAGTTCAAGGTGGAGGTGGGACTCCATCAGCGATCAGCTCTGAACCCCTTCTTGTTCGCAGTGGTGATGGACACCACTCGGCTTACATCCCCATGGACCATGATGTTTGCGGATGACATTGTGATCTGTAGTGAAAGCAGAAAACAGGTGGAGGAAAATCTAGAGAGGTGGAGGTATGCTCTGGAAAGGAGAGGAATGAAGGTTAGTCGCAGGAAGACAGAATATATGTGCGTTCAAGATCAAGAAGCTGGAGGATCTCAGGTACTTGGGGTCAACAGCCCAGAGCAACGGAGAGTGTGGAAAAGAGTTGAAGAGACGGATTCTAGCAGGTTGGAATGGGTGGAGAAAAGTGTCAGGGGTACCAAGAGATAGAAGACTATCAACCAGAAGGAAAGGAAAGGTGTACAAGACAGTGGTGAGACCAGCCTTTTTTAAAAAATAAAATAAATTAAGTTGGCATACACTGTGATATATGTTCCTTTATGCTATGTATCCAAATGCACTGTGCACAGCAAAGTAAGTTTTTCACTGTACAGGGAAACACGTTTCTACACTGTGCACGTGTCGCAAAGTTTGGCTTATTTTTCATAAATACAAGAAGGACTCAAATAGACATTGAGTATTTTGCTTAAAAGTAATCGTCAATTCAAAACATTTTGTCGCATGCAGAAATGTCATTTCATTTCCCCTGCAATTGTTCATTGATTTAATTGGTGTAGCATTAGCTCTGTGGTGTAGGGTTGTTGTTGTTGTTTCGCACTGATCACGTGCACACATAGCACGGTGCAAGAAG
Organism: Fistularia commersonii; assembly: GCF_037954325.1. Classification (NCBI taxonomy): domain Eukaryota; kingdom Metazoa; phylum Chordata; class Actinopteri; order Syngnathiformes; family Fistulariidae; genus Fistularia; species Fistularia commersonii. Next base: position 6,803,578 of record NC_141319.1, on the reverse strand, counting down.
TATGAAGTGCAGTGTGCAAACCCTCAAGAGTCAGCCTGGATTTAATAAAAGATAAGAAAGGCGTCGAGAGACGGCGATAATGAGGCGAACGAATGTCACCCGAAAGCTAAGACGAGGGAATATGACGAAGCGCGTGAAGAGCTTGGCTTCGCTGTGACTACGGTGGAAGACGAGGAAACGCCGGTGTGTTTACTGTCTAAAAAATGTTGTCAGCGGACGGCATGAAGCCAAATAAACGAACACATCACTTAAAGACATTACACCGATAAGCTGATTGAGTTTTTTCAACGAAAACGTGCCGAAGAAGTGAGCATACATGTCCTGTTTCCGTCGCGCTTTGCGAAAGCTACTTTAGCGAACCGGCGAGCGCTGTCATGTTGATAAATGTTAGTAAAGTTTGTCGCAAACTCATCTTCAACATTGATGGTGTCGTGCAGAGGTGTATAAATACAATTTTAAAAACAAAAAATGCTATTTATAGCACTGCCTGAGTCGCAGTCCAGAAGAGAAACAGCGCGCCCTTCTGGTTGGTTTGTGCTAATATTAGCTAGCATTAGTATTGACCTTATGCTAACCAAGAGCCATAAGGATTCTGGCCCCACGTGCGCGCCGCTGCCGCCGCCCGTGCCTCCCATAATCAAACCCTTCATGCTAGTCGCCGCCCATCTGCTAGCAAGTTGTCCTGCTTCTCGGCTTAAAGCTCTTCTCAGAAGCGCCTTGCCAGCCGTGACGGGGAAAACGCTACTTGGCTTTCAAAGGCGTGGGCGGCCGCCGCTGAGCTCCGTCGTGGTTCCGGCGGCATTAGCGTCGGGTTCTTCTCTCACGTCTTTGGATCGGCTATTACACGGCGGCCCGTTCCCCCCCTCGCCTCCTCCTCCGCCTTCTGGATCAGCTGCGAATCCTCCCCTGGTGGCGCACACTCAAAATGTGTTACATAAGACGATTTGGCGGCCAAGGATTATCAGCCGGCTGCCTTGGGTCGAGAGACTGGACCTCTGAACAGGACAGAGGCTAAAGGCGTGTGTGTGTGTGTGTGTGTGTGTGTGTGTGTGTGTGTGTGTGTGTGTGTGTGTGTGTGTGTTGGGGGGGCTTTTTCCTGGCTGTTTCTACTCCGTTTCCGCAAGGAAAGGCCAAATATGGGTGTGCCATGTGACAGGGAGCAAGGGAAGTAGTCCTTGCGCCGCCGTTTGGGATATTTGATGTCAGACTGTTTTCTGACCCCCCCAGCTGGACTTTTGTAGATTTACTCGACGAGCGGCGCGGCGGTTTGCAAGAAGGTCTCTGGTTGGATTCTCACAGTGGGCTTTTCCGTTCCCACGCTCCAAAAACTTTCTTTAGAGAATCAGACATTTGCCAGAAAGGGTGAACGGTCGCACAGTGGGGGGAAAAAAGTATTTAGTCAGCCACCGATTGTGCAGGTTCTCCAACTTAGTAAGATGAGAGGCCTGTCACTTCAACTATAAGTGACAGGATGCAAACAAAGAAAATCCAAAAAGTCACATTGTCTGATTTTTAAAGAATATATTTGCAAATGATGGTGGAACATATTTGGTGACCTACAACCAGCAAGATTTCTGGCTCTCACAGACCTGTAACTTCTTTTGTAAGAGGCGCCTTCGACCTCCGTACGTGACCTGGATAAACGGCACCTGTTTGAACTGGTTATCAGAATGAGACACCTGTCCACAGACTCAAACAGTCACACTCCAAACTCCACCAAGGCCAAGACTTGTAGATCGTAGACCTGCACCAGGCTGGGAAGTCTGAATCTGCAATAAGTCAGCAACTTGGTGTGAAGAAATAAACTGTGGGAGCAATTATTAGAAAATGGAAGACATACAAGACCACTTGGAATTGGTAGCTGCCAGGCAAGAGGTCTCGGGGAAGACCAAAGAGAAGATTCCTGGATGTAGTGAGAGAGGATATGAAGGTAGTTGGCTACAGAGGATACAGAGAATAGGGTTAGATGGAGAAAGGGATTCGCTGTGGCGACACCTGAAGGGAAAAGCCATAAGATGAAGAAGAAGGAAGACATACAAGACCACTGATAATCTCCCTCCATCTGGGGCTCCACGCAAGATCTCACCCCGTGGAGTCAACATGATGACAAGAAGAATGAGCAAAAATCCCAGAAGCATACAGGGGACCTTCAGAATGACCTACAGAGAGCCGGGACCAAATTAACAAAGGCTACCATCAGCCAGGGACTCAAGCCTGCAGTGCCAGACGTGTCCCCCTGCTTTAGACAGTACATGTCCTGGCCCGTCTGAAGCTGTTCTGAAGCGAGTCCTGGGAACCCCTGTGAGGCGTAGCAGCCCAGAAGAACTTGGACCTCTACATTGCTCCGGGGTCCGTTCGGTGCCGAGAAAACATCTGACCGCCATCCGTGATGGTTTTTAAAAATGGCGGCCCTCGGTCTGCAAGAAGTATCCGCTAACAGGCGTGGCTTAGAAGCGCGAGCTCCGATGGATCAATGAAAGCCCCCATCTTGGAGTAGGAGATGGTTCTCCTGGCTGGAGATCCAGAAACTTGCCTGGTTCCAGAGAAGGTTCCAGGAGCTGCAAGGAGTTCCTGCAGCACCAAAGGGGCTCCAAGAGTCCGGCTTGAAAGTGCACGCCAGCATTGATGACCCGTGTAGCCCCGCGATCGATCCAATGACCTCTCAACCAATGACAGCCGAGTTTGGCTCCAACGGCCCAACAAACAGAGGATGAATTTAATAAAATAAACTTTATTGATCCCAGACTGAGACGATTTGGTCATGTAGTTCGACTGATGCTGGAATTGGACAGCATCAGTTAGAAATAGACGGCAGATTTCGGGCACGACGCGTCGTTTTTGCTAATGTGCGAATTCATATCATCCCCCTCCCTGCCGCCGCAGCCGCCATTTCCATAATTTGTAAGTTGGCCATTTAATTAATGCCATCGTTACGTGAGCTTAAAAAAATGATCAAAAAGTTACCTGGAAACTGGGGAAAACGTGCTTGTCTTATTTATTCAAAGGCTCAGACGACTGGTGTTCCTGGTGATGTATTCCATGTCCCTTGTCCGAGGCAAACGACCCCTCGATTCTTTTTCCTTTTTTTCTATCGGTATGCGTACCGCATAAGCCAGGCGATTACTTTCCCCCCTTTGCACCGCCGTAGAAACACCACAATATTTACATTTATGAAAATCAATAAGCCGTCCGGTTGGCGCAGCGTCCCAGAAAGCAGCAAATGAAGCGGCGCCTCCACGGGTCGGCCCCGGGGTTCGTCCCGCCAGGTGAGCGCCATTTGCATTCCCGGACGCCGCGGCGCATGAAGAGCGGGAAAAACAGCTTTTTTTTTTTTTTTTTGTAGCTAGCCACGGCGTCGCCTCGAAGCGCATGACAATGATTTACGATCCCGGACGCTCGCAGGACACGTCCTGTCCGTCTACCGAGGCGGCTTTGGGTAATAAATTTAAAATAAAGCGCTCATGAGCTGCAGGGACGGCTCGCAGTCAGGAGTAAACATGTCGGAGTTAGCTTGACAGCCCGGCTGCGCGCCTCGTCCCCCCGGCGGCGAGACGTGAGGCAGAATAATAATAAAGGGGCGAGGTTTTTTTCCGGGGTGTCGCATCTGGAGGTGAGGGATCGGCAACGGGGGGAACCCGGATCGACCCGCCGCTGAACCGCGGCGCAACCGGACCGGCGTTATTTGCGTTTATCCCCCGATTCGTCTTCTCCGCCCTCCCCTCCCGAGAGGCCTGACGGGGATTGGCATCCACTTTGAAGGCATTTTGAAGCTCCGTGTTGATTTTGGATTCATTAACAGAGTCTAGCTTCTTCTTCTTCTTCTTTCGGCTTGTCCCATCAGGTGTCGCCACAGCGAGTCAACTTTCTCCATCTAACCCTATTCTCTGGATCCTCCTCTCTCACACCAACTACCTTCATATCCTCTCTCACTACGTCCATAAATCTCCTCTTTGGTCTTCCTCCAGACCTCTTGCCTGGCAGCTCCAATTCCAGCATCCGTCTACCAATATATTCTCTATCCCTCCTCTGTCCATGACCCAACCATCTCTGACCTTCTCTCCAAAACATCTAACATGTGCTGTTCCTCTGATAGACTCATTCCTGATCCTCTCCATCCTGGTCACTCCCAAAGAGAACCTCAACATCTTCATCTCTGCAACCTCTAGTTCTGCCTGCTGTCTTTTGGTCATTGGAACAGTTTCTAGTCCAAACATCATCGCTGGTCTCACCACTGTCTTGTACACCTTTCCTTTTATTCTGGCCGATAGTCATCTATCACATAGTACCCCATTCCAACCTGCTTGGACCGTCTCTTCACCTCTTTTCCACACTCTCCGTTGGACTGTTGACCCTAAGTACCTGAGATCCTCCAGCTTCTTGATCTCCACTCCCTGTAGCCTCACCGTTCCACCCGAGTTCCCCTCATTCACACACATATATTCTGTCTTGCTGCCACTAACTTTCATTCCTCTCCTTTCCAGAGCATACCTCCACCTCTCTAGATTTTCCTCTACCTCTTGTCTGCTCTCACTACAGATCACAATGTCATCTGCAAACATCATGGTCCATGGAGATTCCTGTCTCACCTCATCTGTCAGCCTGTCCATCATCATTGCCGCCTTGAACTTCTCTGTCACCCCTACAGCACACCGTACCAGTGTCTCACAGCGAGCATACATGTCCTGCACCAGTCTTACATACTTCTCTGCCATTCCAGACTTCCTCATACAATACCAGAGCTCCTCTCTTGGCACCCTGTCATATGCTTCATCATGTTATATGTCATATGACTCGTAAACATGCGAGTCAACCAAAACTATACCATTAACAGAGTCTAGCCATCCTTAGAAATTAATATTTCGATTCGCGTCTTCTGTTCTGTGTCGTCACCGTCGGCTCTCCTGCCAACGTCAACACACTCACACTTTCAATCGTCAAAGTGTGAATGACAGCGAACGGTCGGATGTGTCGTTACGTCGCTCCCGTGATTGACAGGTGAAGCCCCGCCTCTCGGCCAATCAAAACTGGGACGGGCTCGTCGAGCTAAAACGATATACAAATGATAAACAACACAATGTTACTCCAAGTCACTTGTATGATATGGAACCGTTCACTTCGGAAGCAGCACTGATTCGTTTTGACTCGTTTTAAGGACTTTACGTCGACGTTGGATCAGCCTGGAGTGTGTGTTTACGTTTCGTTGTCATCACGTTCAACTCTGTAAAGTATTTTATAAGAATATTTCATTCGTTCAGGTCGAGGATGCGTTATTTTAGCGTTCCCCTTTATTTTTATTTTTGGAGCAATGTAGTTCCGATTGAACGGACGCCCGGGTTTGCTCGCTGCGGCACCTGATTGCGGCTAATTTGTCGAGAAACAAACAACAACAACAAAACAACCCGGCATCCTCCTGCCCGACAGTGACTCCAGATAAGACGGAGCTGGCAGCCGTCCTCCTCCCCGGCCGGAGGGACGGCGAGCAGCATCTGGGTGAAATTGGTCGTCCACCAAGCCCACTTCCTTTGTGGCGGCTCGTTTCTCATTGTGTGTGTGTGTGTGTGTGGATACAATCTCGGTGTGTCCATCCCATCGTGAACAATGGGAGAACCCGTCAATTGCATTCCAACATTCTCCGAAATCGCATCTTGTCCCTTTTGGTCTTGGCTGCCTCCAGGTGTTCCATATTTATTTATTCTAATGAGAAGTTCTCCTGAAATCTCTCCGGAAGCGAATCCCAAGCCGAAAACGAAGAGCTCCGGGTCGCAGACGCGAGCCGCCTTTGGACAGAGAACTTCTGAGAACTTAGAACCAGCTTGGATTTGGTCCCAGGAAGTAGCCTCCTCCTGGGGATCATGTTGTGAGGGACGACGGTAGTCATTATCTTCTCCCGGTGAAGAACCCTGTTAGCCGTAAGCTAACCCCGGACTTATTCTGGCTAGGATGTAGATGTTCTTAAGCGAGTCCTGGAAGAACTTGGACCTCTACATTGGTCCAACATCTGACCGCCGTCCGTGATGGTTTTTAAAAATGTCTGCAAGAAGTGTCTGCTAATAGGCGTTGCTTACAAGCGCAAGCTCCGATGGAGCAACTAAAGCCCCCATGTTGGAGTAGGAGATGGTTCTCCTGGTTGGAGATCCAGAAACGGCCTGGTTCCGGAGAAGGTTCCAAGAACCAGCACCAAAGGGGCTCCAAGAGTCCGGCTTGAAAGTGCACGTCAGCACTGATGACGAGGAAACCATGTTCACGTCGTAAATTTAATATTCTGTAAACGTGGCAGACGGTTGCTAGTTTCCACGACCCCAAATAGATCCTCTGGTAGCTGCTGATTAGCATTAGCTGTATTGATTACCGACGACTGCGATTGGGCGCTGAGATGAAGTCCGAGTGTGAGGAGTCCATCCTCTTTTGGACTCTGCAAATCTGGGGGAGATAAAGGTGTAAGTATCCTCAGGATATCCTGTGAGACGCGTTCTCTCTTCTTCGTCTTCTTCTTCACACACACTTTCAGGAAACGGTTGCCAATCACAAAACAAAGTGACTTAATCTGTTTTGTTACCTACCATCTAACTGGAGGCTCCACGTGACGGCGGCGTAGCTGTTAGCGCTTAGAGCGAGAAGGTCCGCGGTCGCAGTCCCACAGAGGGGCCTCAGTAGATCTGCGTTCTCCAGGTTCCTCCCATCGTCCAAAAACATACAGGATGTTCATCGGAGACCCGGAATTGTCTAGACATGTGTTTGTTGGGGTGTTTAGGAATGAATGAATGTCTCGCAGGTGGTTGTTGTGACACCACGGGTTTAGCAGAACAGCGACTAAATGTTAGCCACTAGCTTAACGTTGACGGATAAATGATGAATGAATGAATGCTCTGACCCCCGTTTACATTTCATTCCACGAGTTTAGCAGAACAGTGATTAATTGTTAGCTTCTGGCTAAGCGTTGACTGGTAAATGAATGAATGAATGGATGGCCACAAACCTCTGTCTGTGTTTCGCTCCATGGGCTTAGCAGAACATTGTCTAAATGTTAGCCCCTGGCTAAGCGCTGATGAGTAAACAATGAAGGAATGAATAAATAGTTGCCAGTCATTGTCTGGCAACTATTGCTCTGACTGCTGTCTCCATTTTGTTCCATGTGTGAAGTAAAACAGTGAGTAATTGTTAGCCGCTAGCTAAGCGTTGATGGGTAAACAATGAATGGATGGATGAATGAATAGTCGCCCGTCATTGTCTCCCTGGCGGGCACCTCTAACCCATCCCTGCGCTTCTTTCCACAGGCTAAGCAGAACACTGACTGATTGTTAGCCGCTAGCTTAGCATCGCTGGATAAACACTGACCAGCTGTGTGTTGATTTAACTCCCGTTCACAAGACCAGCTGTTACTGGTCCAGTCAAGGTGAAGATACGTCCCGAAGTGACTCCCATCATGCACATAATTCAAGATTAACTGTGTGTGTGTGTGTGTGTGTCTGTGTGTGTGTGTGTCCCACATGTTCCCTTTTAATTGGTTTTGTTCTCGGGGATGGAAGGGATGGTGGGGGGGGTTCCAAAGCGATAGGACGTCTTTGAATTTCCGTCACACCGGGCGAAAGGCTGGAAATCTTCTCGTGCATTCATAGCTTTGCAATTACCGGAGCGGGGGAACTTGTCGGAATCCAACACACACACACACACACACACACACACACACACACACACACACACTCCGGATAAGTCCCTGTCACATGGCAGCGTGGCTCATATCCCTCCTCCCAGCCATCCCCTCTCTTTCTCCACCATCTTGCCGCCGTACGACAGGCGCCGGCGGCGCTCGCGCTCATAAATGCTCGCGTCAATCGGCTTCGTCAGAGTTTCCCCTCCCCGATCCTCGGCGGCGGCTGCCTTCTTCCCCTCTCCCGCCGGTTAAAATCTTCATTTGGAGAGGAAGCTCCCGTCCCCTACGAACCCCTCCCTTCTACTCCCCCATTTTCTTCTTCTTCTCATTGTAATTGCTGACAAAACTTTTCTCCTCCGCGATCCCCTCGGCCATCGTCTCTTTAGCTGCTTGCGTAACGACGTGTTGGCGAAGGCGCTCGCCCCGCGGCCGGAGCGCCACCACGTGCCGAGTGATTCTCCAGGAAGTCGTGATGATAATTGAGTCTTCCGTGCCAAACGTTAAGTGTCCCGTCGCCGTCGTAACGTTACAGCTTCAATGACGTGCGAAGCTGTGCTCTGAGCATCCCGAAATATTTGCTTTTTTTTTTTTTTTTAAACAAGCCCTCCAGACCCATTAGCATGCAGGACGTGGTCTTCAGTCGCTTCGCTTGACTTGATGACACCGGATTAGTCATCATCTTGTGATCATCGCGCTCGCTCTCCGTCCCTGACTTTTCTTTTGTGAGACGGTGTCTTCACTTCCTGCTCCTAAGACAAGATGAAGATTCCGATGATCATCGACTCGTGTTCTTCTGATCGCTCTCACTTTATATTTCTCTGTATAGAAAGTATGTTAGACTGGTGCGGGACATGTATGCTCGCCGTGAGACAGTGCTGTAGGGGTAACACAGAAGCTCAAGTTGGAGGTGTGACTCCATCAGAGATCAACTCTGACCCCTTCTTGTTCACATTGGTGATGGACAGGCTGACAGATGAGGTTAGACAGGAATCTCCATGGACCGTGATGTTTGCAGATGACATTGTGATTTGTAGTGAGAGCAGGGAAAAGGTTGAGGAAAATCTAGAGGTGGAGGTATGCTCTGGAAAGGAGAGGAATGAAGGTTAGTGGCAGGAAGGCAGAGTGTGTGAATGAGAGGAACGGTGAGGCTACAGGGAGTGGAGATCAATAAGATTAAGTTTTATATTTATATTCATATCTGTGATTTTGGATGCTACCATAGACTAAGTCACTTATCTAACCTTAAACCCCCTGTAGCCATACGTACCTATCAAGAAATAAGTGGGCCGTAGGGAATGAAAGGGAGAACATAATTATGGTCCATAAAAAAAAAGACAAAACTGAAAGTAATACAAAAAAAAGTACATTTAAAAAAAAGATTTTTGAATGTTTTGTCACACGGCTTCCTGTCTAAATGTATTTTTTCAATTATTTGCGGGATCACTGCCTTAAATCCGAAGCAGAGGACGACGTAGGTCCAGGACCTCTTGTATGTTCCCTGTCTGGAGTCAAACTGGCCAACACGTGCTCTTCATCATCTCCTCTTGGCTTCTCAGGAACCTCCTCTCACCAGGAAAACAACCCTTGGTTGAAATAAGTCGAAATAAGTCGTGGCGAAACAGGCTAGTTAGACTCTAGCACAGAGTAATGATCCTGTATCCTTTCAAGAACAACATAGTCTCCACTCCGACCTTGCGGTTTGTAAGACAAGGTCAAGGCAAGGTCGGTGCTAACGCTGCCAGCTAATGTTAGCATGGACCGTACGACTTTTCTTGCACTGAGTCGTCGGGCGGGGATTATCTTCTTCTTGTGACGTCTTACACTGGTCCAAAAAGCAGTAGTACATCTCAGGCGCTTCCCAGACGAGCGCTACACTCGTATGGCATTCATCCCATCGTGTCGACACGCTAGCAGCTACCCCTTCAAGCACAAAGCTAACGTTAGCACCGCAACAGACGGATGTAGAGTATGCATGGACTCTGATTGTACCTCAGAAGTATTCTCCACCCCTTCATCGGCTTCCCCTTGCCAAAATGTCCTCCTTGCACTGTTGCACTTGGGTCACCTTCCTGTTTTTATTGGTTCACACTGAAGCTGAAAAGTTGTCCGTTTATGTCCTGTATCTAAGAATCTTCGTCCCGCATGTAACCAATCCTGCTTCATATAGATGGAGTATGAGCTCCTCCTCTGAGGTTTTTTTGGATGTTTTTTTTTTGGGGGACTTGGCGTCCCGTGAATGGAAAGGCCTTAAGATTCACTCCCACTCACCTCCCTTCTGGAGTTGAGCATTAATCACCTGGAGCTGCTGGGACGGAGACGTCCCCCTGAACAACGGGCTCCTGGTCTCCATCAGACCCGGTTATTTATTGCTTTAATTATTTGCAAAGGTTTCACGTGAGGCTGGAACCGAGCCCTCTGAGGGATTGAGCGGGACTCCAGATTAGGTTCTGCAAACACCATTATTCAACCGCGCTCGTCGTAATTGATCTTTGGCAAGTTTTCTAAAGCCCAGGTGGATTCGCTTCTTCCGAAAGTGCCAGTCGTCTCCTCCTGAGTGATCTCACCGGGGCCGGGGAGAAGGCGAACATTTAATATAAAACTTGGCACTGTTGCCTCGCTGCCGGGAGGTTTCCTGTCCAAATCCAGGGATGGACTGGGTATTCTGCATGTTCTCCTGCCAGGGTTCTCCATCTTCCTCTTGGGGTTCAAAAGTCTGTAGGCTCATTGAAGACGTGACTGCGATTGCGGATGGTCAGTTTGCTGTGATCGACAGGTGACCCTGTGATTGACAGGTGACCTGAAAGGTGACCTTGGGACAGGGCGATTCCTTCCATCCATCGTCTCCTCTCTGGGTTGCCGTCTTTGGGGCAGCAGAGATCTTCAGAGAGGTCCCCTCTTCTTGGGAGGTGTTCCTAGATGGTCCCTCTGATGCCTCCTCTTGGTGAGACCTCCCTCAGAGCTTCCAGGAGGCGTCCTGACCAGAAGGAGACACCTCCTCTGGCTCCTCTGGATGCCGGAGGAGCAAAGGCTCTTCTCCGAGTCCCTCCGGGACAACTGAGCTCCTCACCTTCTGACACCCAGCATTTATTTTCTAAATGCACCGAATTCTGGCGCCTGCTGATTTTCTGCGTTAGGCTACATTTCTTTTGAAGAAAAGTCCGGTTGCCATTTTAGGCAAGATCAGATTGTTTCCATAGATGCTCATAAACAACCTCCATTCACTTGTTCTTGCGGAGTTTATGGCGGTCGATCGATGAGATTTGTGCTCCTGCCTCGCAGCCAGAAGGGAATCCAACCAGGGGGTCTTTCGCTATGGAGTCTCCATGTTCTCCCTGGGTCTCCACGGGGTTCCTCAGGGTTCAAACACATGCAGGAGGTTCACTGGAGACCCTGCATTGTCCAGATATGTGAACGAGAGGGTCAGGACTTGTATGTTTCTGTATGTCGTGTGAATGAGAGGGTGAATGGTTGTGTGGTCCAGGGTGAACCTCACCTCTGGTCCAATCACAGCTGGGATCTAAGTGTGTGTGAGTGTGTGTGTGTGTGTGTGTGTGTGTGAGCCTCCATCCAAGTAAATAGAGTCATGGCAACCCGTCGTCACCTCTCACCTCTCTGGTCCTGAGGCAGGAGTTCCTGCTCGTGTCCAGTGTTTATTTCGCAGCCTCCACCTCTTGATCCCACTTCCCCTTTTTCACAATTACTTTTTCAATTTCCAAGCGGGGTGAGGAGACACTCGACCTTCCTGTCTGATGACTCACGTGTTCTTCTAACGTGTGTGTGTGTGTGTGTGTGTGTGTGTGTGTGTGTGTGTGTCCTCTTTCTTGCAGGGCAGCAGGAGGAGTGTTTTTTTAAAGCAGGAAAAATTAACGACCTAAATGTTCAGGCTTGTCATGGGGCAGAGGAGGAGGGCGACTAATGGAAAAACAGGAAACTCATTGAATAAACATGCACGCCATAGCCGATTGGTTGTAATTGACCAATCAGAGGCGGCCGGGTCGAGCGCGTTGACTCACGACCTTGTGTCCGACCCGCGGCGTGTCCGACCCCCGTTGTTTTGCGTTACATCAAGCGGCGTCACGCCGTCCTTCGCTGCCAGGCCAGTGAACCGACGCCCCCGTGCACTGGCGTCACGCCGCACTTGTGTAACCGCGCTCGCTCGCTGTAGAGTGTGTGTGTGTGTGTGTGTGTGTGTGTGTGAGGGGATTAACGCGGCAGATGTTTGTCTGGCGCCTTCACATCGAAGCTAAATGAGCGGCATGAGGGAGAAGAAAAAAAAAAAGCAGAGCATTTGAGTGCCGACGCCGCCCAGTTGGCCACCAGGGGGCGTCCTCTCCGGAGGGGCCATTCAGGAAATCGATTCCAATACCTGATCTGCGCTACATGGCTGAAGGTATCAGATCACCTGCTTTGACTTGACCTGAAGCGACATCCCGTTCCTAATCCCTAGGGTACAATATGACGTGGGTCCACCCTTTGCAGCTAGAACAGCTTCCACAAGGTTCAGGAGTGTGTTGATGGGAATTCTGGACCATTTGTGAGGTCACACACTGATGTTGGACGAGAAGGTCTGGCTCCGAGTCGCTACTCTACTTCATCCCAAAGGTGTTTTTTGGGGTTGAGGTCAGGACGCCTTCCAGGCCAGTCAAGTTCGTCCACAGCAGAGTCTGTCCTCCATGACGTGATGGAGCTTGATTTGTGCGCAGTCATGTTGGAAAAGGAAGGGTCCAGCGGTTCACAGTTCACACAAAATTGGGAGCATGGAATTGTCCAAAATGTCTCGGTATGCTGTAGTTTGCAGAGTTCCTTTTGCTGGAACTAAGGGGCCAAGCCCAGCTCCTGGGAAAAAAACCTTCACACTTGGCACAATGCAGACATACAAGTCCTGTTCTCCTAGCAACTGCCAAACCCAGACTCGTCCATCAGATGGCCAGATGGAGAAGCGTGATTGGACTCTGCAGAAAGTCGGTAACCTCTTGGCATTATGCGCCTCAGCATCCGCTGACCTACCACCTCGCGCTGTCGTTCCCAAACACTTCCACGTTATAACACAGCTGACAGTTGACGGTGGAATATTTAGGAGTGAGGAAATGTCACGACTGGATTTGCTGCACGCAGTTCCACACTGGAATTCACTGAGCTCCTGGGTTCCTTTCACTGGTACTCAAACAATCTTCTCATTTGGCAAAGTGCGGTCATACAAGTCCTGTTCTCCTGGCGACTGCCAAACCGGGACTCTTCCATCAGATTGCCGGATGGAGAAATACTGCAAAACAAAATGCTAAAGAATGATAAATTGTGAGAACCGAATGACAAAAAAAAAATGTCCAAGGGCGCAAAAGCCAAACTCCAGTAGCAAGGGTAGACTGTACAATCCAACCGTCCGTTTATTTAGGAAACCCTCGCAAGCGGCGTTCCTGTTCTCCACGGAGCGCCGCCCCGCGAGGTTGTTTCACTGAACGATGCAAATGCGAAGGAAGGCGTTAAATGGTGTTTGAACGCCCCGCGGTGCTTCTGCTGACGCCTCCCTGACACCCAACAGCGAGTGCAGAGGGTTCCCTTTATTTGTTTCTTCTCAAGGCGGCGTCAACGTGGACTCGGGAGTGTCGAGATCGTAATGATCCCGAAGAGGCTGTCAACCGCCTGACAAACACTAATCTGTGTGTGTGTGTGTGTGTGTGTGTGTGTGTGTGTGTGTGTGTGTGTGTGTGTGTCCGTGCAGCGGTGAAGAGGCTGATGAAGGAGGCGGCCGAGTTGAGGGACCCCACGGAGCACTATCACGCCCAGCCGCTGGAGGTGAGTCCTTCTTCTTCTTCTTCTTCTTCTTCTTCTTCTTCCTCTTCTTCTTCTTCTTCCTCTTCCTCTTCTTCCTCTTCCTCTTCCTCATCTTCTTCTTCTTCTTCTTCTTCTTCTTGGAAGAAGAAGCCTGGCAGCTCCAATTCCAGCATCCGTCTACCAATATATCCTCTATCCCTCCTCTGTCCATGACCCAACCATCTCAGTCTGGCTTCTCTGACCTTCTCTCCAAAACATCTAACATGTGCTGTTCCTCTGATGGACTCATTCCTGATCCTCTCCATCCTGGTCACTCCCAAAGAGAACCTCAACATCTTCATCTCTGCAACCTCTAGTTCTGCCTGCCGTCTTTTGGTCATTGGAACAGTTTCTAGTCCAAACATCATCTCTGGTCTCACCTCCATCTCCTCCACCTTTCCTTTCATTGTGGCCGATAGTCTCGGTCCTTCTGGTTTCCACCATATTCCCCAACCCCACGATCAAACGCTCCTGTCCCGCGTCCTCCCAGACAGGAAGTGGACCATCTGAAAGCGGCGATGGTTTTAGAAGTGAAATAGACGTCGGTTCTGAGGGGAAACGTCACAGACGTTCTCACGAGGTCTGACACGTCCCTCAAAAATAACTTCCCTTCTCCGCCTCGTCTCCCCTCTGGACGTTTGATTTCTTTTTTTCCCCTCATCTCTTCCTGTCGGCGTTCGCTTTTGATCCGCCGTGAAAAACGCGAGCGGCGACCCGGCGGCCGCTCGCCTGACGGAATCCAAGCGGGACGTCCCATCTTCTGACGCTGGTTTTTTTTTTTTTTTTTACTTTTAACTCTGATTTCAAAGCTTTCGCAGGTGAACCGAAGAGACGGTTCTGTTTTACGGTTTCATTCATTCGCTCAGATGAACCACATCGCTAGACGACGTCGTGGAAGGTTTGAAATGGTCAGAAAGGTCAAAGGTCATGTCGCTTCGTATTCGGCGACTCTATTTTGCTTCTGCGGTCTCGCCGTTTGGCTCGTTTCCTTCAGAAAAAAGGGACTTTTTGTTTCTGGCTCATTTTTATTTCAAGGGTCGGCTTGCGATAGGCTACATGAAGGCTTTTCAATATTAGATCCAGAAGGTCAAATGGAAAAAAACTATCATTCGGACCAAGAAAGACTGGAAGGACTCAGCTTTAGAAGGTCCGCTCAGGCGGTGATTTGGTTTTTACGCTGGAGACGGAGAAGGAAACATCGATGTAGCGACGCCATCTTGTGCGTCGAGGTCGAGACACGCCACGATTTTGACTTCTTGGCGAGTTTCACGCGCTCAGAGAAAAGGATGGTTTCTGCAACCTAAACCAGGGGTCGGCGACCTTTAACACCCAAAGAGACATTTGGAGCCGGTTTCCTCGGGAAAGAAAACACTGGGAGCCGCGATTACTTTTTGACGTCTAAAATAAAGGTATATATTGCTTTTTATTACCTTTACATTTTGTATAAACAAGTGTGTTGCTTCTGAAATTCACAAAGTGTTACAGAGAAAATTAAATTTTATTTATGTAATGAACTCATTTTGAGCTTTCAGAGCGTGTAGCGGAGCCTTGACCTGAATTTTAAAAATAAATCGGGTAAAAAAATCACTGTGTCAGTAAACAATAAAAAATAAATATTTGCAAAATATCTTCATAAATATATATTTTACCTGGTTTATGGGACTTCTGCTCCTGAACTTCTGCGCACAGCATCCGCACATCGGGACTTTACCGGCTTCCGCCAGTGTGACGTTATTTTGTACGTCGAAAAACAATAAATATAATTTTATTCAATATTTCAAGATCACAATAATCTTCCAACTTGGAACTAAAAGTTAAAAAAGGGAATTAACCCAAATGAAATACAGAAGGGCCTGTCAATCATATCTGCGTCATGTGACCTCCTGCGTCATGTGACCTCCTGCGTCATGTGACCTCCTGCGTCATGTGACCTCCTGCGTCATGTGACCTCCTCTCCCCCGCAGGACAACCTCTTTGAGTGGCACTTCTCGGTTCGCGGGCCGCCGGATTCGGATTTCGACGGCGGCGTTTACCACGGCAGGATCGTGCTTCCTCCCGAGTACCCCATGAAGCCCCCCAGCATCATCCTCCTCACCGTGAGTATCAGCTGACCCGTTGCCGTGGAGACAAACAGGAAGTCCACCTATTAGCGCTCCTTAAGCGCAACGCTTGATCTTCCGCGCGCTTTCTTCCTTCGACGGAACTTTTCCGCACGAGACGATCGCCACTCGACCTTATTCGCCAAACTTGTATTCCCGTTCCCGTTAATGGCTTGTTACCATGGCGATCTCTGCCTCGGCGGCGCGGCGTTTTATTTTAAGACGGACGACAAAAAAAAAAAAAAAAAAAAACGGCGCGTTGGTCAGAGCCTGGTTTGGTCTCCTGCTTTGTCACGTTTCTACCGGCGTCCAACCAGACGGCAGCTTTACGGAGGCGTGAAGAATGATTGGACGCGGCTGTGATTGACAGGCGTGACGATCTGGGATGAACTCCGATGACCTCTAAGATGGCTTCACCGGGAAAACCATCGCGAGAACCTCCCGCGAGTCGGTACGACCAACGCCGCCTAGAGGTGGCGGGCGGAACTGCGACCCGAAAGGCCACGTCGGACGACGGGACGATCTCGATTTTATTAAAAAAAAATCAGACGAATGAAGAGAAGGGCAAATAAGTCCTTGAGGATTACACTGACCCCCAGTTAGCTAGCGCCGCCGCCGCTAACCCGCCCTCTCACTCTGTCCCCGCAGCCCAACGGAAGATTCGAAGTCGGGAAGAAGATCTGCCTGAGCATCTCGGGCCACCACCCGGAGACCTGGCAGCCCTCGTGGAGCAGTAAGTGTCGCCGCCGAACGCCACCAATCAGCCTTTTATTCGCCCTCCGTGACGGACACTTGAGCAGATGAGCCGAAGGTACCGCCGAGCCTCGTGGGAAATAAAGAAGCACCTTGATAGCCACTCCAGCCGGGGGTCAGAAAACTCGAAGGCGAACTCTCGTCGGTATTTAGATGTTTTCCGCGGTTTTAAGGCTGATTTTAATCGGATGGTGACGCCCCGGGGGGTCCTCATCTTCTCATCAGCGACCCCCCACTTCCGTTGCTTCCTAAAGACCGCTAAGTGGACTTTATGAGCAAACCGGAGAAGAAGTGACAGGTCTGATTTTCCCCTCTCAGGCACTGATCTGCGCCGACACCAGAATCGTGTTCGGGGGGGGAAAAAATAAAAAAAAACGCAGCTCCCGGCGAACCGACAGCTGGCTTTCTCGCGGAAAGAACGACGGGGTTGTTCGATCCGCTGATTAAGGTCAGATTTGCATAATTGACTGCACGGCCTGAAGGTCCCTGGTTCCACACCAGCTGCCAGACGGGCATGCGAGTGGTCGGACGTCTCCCGGAAGACGGCGTTCCCAGGACGCGCCCTGAGCCTCCCATGGTTCTCCAGGACCTTCCCGTCCCTTCGCTGCTATGAAACCTGTGCCGCGGTGCCGGTCTCCGTTCTCCTGAAGAAATATTTATAACCGCCGACGGGAACGCGAGGCCGTGAGAAGCATCTTCAGGAGACAAAAGCAAAGATCTAATACATGGGATTAAACTTCAAAACAGCCGAGGGGAAGGTGAAGTTCACTCCTTTGTAAGCTGTCAAGCACCTGAAGGACGGCGTGGAGGGTCGGCTAGCTCGCCGCCGGCTCTTGTATCGTGATCGCAGAAGGGGAGCAAAGTCTGCTGGACGTTCGGGCGCTAGCTAGCATCCCGATAGATTAGCTCCGGTAAGCCTGCGATCCCGGGGAACCCGGTTGGGACGGGGGTTCCCGGACCCGTAACAGTCCGCAAAGAAAATCTTTCCCCGTACAAATGATTTTCTCAAAGGATCTTCCGGACTTTATTTTGAAAAACTACACTTAACTCTTAACTCTGTCGCGCCATTTCAAGGGCTATCGCAAGCTAGTCCTTGAATAAAAATGAGCCAGAAGCAGAAGTCGCTGGAGAGCTTTTTCGACCTCTGACCGGTTCATGGAAACATTTTCAAGCATACAAGTGGTTCCCCAGTACAAAAAAAAGATCAGGGGCCGCCGGTTGAGGACGTAATCCACATGAATCCACAGAGTTGGAGAAGCTCCGTGCTGAGGAGTCGCATCTTCATTCCCTCTTGCTGCTTATCCTGCACTCACTAAGGGATGTGGGCTTGCTGGAGTCAATCCCAGCTGTCTTTTGCCGAGACATACAAGTCTTGGCCCCCTCACATACCCGTCATATGGAGACGCCCGACCCCGTTGTCGCAGGGCAGATGGTAAACCTTGTTTCTTGCCGAGCAGGGTGAAACATCCGCCATCGCCTGCGCGCTGGCGCTGTATCGTCATCGTACCCATCAGGAGCTCCGCTGTGGAATTGTGAAATATCTGGCCAAAAAGAACTTTGTTCGTGTTCTTGCCACCTCGACAAAAAGAACAAGCGAAGAATGAAGGGGCCCTGAGAGCTGACTTGTCAGATTTTTAATGCTCGCTAAAGGCGGCTGAAGGCTTTTACTTAAGTTTTCTTTGTGTTCCAGATCTCACAGCGCGTCTCTGACGGCTCCCACATATCCTCGCACTCGTTCGCCTGCACTTCAACCGCAGGGCAGGCGGCAGGGGCGCTTGTTATACTTTCCCCATATCAATGAAATTCATGAATGCCAACACAACAGAGAGCTGTCTGAGGCAGGTCTCTGCTCTGCTAGAACAACACGGCCCGGTTTGGCTTTTGTTTTCATTCATCATCTATACTGTGGATCCTTCTCCGGGTTTCTCTGGACCGGTCGCCGATCAGACAAGGGCTACATATAGATTCAAGATTCTAAAAAGCATACAAGTATTCACTTTCTCTGGGCCTAAGAGGCCTCTGGGATGAGGGGCGAAATGTCTTTGAGGGAAGGCATACAAGTCCGGTTGCCACGACTAGAACATGTTGACAACCACATCGAATGGCGACATACAATCATTCTCTCTTTTGCTTACAAATCTGGTCTCCAATGACCCTCCTAGAGAGGAACGGGGAGAACATGGAGACTCCACAAAGAAGCAGCAGGGACCTTCATGCTGTGAGGCGGAGGCGCTAACCGCTATGCCACGGTTTTGTTCTCCTCATATTAAATTTTCTGGTTTCGGAGCCCCAGAAGAGGAAGCAGAAGCAGAAGTTCTGTGACACCCGTGCCTCTGAAACCCAGCAATGCGCAACAAAGAAAAAGAAAACATTAAACGCATCGGAGACGAGAGGAAAAGTTTATTTTTCAATAAACCGCATCAATTCTGTGGCCAAATTATTGTTTTTCTCGCCGAGACGCAACAAAGAGAACCGTACTGTCTGGCCGCCCCGCTGTCGTACTCCTCTACCCCCGCAGTATCTGGACCAACCCGGTATTTTACTTTCCGACAAGAACTCATTTGTTTCTCCGCCGGCGATTAGCTCCTCTCTTGGCGGGGGTCACCGGTCGGAGGGAGCTCTGTGGGAGACGCAAAGAAGAGAGGCTTAAATCAATAACGCAAAGTATGATCTGAACTGTGTCTGACCGCAACATGGGTCACATGGCCGTCTAGGCCTCTGGGAGGGACGCGACTTCCTCCCGCTGGGTTGTTAAAGTGTCCGGGACACGGCAACATCGCCCACCCGCAGGGTTTCGAGTCTGGACGGTCGATCATGCCAAGTTCCAAACATCAGCTGCTTGTTTAGTCAAATCTGATCGCCTCCATTTATCCTGCAGTCGTCTTCCAGACGGTAAGCTGGACTGGTCTGCGGATTCAGATGCGCGCTACAAGAAAGGGCAAAGGGTCGACTGTTATGACCAGTTTGCTCTTCTATGCTGTGATGGTAGCGCTAGGAAGTGAGACACCGGATGTCTGGACAGACCAATCCCTTTCCTGGCTGCTGAGGTCCTCTGTCTCCGAGGACATACAGTTGTTTGACGACACATAGAAGGAGTTGAGCTTAATGGACAGGACTGTCCCTTGTCTGGACACTTTTCCTACCTCATTGGATTATTATTATTTTGTTTTCTGCGAAGTGACTGGTTGTACAACATCTCAAAAAAAGTATCTCCACCATCCATCCATCCATCAGCCACCTCTTATCTTGGGTGAGGTCTCTGCAGCAACAGCTTAAGCAAAGAGGCCTGGACTTCCCTCTCCCTGTCCCCTTGGTCCAGATCTTCTGGGGGAATCCTGAGGTGGTCCCAGGCCAGCCCAGAGGCATACAATAGTTCCTTCAGAGTGTCCTGGGTCTTCTCCGGGACCTCCGTCAGTATGCCTCACCAGGGAGGCATCCTAAACAGATGCCCGAGCCACCTCATCTGGCTCTACTGTGGAGGAGCAGCAGCTCCACTCTAAGCCCCTCCTGGATGGCCAAGGTTCTCGCCCCATCCCAAAGGGAGAGCCTCAACCCCCCCCGCTGAGGAAAAGATCTCCTTCTTTGGGACCTAACGCCCAACTCCTGACCACAGGTGAGGGTGGGAACATTGGTCCATCGGGAAAAACGAGGAGCTTCGCCTTCTGGCCAATGACTAAAAACGTGACTTGCAAGTATTAGACACTAATTCGACACTAGCGGTGGAGGTAAATCAGTCAGCAGAGGCAGCAGCTTTCCACGCCACCTCGACCCACTCTGCCTTCCACCTGAAAGACAGTCTCTTTTGGCCTTCTCACCAGATCCACCCAACTCGAGGTGGCACAGTTTCCACAAAATCAAGCCGTGGTGAAAGGGCGTAGGCCCGATGCCGCTAGAGAGGCGAACTCTGTCCAGTTGGCATGCCAGCAGTGGACCTTCCGATCCAGAAGACATGCAAACACTTAGAGAAGGGTTGTCAACCTTCTTTTTGTCCCTGGAGTCTACCTCAGGTGTCCTAACCGGCAGTCAGCCTGTGTAACTATATGATGATGATAAAGGATGTAAAGATGTGAACGTCCCAATGCTAACAGAAGGGATTAATTGCCTGTCACTTTGCCGCGAAGGTGAGCAGCACTTTAAATTTACCGGGCCTGCAATTATTCCGTTACGCTCATGACATGTTTTCTTGCCGTCATGCTAATTTAAAGGCCGGCGCCGAAACGTCCAACGGTACAATTAAACGCCCGTCTTCTGCTCAATCCTCAAAAACCCCATTAAAGGTCTGCATGTCCCCTGGGAAACCGGCCGCCGCCAGTCCTCAAACAATCACAAGGACAAACACATCGGCACTCCCCCCTGCTCACTTTTGGAAAACCTGATTCGCAATAACCACGCGGGTGAAGATGGAGTATCCGGCTGAACCCCTGACAGAAACTCATGACCAAACAGGAGCGACGGCAACACCTCGTTAGGCATTCTGCGCAGGAGGCGGCGGAATCCTCCGGCTCAAATGTGTCAAAGTGGACGGGGAGGGGGTTGTATTGAGATGGAGATTGGAGTTGAGTGCCGCGCAAACCCACAATGTTTATTAATTAAAGGTCCGGCGACGAAATATCAACTTGTCATTCCGTTTCGGCGAGTTCGGGCGGCCGTCCAGCTTCCGCAAGAGGTGTGAATGATCGCTTTAAGTGCCGCGCCGCTCTGTTACGGCTCAAGGAATACCAAGCGGCGGGCTTTCTGAAGAACCCGAGCAGTGCCGGGCAGCAGCCGGCGCTGACCTATTGTTATAACACAGCGTGTCTGAGCGGAATACCGGAGCGTCCGCCAGACACCAACGCCCCCACCCAGGTGTTTCAGGACTAGGAAGGACTACCGGCGCTCAGTAGAGGCCCGCCAGAGTCGTACATAACTGAGACAACCCTGCTTTTGTTCCTATGGAGTGACATTTGGAGGTGGAGCTGCAAAGCTACGCCCTCCGCCTTGAGCCCAACAGTGTCCTGTGGGCCGCCCAGGCACGAACCGTGCTTTTGTCACAGTTCGGCGTCTTCTAATCTCTGGGGATGTGAAGGCATCAGGCAGGGAAGTTACCAGGCCCCACGGCTGTTTTGGGAATCATGAGTCCACTAGCGTCCCAGGGGTGCAGAATGTGGCATCCCCCGGGTAACATGTTTAATGTGGAGTGGGTAAAATTGTTGATCCGGCCTGTTTTTGGTAACTTCAGAACTCACTTCCTAGCTTGATGGGTGGTTTTACCTCGCCAGCACTTCCTGTTTCAACAGGCGATGACTCCCCCCACTTCCTTCTGACAATAACCACCAAACGGGATTTATTCACTGTACCAGTTATTATCGCTCTGGGCCAGTTTGTCCTCATACCCCTGTGATGTGATTTGTTTTTGTTTGTACTGGGAGCGGCAAATACTTTCTGGAAGTTGTTTGTTGTCGCCCGGCTAATTGGCCGGAGATGGAAAGAGCCGCGTCCAAACTGGCGAAGGAGCCAAGACATCTCATTTGGAGAAGCTTTAAACCGGTGGGATGCCACGAAAGCGTCGGGCGGCAGCTTGTCCTCGGCGTCGGGCTAATGGTCTCCTCGGGAAACGGCGGCGACACTCGTCCCGTCTATATCCGTTCGTCGAGGCCGTAGTAACCACGTATCTCCTCCCGAGTCCCCGAGCTCGGGTCTCGCTTAGCTACTAACATGTAACTGTTAGCGCTACTGCTATAAGTAGCAATAGATCATTAGCGCCTGTCCCTTCAAACCCTCAAACCCCACCAGTCCCTGTCTTATCTTGCTTTTTATCTCACTTGTAGCCCAACCACTCCGAGGTACCTCCCAGCTCCCGGGGAAATGTCTGGTACCTGTAGAAGATCTGCGGTGGTCCAGACCTGCCCTGCACTGAAATTATCTCGACTTTGTCGTGACTTTTGCACGTAAATCCAAATAATCCGACTTGACTTTGACCCTCACACCTAGCGTACCTCTGAGTAGCACCCCACTGGAGCAGAACCAAAGGTGTCCATGTCGATGCCTCCTGTTGCAAACATCCCCCAAGGCTGCCGCCTCTTTTATTTCTTGCATCGCTCCGGGTTTTATCCGACCCCCACAATCCGATTTCAACTTTCTTCTGGATCCGGCTCCCCCGTCCCTTCCGGCTAACATTTTTAGTTGTTTAGTTTGCCCGTCTGTCTGGCCTCGTTATGATCAGCGGCGGCGGTGCCGGCCGGTGGCCCCTCGACGCCTCGCCTTCGCTTGTGGATTTTAATAGCCCTCAGAGAAAACGGCGTGGACGTTCTATCAAGGGTCGCGTAAGGAGGTTTTACAGAAAACCAGGCCTCCTTTCATGAAGGCCCACGTAAAAAAAAAGAACCCCGCCGTCCGCCCGCCACCGGCCGCGCTTTTTCGGTGACTGATGAAAGCGGCGATAAAATGGATTTGTTTTTTTTTTTCCCCCTCTCCAAATGATCATTTTCGCCTCGTTTGCCGGAAAAAAAAAAAAAAAAAAACGCCGCAATTACCGTGGCGTGAAGGCGAAGCAGGAGGAGGGAGAAACTCCCGGGTAATTTGTCTTTGGCCGTCCAACCCCGAGGGAGGGGGTTTAGTGAAGACCCCCCGTGGGGCGTTACCACTCTCACTGGTGTGTGTGTGTGTGTGTGTGTGTGTGTGTGTGTGTGTGTGTGTGTTCAAAACCCCCCACGGCGGGCTGGATGCGGACGGCGTCCTCGCTTGACAGCTTGAGGTTTGTCGGGTGTTTCATTTAATGAGTCGGCCCCGTCGAGTTTCAGGTCTTTCATATTTTTTTCGATCCGCCCCGAGTGTCGGACCTGGATTATTAATGGTGTGTGTGTGTGTGTGTGTGTGTGTGTGTGTGTGTGCGCTGATCACAAGTCCTTTTCCGACTAATTGGATTTTAGAGTCGCCGTGTAAATGTGCTGGGCGGAGGAGGGACGCGGTCCTCGAATTTAAGTTTGGTGAAAGGAACATCAGGACAGAGCTGGAGTGAATACCAGGTTCTAAGAATAAGAATAAGAATAAGAACAACTTTATTAATCCCGAAGGAAATTGCAGTTTTTTTTTTTTTTTTGTTTTTTTTTAAGAATAAGAACAAAGAGCAGAAGGAGGGAAGATTGGCTTCCGCACTCCGTTGATCATTCGCTCATTCATTCATTTAAGATCTACACAGCTTTTCTGCCACTCAGGCTCGCAGGGGTGAACCTATCCCAGCTGGGATTGGGTGAGAGGAGGGCTTCACTCTAGACCCTTCACAGGGCCACATGGAGACATACAACAATTCACCCTTTCGTTCACACCTCATAAAGAGACAAACTGCAATTCACATATCATACAGAAACATACAAGTATTGACCCTCTCAGTCAGACCTCATATCAAGACATACAAGTATTGACCCTCTCGTTCACACGTCATATCGAGACATACAAGATCTGACCTTCTCATTCACTCCTCATTTGGAGACATACAAGTATTGACCTTCTCATTCAGTCTTCATATCAAGACATACAAGTATGGACCCTCTCATTCACACCTCATTTGGAGACATACAAGTATTGACCCTCTCATTCGGGCCTCATATCAAGACATACAAGTATTGACCCTCTCATTCAGTCTTCATATTAAGACATACAAGTATGGACCCTCTCATTCACACCTCATTTGGAGACATACAAGTATTGACCCTCTCATTCGGGCCTCATATCAAGACATACAAGTATTGACCCTCTCATTCAGTCCTCATATTAAGACATACAAGTATTGACCCTCTCATTCACACGTCATATCGAGACATACAAGTATTGACCCTCTCATTCACCCCTCATTTGGAGACATACAAGTATTGACCCTCTCATTCAGGCCTCATATCAAGACATACAAGTATTGACCCTCTCTTTCACACGTCATTTGGAGACATACGAGTATTGACCCTCTCATTCAGACCTCATATGGAGACAAAACATTCATCCTTTCATTCATACATCACATTGACACCTACCGCCATTCACCCTCTCATTCACACCTCATATGGAGACATCTTTGTCATTCACATCTCTGGAAAATCTTGTTTGGTCTCGTTTCTTCCTCGTTCCCTGTGACGTTGTGGAACCCTTGTGTGCTCCTCTAGATGTTCTCTCACCTGCTCTGTTCCTCACCCGACCTCCTGTCACTTTGTCCTGCAGTCCGCACTGCCCTCATCGCCATCATCGGATTCATGCCCACCAAGGGGGAGGGCGCCATCGGATCTCTGGACTACACCCCTGAGGAGAGGAGGGCTCTGGCTAAAAGGTAAGAAATAGATGCTACCTTCTCCCGTGGATACTATGTGTGTGTGTGTGTGTGCAGCGCTTCAAAATTGGAAATAAGTGTGTGTCCCCTCTGATCAGATTGTTAAAGGTCACAGTGTTTTTTATTTAAATGAAGTCAGGACGACCTGCCGTTGCCCACCTGGCGGTACTCAAACCGTGACCGGTGTCTCGAGTGTGTGTGGAGGAACGATCGCAAAACCGGGTCTTGGCTAACATTGAATGGGCTAAAGGCAGCTAGCAGTGCTAGCTCCAGTACTCCGCTACAGAAACAGGTAGCTCTTTACTGCATGGTGGAGGCCAGCTTGTTGATGTTGGCCCTGTATTTCTGTATTCATTCATTCCTTCGATACAGTTTGCTCAGAGTCAGCAACTTGGGGTCTCCAGTGAACCTCCTGCAACCCCATGCAGAACCTGGAGACCCCATGGGATCCAACCAGGGAGCTTGTCTCTTTGAGGCCGAGGTGCTAACAGTTGCATCTCCTCGCAATCAAAGCAGGCTACTCCAAGCTAAACACCTTAGCTGTCTGGACTTGCCTCCCGCTAACGAGGTCTTCTTTGCATCGAGTCCCATTTTCAGACGATAAATTCGTCGCCGCCAAAATATCCGGTCTCTGGAGGGCGCGTGAGTGGGCACGCTCGGGAAACGGAGGGGGAAAAGGATCCTGCGAAAATCCGGCTTTCTGTCGGCGGCGGCGAACGGTAGCCTTGATCACACCGACTGTTTTCATTAGCGCGCAAAGATGAGATAGACGCACTTATCTAAAAATACGTGTCTTGCCCCGACGGGGAAGGGGGGGTTCAGAAGAAGAAAAAAAAAACCTTCCCGTTTCTTCTTCTTCTCGTCTTCTCCGCCCTTCTCTTTGTTTTTCTCACCTCGTGCTCCAGTGAATGTGAGAGCTGTCAATCACCCAGGGTTCCCCCGTGCACCCGCTCAAGGCTTTTAATTAACCTGCCAGCCAGAAAGTCCTACTTTATACCGCCATGTGGAAGTTGGTTCATGTTTCACTGCACCGTTAAGTAGGTGACAGATGCTGTTTCAGTAGACGCTTTCGGACAGAACGGCTTTAAGAAGATCAAATTTGGTTCCAGGAAGTCGCCTTCAGGGGAGCCTTCTAGTTTTGGCAGTTGGGGACCAGCGCAACGTGAATCTTAAGCTCCTCGCTCGGAAACAAACCGCAGAAGAAGAAGACAAAGACAAAGAAGAAGACAAAGAAGGACGAAGACAAGAAGGAATGAAGGCGATGAAGACGGAGGCGAAGGTGGCGAAGAAGAAGGCAAGACAAGAAGGACAACACGGAGGTGGAAGCTGCCTCAGTGTTCTTGTTCCACATGGCGGGAATTAAACCACCAGATGGGTTTTTTATCTTCTCCCTTCGCTGGATAAAGAACCCTTATTTTGGACCAAAATCTTGATGTTCCTCTGCCAGATGTCGCAGGCCTTCGTTCTGCTGACCAGCGATGAGGTTGTCTTTAAAAATGGCGCCCCGCAGTCCACAGGAGGTGTCTTGTCAAGGCCGTGGCTCAGGAGCACCTATGAGTTCCTGAGGAAGTCAAAAAAAGGCTCCCACTCCCCGGAGTCGGCGCTGAAGTTCAAGGAAGTACGTGGTTCAAGTGCACCAAGAAACTACCTTGTTGCTGGAAAGGTTCAAGGAACTGCAAAAGAAGGGGGCAACATATGTATGCCAAGCAAAGTAGGGAGGGATAAGAAGTACCCCCAGTCGCCCCAGTGGTTCGCATGACTCCTGTTTTTCCAGACGCCCCAAATCAATTTATTTTTGATCGAACGGGACTGAGACGGCCACTGGAAGGAGCGCGGAGTTGTTGCAGAGGCGGCAGATTATGAGAAGATTAGGGCGGAGGAGGGGAGAGTGTTGTTTGGAGGAAGGATGTTTGCTTGAATTAAAAGGTCGCACATTCGGAGCTTTAAAATACGATATTTTTTTGTATCCACTGTCAGCCTTTTTTCACGGCTCATTACGCCGCTGTGATCCACCACTCGGATTAGGAGCCGCTGATCAGCCTACAACCACTCCGACATCCTCTCCCATTAAGTAAAACTTTGATCTTCACCTGAAGAGCCTGAGAATGTTTTGAAGATGAAGAGGCGGCTTTAAGCTTCTGGCACCTTCCTCTTCCTCCAGACTCCCAGCTGGATTTATTTGCATAAAGCGCAGGGACCGGCGGCAGTTTGTACACATCCCGTTCCTCTTGCGCTTCCTTGAAGATACATTAGGGTTGCGGTTGACAATGGCGCTGCCTCCCCCGGCCCACAGAAGCACGCCACTTGTAGTTTCCTCACGCTTTTGTGATCCGGGGCGTCATTTCCCGGCTCGGCGACACCTCGGAGTCTTCCTCGGTGCCCTCTGGCAGGGGAGTAAAGAAGCTGTGGTTTTGTTCTGTTTGATCCGCGCGATGTTTTCATGTCGACACGTTTGTGTACAAGTACGCAGTGACTGTTTCACCGCTGGGTTTTATGGGTGAAACCTCCTCTGCCCAGGTTTTCTCCAGGTTCTCTTGTCTTCCTTCCGTCGTCCAAAACCCCCAAAAACCGTAGGTTGATTTGAAGTCTTCAAGATGGTGGGTGTCCGTTCTCCACTTTGGTGCTTGTTATGGGTTTTTTTTTTTTTGGGACAAGCGGCGCCACCCATGACCCAGATGATCTAATTCCCGAACTGAAGGTCTGAAGGCATCCGTTGGACACCAGGTGTCCTTTCGTCGCTGCCGGCTCTGGTTGTCGGCCGAGAGACCCTTAAACAAAAGAGAGGATGGCGGGCTGGGCTAACAGCTAGGCTAAGGAAACGCCCTAGATTCATGGTGTGTACCCCATAGCCTGACATTGGGGCTGGAGACGTCCAATCATTCACCAACTCATTCAAGATACGAGCTGCGAGGCGCCATTGTTTTGTTGTTGAAGACATCGGAATGTGGTTTGCATCTCCAGGGTGTCTTTGGAGGTTCTAAGTCATCCAGGTCATGGTGGATTGTTGTCGAGATCTTCTTGTCTTGGCAAGTGGACTTGGATTTCTTCACTTGTAGAGGCGTCGGCCCTCATCTCAGAGGCTTCTTCAGTTCTAATGACCTGTGGGGAGTTTCTCTATTTAACTCCAAGGGTTGTGGGCGGGTCTAGGTTTTGGTGTAACCTGGCTTGTTGTGTAAATGGAAGACTTATCTGCAGTCACCAGGTGTAAGGGGGTTTGTTATGCTAATGAGGATGTCGTTATCGGGGGGTTACTGGGGTTACAGGCTTCACCGATGAGCCTCAGTTCATGAGATCCAACTGGTTTCACTATTTTGTTTAGCTTTACATTTTCACATTTCAATCCAGGTTATCCCACAAAAGTTGCTCTTTTGTTCCAATGTATGACACCCTTGTTAGCATAACAACCCCCTTAGTCCTAGTTTCTGCAGATCATCATTTACACAACAAGCCACCATAACCTGGACTCACCCAAAAACCTGGCACTTCAATTGGGAAACTCCCCACAGGTCATTAGAAGGGAAGAAGCTTCTGGGATGAGGGCTGGAACGTCTTCAAGTGAAGAAATTCAAGTCCTGGATGAGTACCGCAGATACTCTGTTTCATCTCTCGTTTGGGCTACTGCGACTCCCTCCTTGCCGGTGACCATCAGGCCTCTGGAGCTTCTTCAGAAAGCGGCAGCCCACCTGATGTTCAACCGTCCCAAGTTCTCCCAAACAACTCCCCTTCTTATGTCCCTTCACCGGCTCCCGGTAGCCGCCCGCATCAAGTTCAAGACCCTGGTGCTCGCCTACCGGGCGGTGAATGGGATCAGGATATGGTCAAGGCACTCGTCCCTACCCGTACCCTCCGATTTGCCACCTCTGGGCGACAGTCCACCCCATCACTCCGAGTCCCCGGCGGCCGATCGAACCGGTCTCGGCTCCTCAGTGATGGAACAAACTCCCAAAAAAGGTCAGAACAGCGGGGTCGCTGCCCATCTTTCGCCGTGAGCTGAGAACATACCTCTTCACCAAGCACTACCCTGCTAATCGCACTTAGATGCGACTCCCTCGGAAAAAAAAAAAAAAAAAGATTAAATGAATGTAGGTATGCATATGCTTCTGAGATGGCTACTTGGTAGAGTGGTCACCTCTGACTCCCAACTACTGGTACTTCTGATCTTCAGTGACTGAATTGCAGTTTTTGTAAGTCGCTTTGGATAAAAGTGTCTGCCAAGAAGACTTCAACAAGAATTCACCATGACCTGTATGACTTAGAACACCTGCAAACCAAATTCCGTCGCCCTCAACAAAACGACGCCTCGCATCTTGAATCTTGAATGAGACGGTGAAAGATTGGACCTCTCCAGCCCCAATGTCAGGATATAGGGTACACACCATGAGGTGACTGATGAACCGTCGACGACTAAGCTAGCCGTCCACCGATTCTTCCGCGGACTATTCGTCAACAAGTCGTCGCGGCCCTCGTGCGCGTTATCTGCTGCCTAAGCGATAAGCTAGCAAAGCCTTTCCTCCTCTGAAACCGTGCGTGGCCTGAACCTAACTCAGTGCCCGACTCCCCCTCATTTTTCAAATTTCTCTTGCGTCTTGAAATGTGTCTCTTTCAAAGCTGCTTTTTTGACCCTGCCGAGAAAAAAAAATGACAGTTTGGTTGTGTTTTTTTTTTTTCTTATCTAATACCAGAGAGTCGTCTGAGACAGTACAAGTACAAACAAAGGATTATGTTTTTGCGAAGAGGCTGTTTGGAACTACAATGACATTAGGTTTTTTGGGGTAATTCAGATCTGCAAACCCGGGTTCAATGGAGACAGCAGTCAAATGGGAGTTGTGGTGACCTGCTGCAGGTCCCTCCATCCTGAGAGAACCTCGGTCTCTGAGGGTTTGCCAGGTGTCCACCAGTAACTCTTTGAATAACTCGCTCTGGCAGGTTACCCTGACTTTTCAACCTGGAAAAAAAAAAAAGCAAAATAAAAGCGGCAAAAAATAATAGTGTTATTTGTGAAAAATTGATGTAAAAAGAGTCCGAGAAGGAAACAGTCTCGCCGGGTCAAAGGTCATGGCTCATTAATTCATGTCAGCAACGGATCAGAAGCTGCAGGGTCATCGACCAGAAGCCTCTGGACAGGAGACCTGCTCAAACCTCTCATCGGTTCCCATTCCCGTTTATTTTCCACAAATCCTAGGACACCAGTCCCTCCATTCCAAGGAAATAGTCATTGTTATTTGAAGATAAATTTGAAGATGATCTTGTAACATCTAAATAAAATGCGTTAAAAAATTTTTGTCGCTCTTAATAAGCGACTGCACGCGCCAGTAAAAGGATGATTTTTTTTTTCTTTCATTAAACAAGGACTCAAATAGACATTGACCATTTTGCTTAAAAGTAACCTTTGACCCTCTTTTTCCCAAGAGTTCAACATGTTTTGTTGCTGACATGTACTTTCATTTTCTCTGCAGTTGTTCATTGCAACACTTTGTTCTTCCATACATGTTTTACAACGGCTCCAAATGTCTCTTTGGACTGATAAAGGTTGCCGACCTCTGGTTTAGTCCAACTTTATTCATCTCATTCATCGCAAACTCTTGTTTGGTCTTTTTCACTCGGCACAGATACCATTTTTGGGGGTCACAGTTTGTTTGTTGGTTTGTTTAGAAGTTTATTTGGACAGTGTACAAATACATTAAGCACAGAGGCAGAGATGTTTGTACCAGATTGTAGCTCATAGCTAATTTCCATCTGTAGTCCTGGACAATACAAGTATAAAACTGTATAAGATAGACTATATATTGTATAGTTATTTTATTGCCTATATGTATATTTCATATATATTAACAGGCTATAAAATATGTCTTTTGCAAGTTAAAAGTGCTATTGTTGTGATATTGTTTTGATATTGTTACTTTGGTCATCTGGGGACAAAGTACCCGTCTGGTATTGTTAGCGTTAGCATGTTTGGTGCTCCAGAATCCAATTTTTAGCGTCCCGTGTAAAGGTGTGAAAATCAGTCATGTTCTTAAGATTGTCTGGAAGCCCATTCTATTCTTTTATGGCTTTACAGGAAAAGGCAGACTTTCTTTTAGGAACATCGCAGTCTCCTCTGGACGCCGACCTTAGCACTGGACTTGTGAGTTTGGAGCGAGGCTTGATGAAGGTCTTAAGAGGAGGTGGGGCGGCGTTACGTAAGATTTTGTGGACCAGACGGATATCAGAGCACCTGATCAAGTTGTCAAAACTTCATAATTTATATTTTCCCAATGATGATAGTGCCTTGGTTTTTTATCAAGAATTTTTAGGGCAGTAGGTACCGCTGTTACTGTCGGAGGTAAGCGCGCTACGTACTGTTCTCTAGCTAGCGGACACCTGATGTTAGCGTGAGGTAAGTATGCTATGTATAATTAGTTATGTAACGACGGCTAACCCAGATTCAACCGACGTCGCCGTGTCAGGTGGGAACGGTGCGACATTGGTGAGCGACCGAGCCGCTCACCAATGTCGCAGTGGACCACTTAAAACTGGTTGGAGGACAGGAAGCGCAACAAGAATTCATACATAAGGCAGAACATTTAAGGATTTGAAGCCTTATAGTGCGAAAAGTTGGGTACTGTTTGACAGAGCGAAGCAGCCTCCTGAACATGGATCCTTGCTGAAAACATCGAGATTCTACCAGATTTTGGAAGATCATGCTCCTTCTGAGGGAGTTGAGATATTAGCCTCCTCACCACGGCGTTGCCATGGTGAGTGCTCCTCCGTCGAGACGGACCTCAACTCGTTTCTCTCCGGGTTCTCCGCCTTCCTCCCACGGTCTAAAACAAGTCTGCAGGTTCATTGAAGACTCTTGATTTGTCTTTAGGCGTGAATGAGAGTGGTGGGATGTTTCTGTGATCTGTGATTGGCAGGTCCGGGCTGGGATTGGCTCCGCCCCCCGATCCGACGACGAACCGATAGGTTGACGACACGTTATTTAAATCGGCTCAAGCAGAAACAGCATGGGATTCATGAAATGTACTCTGAGTGATTTAGATGGTGTTCTAATTTGTGGGTTTCAGAAAATATCACATCTTACAGTTAATTACAGGAGCGGCTCATTGGCTTAAAACAAGGGTGGAGGAGGTTTTATGATTTTCTTCCAAAAGCATTTTTTTCCGGACCAAAACACCCCTCCTGGGGGGAGAATATCCACGGCGCCCCGCAATACTCGATAAACCCTTTCTCGGCTACATTTATAGTAATTTCACTCGAATCCTATTTCCATGTGACTCGAGAGGAAAAACGCAGATTTGGATCATTTAATACCATAATGTATTCAAATCTATGTTAGCCTGAAGAGACCCACAACAAGGATGTGGGGTTCCTCGGAGCATGATTCATGATTCATCCCTCCTCTCCAGCATCAGTTCATTAGCCGCTTCAAGGGATGATTAGCTTTTCCAGGACGAACCCACAGGAATCTCTTTTATGCGTTGTTTACTTATGCCTTGAACGCACCGCGGCGTTAAGTGCCACTGCCGATGCTAAATGCTAAATTGCACGGCGCCAATAATGCATTGTCAGGACCGGCGAAAGGCGTCACGGGGAAAACCGGCAAGTGAAAGCGCCACAGGTGGCAAAGAGAAAACAAGCCTCTCAGTTTGGGGCTGCACAGTAAGCGAGCAAACAGGGTGCAGGAGCAGCCAGGAATACCAACACACTCTGGCATTCCCACGCGAACCCACCCTAGCAAGAAGCCAAAATGTGCCCCACTCACAGGCCTCGCGGGTAAGAATTAGTAAACCGGCAGTCATGCCGACTGCACGCACCACTAACTTATTGATAGTAAGCTTACACGAGTCATTTGCAGCTTCTGATCCTGCTATCCTTGATGTTGCTGAAACAGGCGGTTGCTCCTCTGCTGTTTTTGCATCTGGAAGCAGCCAGCTGGGTTGTCGTTTGATTTGAATAGAGGCTTGAACACTCTCTGCTAACCAAGTGTTTATGTCACCAAGTTGTGAGTGCTTGTGGAGTTACAGGTGGGGCGAGTAAACTATCATGAGGAACTTGACCCCAAAGGAACTTTACTTCCGGAAACGACAGGGGTACAAGTCTGGCGCCCCTTGACGCCCCCAAGTTGTGAGTAGTGTTGTGGAGTTAGAGGTGAGGTGAGAAGGCTATCATGAGGAACTTGACCCCAAAGGAACTGTACTTCCGGACACAACAGGGGTACATGTCTTGCGCCTCTTGGAACACCACAAGGGAAGTTAGTCTTGCGCGAGATGACGCGTTGTGAATATGAGTAGCAGGAGGACCACTGGTCTTCTGCCAAGAGGTCCAGCAGAACCGAAGCAGAATAATGTCTTACCCCTCGGCTCTTCTGGGCTCAGAAATCTCACAGAACATCCAAGAAGGATGTTGTCCAAAAAGGAAATTAGTGTGAGCGGAGAAAAAAAAAAAAAAAAAAAGAAGCAATCTTTCTCAAGTGTCTTGTATTTCTGTGCCAGCTTCGATACTGATCAGCACGTTTTGTGAACAAATTAATCCAACTTCGGTTTCCTGATTATCGGGTGAATCAAAGCGTAAATGCGGGCAGCGACCTGGACATTTTATTATTTCAGAGAAAGAAGTGTCCAGACCTCAGACACTTTGGAAGTCAACTTTTTAATTCCTTTTTTTCAACACCGCAGCACCAGTGGACTCCCAAAGTTTACCTTCGGGGTTCGGGACTCTTCGGGCAGGACTCGTCGTCACACGAGTTCCCTAGGAAACCAAAGACGGTTCCTGAAGTGTGAAAGTGGTCTTTGCCGGTTCGGCTCTGGACCGGCCACTGGAAATAGACTCCGATCCGACATTGATACGAACATTAAATTTGAAAAGGGGAAAACAGTAGCAGAAGGAAATGGAAACTTGGGAGTACGTCCCAGGGGACCGGCAATAGCAGCCTAGGCTCTGCGTCGGTAGCCTAGCGTCTCCTTGTTTTTAGACGTGATTGCACTTCACAACGGATTACCAGCTCAAGCCAGCGTATAATTGCGCACAGGTAACGGGACATACGGCAGGGGGAAAGTAATTACCGTTGATGCTGTCTGGTAAAAAAAAAAAAAAAAAGAAGCTCCTGGCAGGTTAATATATCAGGTTACCGGACGCAGAGATGTGAAATATTCCCGCGGGGCGGGTGCACAGCAGAACCCGGGTGATTATTACAAGTCGGCTATTTTTCAAATGAAGCCGCGGCGGTAGATCACATTGAGGACCTCCGTAATTTGTCAACTGGTCATTTTATACGAGGTTAGCGAATTAATTTGTCGCAGGGTCTGGATTGTGACGGCGAGCACTTTTGGGTCACATGATAGATGCTTGGCGGACGATTGCAGCCAATCCAAATGACGTAGACGGGCAGAGCCAGGGGAACGACGCTTGTCCAATCAGGTCGAAGACGCTGGAGATGTTGGGGACTTCAACAGTGGTCTGATGTTCTGAAGGTCCAGTGCTTTCAATGTTCAAATGGAAACTGGAGTTTGGAGTCGGACAAATTCCCGCAGAGGTTCAGGAGATCGGCAGGGATGATCTGGAGATCATGAAAGTAGCACTGATAGCTGATGTGATGCAGGTACAGCTTGAATGTTCAGAAAAGAAATAAAAATGGTGGCGAGACTCGGCAGTAGATCAGGCCAGGGTGTCTGAGAACCTGCAAACCAGAGGTCACATTCTCTGAGGGTCATGACCTTGTCAGAAGTTCTTGACCCGGTTTGAGGTTCTTGATCTTGTCTGAGGTTCTTGACCTGGTCTGAGGTTCTTGCCCCAGTCTGAGGTCCTTCACCTTGTCTGAGATGAGGTCCTTGACCCGGTCTGAGATTTTTGAGCCAGTCTGAGGTTCTTGAGCTGGTCTGAGGTTCTTGACCCGGTTTGAGGTTCCTGATTCAGCCTGAGGTTCATGATTCAACCCCTGGTCCTTGACCTGGTCTGAGGTTCTTGATCTTGTCTGAGGTTCTTGACCTGGTCTGAGGTTCTTGATCTTGTCTGAGGTTCTTGAACTTTTCTGACATTCTTGCCCCGGTCTGAGGTCCTTCACCTTGTCTGAGATGAGGTTCTTGAGCTGGTCTGAGGTTCTTGAGCTGGTCTGAGGTTCTTGACCCGGTTTGAGGTTCCTGATCCAGCCTAAGGTTCATGACCTGGTCTGACATTCTTGCCCCGGTCTGAGGTCCTTCACCTTGTCTGAGATGAGGTTCTTGAGCTGGTCTGAGATCAGCCCCGAGGACGTGATGGACTCACTTAAATAAATGCCGTTAGTTTCTGATTCAATAAGGCAGTGTGAGGAAACTGGTATTCAATGAAAAAAAAAAAAATTGAGACAAACAAGAATTCTTGGATTCACCGGTGTGTGTGTGTGTGTGTTTTTTACACAAGATATCATCCAAACACACACACACACACACACACACAGCGATGGCAGCTGCAGTGCAGGGTGCTAACCAGGCCTTCAGGAGCAACCAAAGGTTCAGTATCTTCCTCCGAGGTCTCCTCCACGTGCACTCAGGCAGAATCAAACCGACGACCTTCTGATCGGACCGACACACACCCTTAGCTTTCAAGGCCTTTATTTGTGTGTGTGTGTGTGTGAGGTGCTACTCGCCGTGGTTCCGCTCATGAAACAGGAAGTGGTTCTGCAGGTCGCTGGACTTCTGCTGCGAGTCGTGCGGCTGCACCATGCGTTCCTCCCTGCTGGCTCCGACCGCCGACGGCAGCGCCGGCCCCGAGGACACCAAGGCCAAGGAGCTGGCTCAACAAATCAACTTCAAGGTGCGAGCGCCCCGCTCACACACACACACACACACACACACACACACACACACACACACACACGAAAGGCACCGCGGCGGCACATTTCCTGTTTGTTTTTTTTCCACACCCCGATAGTTAAATCTCAAACTTCTGCAAATCTTTCGGCGGCTCCAGACTAAACCCGGCCGGCTCCGACACGCCCCTAATTGAAAGTAAACTTTAACTTTGCGCGGCGCCGTCGATACGACCCGCGAGTCGCTCCATTTGATTCCCCCGTCCGGTTGTTATCGCGCTCGGCCCCCCGATCAATAATCGATCGATCAGCTAAGCAGCCGCTAATGAATCTTTTGAGGCTTCCTCGTCCTCCTGCACCCAAGACCCGCCGGTTACGTTCTCAACACGGCGTGAAGTGGAAACTCCCGATTGTGTGGAGTGTGTGTGTGTGTGTGTGTGTGTGTGTGTGTGCGCGGGGGGAGGGTCGTGAGTAACAAGCAATTAAAAATAATAATAATAATAATAATAAATGAAGTCGTATTTGTTTACTGAATTGCTGAATATTAAGAAGGTTAACACTCATTCAGCCTCAGGCTGTGTGTGTGTGTGTGTGTGTGTGTGTGTGTGTGTGTGTGTGTGTGTGTGTGTGCGCCGTCCTCCGCACATACCTGTCCACAGGGGTGAGCCCCTCCCTCCCCTCACACACACACACGCACACACAAACACACACACAACGGTACAATGCAATCGCGTTGTTGTTGTTGTTCCGGAATGTGTGTATTATCAACAGGAGCGTAGTGTGTGTTTCCTGCAACACACACACTCTGTTGTATTTCTTATATTAAGTGGAAAATTAAATGTCAAGCCCTGTAAACACACACACGCACACACACACACACTCCCCGCGGTGGTGGGCTGCAGGGAATGTGTTTTGCTACAGAAGCTAACAGCTAAAGCAAGCTGTGCCCTGCAGAGGGAGGAAGAGTGAGGATGTGCTTCCAGACCTCTGACTTGCTTTCATTCATTGATTGATCGATTGATTGATTCATTGATTCATTGATTGATTGATTCATTCATTCATTAATTCGTCTACACCGCTCGGGTGGAGCCTTTCCCAGCTGTGATTTGGCGAGAAGCGGGGACCAATCAGAGGGATACATATAGAGACATGCAACCGTTCACCCTCTTCGAAGCATACAAGTATTGCTCCTCTCATTCACATATACTAGGATAATATACATCCATTCACCCTCTCGCAGCAAACAACCATTCACCCTTTCATCCACACATCTGGACAAGTGTCTCCATGAACCTTCTGCATGTGTTTGGACGGTGGGAGGAACCCTGAGGAACCCCACGCAGACACGTGGAGAACATGTAGATCCACACAGAAAGACCTCCCTGTGGGAATCCAACCAGGAGTCTCCACGCCGCTGAGATCCACCCCTCCCTCGGTCTTTCTTCTCGGGTGTTCTGAGGAAGTATTTCCAGAGCGTGACTGGGGTTTCTCTGCGTTTCGGCAGGCGGAGTCGAGCACGTCCAGACAGGACAGCGACGGCGGCAGCACGGACAGCGAGCCCTCCACCCTCTCCCAGGAGGACACACCGACCTCCACCGGCGAGGAGCCTTCTGAAAGGCCCGAGGCTGAACAGGTGGGTGGACGGTGGTGGTGGTGACTTCAAAATGAGATTCCCTTGGTGGATATTGGTTTTGTTGCACCTAATAAATCTCCACTACAAATGCAAAATAAATAGAATACATATATAGGGTATTTGTTTTAAAACACTTTGAAAACAAAGTAGGACTTAATACACCCAACATTTTCATTCATTCATCAATTATTTAGATCAGCTCCCTCAAGATGTGTCCTCTGAAATTAAAATGAATATTATTATATGAAGCCCCAAAGTCCAAAACTATAATCATCCGCTCACACAGGCGCTCCCCAACTCTCCTTTTTAAATTCCCCTACAATTCAATTAAATATTCAGCAGTGTTCTTTGACCCCTCGGGTTGGGTCTTGAAGAACGGGGCGCTCAAACTCGCCCGCGGTGACTCAGCAGTATCTCCGTGGTCGGCTTATGCGATGTTGTGGTAACGGTTCTTTGCTGACAGAGAGGCTTTTGGTAACTCGCAAATAAGCATAGGCTTACACTTGGGAGCCATGATGAAGTGTCCAACACAAACAAGACGGACGAAAGAAAGCCAAAGTACACCATATGGCCAAAAGTACTTGCTCACCCAACCAGATACTTGGAATCAGGTATATTGTGCCAAGAGGTCGCCAACTTTCTGCAGACTCCAATCTGGCAATCTGATGGACGAGTCTGGGTTTGGCGGTTACCAGGAGAACAGGACTTGTATGACTGCATTGTCCCAAGTGTGAAGGTTTTTTTCCCAGGAGCTGGGCTTGGCCCCTTAGTTGCAACAGGAAAAGGAACTCTTAAAGCTTCAGCATACCGAGACATGTTGGACAATTCCATGCTCCCAATTTTGTGTGAACTGTGAACTGCTGGACCCTTCCTTTTCCAACATGACTGCGCACAAATCAAGCTCCATAACATCATGGAGGACAGACTCTGCTGTGGACGAACTTGACTGGCCAGAAAGGCGTCCTGACCTCAACCCCAAAAAAACACCTTTGGGATGCTCCCAACTTAGTGGGAACAGTTTGGAGGTGGACCCTTCCTTTTCCAACATGACTGTGCACCAGTGCACAAATCAAGGTCCATAAAGACAGGGATGACAGAGTCTGCTGTGGACGTTCTAGTTGCAAAGGGTGGACCAACGTCATATTGAACCCTGGATTCTGAACCCTGAAGTTCAAATGCAAGTTGGCCGATGTAAACAAAGTCGTGTCTGGTGCCGTGTGCCGCCGTGAGACAGCGTAGACCAGCTAGTTCCAGGAGACGACCTAGGTTGAGGACGATCCGTAAAGCCATCCATGAGGCGTTCACGCCTACGTCAAGCTCTGATCATGAACTCTGCGTACCTCAACCCTGAAATTGAAAGTCCTTGTTCAGGGTAGCCTCCAGGGTTTGGTAGTCTCAGGTCCTTCTCAAAGCCATGGAAGCTCAGTGAACCCTCTTAGATCACGGCAGTGGGAACCTCCACAGACACTCCAGATGGTACAGGCCGGCGGCCAGCCAGGCTCCGCAATGAAGTGATTTCCACTCGCGAGTTTGCCCGGGGACGGCGGCTGAGCCAGTAAATTACTTCAAATTAAAGATAAACACCTTAATTGAACCGCCTCTCCTGGTTGGAGCTAATTCTACGTTTTATTTCCATCAATGCGGATTTTTTTTACTTTTTTTATTTTTAATTTGGTTTGCTTGTTTAATTATTCCACTGCCGCTGGAGGAAAACTTCTGGTGGCTAACCGAGCCGGCAGAAAAAAAACAAACAAAAAAAAAAAAAAAACGGCTCGTTCGTCGGAAAAACATACGATATCTGCTGTTATTTATTTCTTCTTTTTGATTGATATTCTGCGGAACAGGGAAGGAAAAGGACAGTTGGCGCCCCAAGA
Organism: Fistularia commersonii; assembly: GCF_037954325.1. Lineage (NCBI taxonomy): Eukaryota > Metazoa > Chordata > Actinopteri > Syngnathiformes > Fistulariidae > Fistularia > Fistularia commersonii. The sequence goes on along the minus strand of NC_141319.1, from coordinate 6,764,699 downwards.
CGTAGCCATGATGCACACCTTGGTATTTACCTGCAAGAGCAAGCGTAGAAAACAACGTCCAAAATGCATTTCCAGGGGAAAACGTCAGAAACTACCTAATGTCCGACTGACCCGGCGTGTTCCGGAAGGTTTTGAAGCGGTGCTGAAGGCACCATCAGGAGGTGCTGCCCCTCCTCAGAAACAATGAAGTTACAGTCCACTTTGTGTTCGTTAGCATGACTCTTTAGCGCTGGTTTTCTCAGTACTTCTGTCTTTGTGAGGCTTGTCGTTCGTCGGTTCCCTGGAAGAGACGCCCTAATGAGCTGCTCCGGTTGGAGAGGACCAGACCAGAACCAATGCATCGGTTGACAAACGTTGGTGGGGAAAATAAGTGGCTTTAACTTTATCCCAGTGAAAATATAATTTAAAAAAAGGAAAATTATAATGGGCGGTCGGTTAAGTTGGTGCAGATCGCACAGTAGCACTTAATGAAGCCGGTGTGGAGGTCAGCATACGGAGCGTCTGATTGGTCATCTGGTTTGGAAGGGGGTTCTTGAGTTAGCATCTCCTCATCTCATCTCAGGAACACAAACGGTACATTTGTATTATTCTATTAGCCGTTAGCCACCTGCAGTTAGCCGTGGAACCCGGTCGCGTTTGACCTCATGAAGACGTCTGCGCTGCTAGCTAGCCCTGCACACGGGGGTCAGGGCGGGGTCGTACCCAGCCAATCCGGGCTGTCGATGCGGTGAGAGGCGGGGCTTAACCCGGACCGATCGGCCGTCAGTCACGGGAACGGCATGTAAACAAATACCGTTAGCCGTCGTTAGCACATCGTAATCGGAGCTCGATCCATTCAGCTCCTCCTTCATCACGATGGAAATTCTTCTTCTGAGACTTAAATCAACTTGGTTTTGGACCTTTGGAGGAAGGCGGAGAACCTGGAGAAGAAACCTAAAGGGTTCTGTGGTCTTCATCATCCAGCCGTCCAAGACGGCCAAGAACTAATCACCTCCGAGGGGCCACCAGAGGATCCCTGAGGAGGTCTGAAGACCAAGATTGAAAGTTGAAGGGAAGATGTGAAGGGCTTCCATTCTGACACTCATCCCCCGCACACACACACACACACACACACACACACACACACACACCCCGCCGGAGATCAGCTTTCTATTTGGTTCCCTGCAGAAGCCGCCTCTCCAGCTAAAAGCGCGAGAGGGGGTGTTTCAATCAAAGAAAAAGAAAGAAGAAGAAGTAGAAAGAAAAAAAAAAAAGTGGCGGCGTGGCTCTGCACCCGAGACGCAGGTTGCCACGGCGATGCGATGCAGGTGGGCAGAGACCGCTCAGATATCCCCCGTCACACACACACACACACACACACACACACCGTTCAAACAAACCACCGGTTTGGAAATGACAACTGCAAATGTCACGGCAGAGGCGGGCCGGACGCCGCCGCCGACCGGTAAACACCTTTGGTCGCCAGCGGTCTGGTAACCACGGCAACGGCGAGCAACAGTAAAGAGAGCACCTGCCGGCGTGGAGGAGGCGGAGTTAACCATCTCGCAGCGGCTCGTCGCTACGCCGGGTCGTCCAGCTGCAGTCCCATGTGTGGCCACTAGGGGCGCCACTGAGACGCTCTGGATTCAGCTCTCTGACCAGTCTATGCTGAGTGACAGGAAGTGACAGGCTTCACACACACACACACACACATTCTTTCACTCACGCACACATTCACTCACTCACACACACATTCACACACTCACACACACATTCACATACACACTCACACACACACACACACACACACTCATTCACTCACACACACGTTCACCCCAGTACACACATATTCAACCCCTCACACACACATACACACACTCACACGCAGATTCACTCACTCACTCACACATGTACTCACACACACACATTCATCCCCTCACACAAATATTTACCCCCCCACACACACACACATACACACACATTCACTCACTCACACACACATTCCCCTCCCCACTCACATGCACACACACACACACACGTACACACACACATTCACCCACTCATACACGCATTCACTCCCCCCACTCACACACACACACACTCACTCACATTCACCCCCCCACACACACATTCCCTCACTCACACACACACACACACATCCTCCCTACACACACACATTCACCCTCCTCACTCACACACACATCCACCCAAATAGACACATTCACCCACACACACCCACATACACATTCACTTCCGCCACTCATACACACATCCCCACAAATACACATTCACACACACATTGATCCCCCCACTCACACACACACACACACACACACACAGGTTGCATATAAAATGGATTCGTTCCCCTTCCAATGACCCAGACGTGCTGGCGAGCCGTTGGTTCCCGACCCGACCGCCGGTCGACACGTGAAACTTTGTCTTCAAATCTCATTTCTGTTTTCTTTAAAACGAAGCAATATTTAGAAGAAATATTACAAGTATTTTCAAATCAGTTCCGAACTGATTTTTTTTTTTTTTTTTCAACTCAAAATTGTCGTCACCAGAAGAACCACTTACGGCTCGCGAGCCTGACGTTCCTCAAAGCTGCTCTAGATGACGAGTAAATGAGCCAGTGAATGCTTGTATGTAGCATGAAAGAGAGGGTGAATGTAGCATGTTTCTATATTTAGCATGACAGAGAGGGTGAATGTAGCATGTTTCTATAGTTAGCATGAAAGAGAGGGTGAATGTAGCATGTTTCTATAGTTAGCATGAATGAGAGGGTGAATGTAGCATGTTTCTATATTTAGCATGAAAGAGAGGGTGAATGTAGCATGTTTCTATATTTAGCATGAAAGAGAGGGTGAATGTAGCATGTTTCTATATTTAGCATGATCAAAACACTGATTGTTGCATATATTTAGCATGAATGAAAGGGTGAATTCAGCATGTTTCTATAGTTAGCATGAAAGAGCGATTGTTGCATATGTAGCATGTTTCTATATTTAGCATGAATGAGAGAGGGAATGTAGCATGTTTCTATATTAAGCATGAACAAAACAGTGATTGTTGCATATATTTAGCACGAATGAAAGGGTGAATGTAGCATGTTTCTATATGTAGCATGACGAAAGGGTAAATGTAACATGTTTCTATATGTAGCATTAATGAAATGCTGAATGTAGCATGTATGAAAGGTTGAATGTAGCATTTTTCTATATTTAGCATGAATGAAAGGGCAAATGTTGTATATATTTATCATGAATGAAAGGGTGAATGTAGCATGTTTCTATGTTTAGCATGAATGAGAGGGTGAATGTTGTATGTTTCTATAGTTAGCATGAATGAAAGGTTGAATGTAGCATTTTTCTATAGTTAGCATGAATGAAAGGTTGAATGTAGCATTTTTCTATAGTTAGCATGACTGAAAGGTTGAATGTAGCATTTTTCTATCGTTAGCATGAATGAAAGGTTGAATGTAGCATTTTTCTATATTAAGCGTGACGAAAGGGTAAATGTAACATGTTTCTATATGTAGCATTAATGAAATGCTGAATGTAGCATGTATGAAAGTTTGAATGTAGCATTTTTCTATAGTTAGCATGAATGAAAGGGGTAATGGTTCTACATTTAGCATGAATAAGAGGGCGAATGTAGCACGTTTGTATCCGTGTCGCTGCAATGAACATCTAAACTGTCCGCTGCCCTCGTGTCCTCTGGTTTTGTCTCCCATGTTGTGAGCGTGACACGCAGCTCACCTATGAATGCATGAATGAATCTCGTGGTCACGTATGTTTCCAGGCTCCTCACATGTCGGCCCCAAATATCCCCGCAGGTTGAGGACCCCCAAGAGTCGGCCGCCGAGGATCCCCCGACGCCGGCGCCGCCGAGGGACGGCCGTCCGTTCAGCCCCCGGCAGCGTCGCGCCCAACAACGCGGGCGCCACATCGCCTTCCGCGCCGTCCCGCAGGAGGCGCCGGAGGAAAGCCGCGCCGGCTCGGCGGCGCTCATCGTGGTCCTCACCCTGGCGCTCGCCGCGCTCATCTTCCGCAGGATCTACCTGGCCAACGAGTACAAGTTCAACTACGATCTGTGAGACCTACAACCCTCATTGAAGACTGCGAGCAGCCGCAGGTGGAGCCCAGACTCTTTGCCCCCCGCTCGCCCCACGCCCATATATGGTGTCTTCAGTGATTTTTATTTCAGAGGTCAAAGGTCAGGGGTCACACACACACACACACACATACACTTCTAGAGCCGCTGTCCTTCCTGTTCACATTTAAGGGTACTGGGTGGAAGGAGATGGGGAAAGTAATCATCAATCAGTGTGTGTGTGTGTGTGTGTGAGGCCAGTGTGTCCACAGCCAATCACAACGCAGAACTCAAAACGGCGCCGTCCCATCTTTTCCAGCGGGAGTGAGACTTCGTCTTGTTTTGTGTTTCTCCCCTTTTTAACGCCGTGATGTCCAGGTGATGGTTGAGAGACGCACCGACAGATGATCCACTCCGATCGAAATTTACTGGCGGTTTTTATTTTCCTCCGAACCCCTCCGGTGTCAACGATTACAAAAAACGGCCGTGTTGGATCCGTAGATTTGCACGGACGCAGGCGGGTGTCGCCATCTGGTTATTATTTTATTTTGCAGCAAAATAATGTGTTTTTTGGGATGGTGGAGGTGCAGCAGACGAGGTGGGTTCTTCATGTCCTACAGAGAACATGTCCTCCTTGTCCCTCTGATTTCACACCTTCAGGCCAATTCTGATTGGATCTGAGTCTCATTTGCCCCCGCCAACACACACACACACACACACACACACACACACACTCGCTGCTCCCCCTGCATCTGCACATTCGGCTCTGCGGACCTTCAACCTGAATGAGTCCAGGTGTCGGTCAGTGTGGCTCGATGTTGTGTGTGTGTGTGTGTGTGTGTGTGTGTGTGTGTGTCACTGCCATCAGCTCAGAGGTGTCTTCACACACAGGTGCTTGGAAGGGAACATTATTCTGTGCAGCATCTTCTTGGTTCTGGTAATTTTCACCGTCCTTAATGTGCCGGAAATACATCACACACACACACACACACACCTGTTCCTTGTTTATCCGCGGGGTGTATCTGCAGCCGTATTGGTATGTGTGTGTGTGTGTGTGTGTGTCTGTTAATGTCTCTCATCAGTAAACTCTGTGTGTGTGTGTGTGTGTGTGTGTGTGTGTGTGTGTGTGTGTGTGTGTGTGTGTGTGTGTGTGTGTGTGGATTTAACCTCTACTTATTTTCATTTTTCTAAAGAAAAATGATCATTAAAAAAAAAATGCATATTTGATTAAAGTATTGCTTTAATTATTCGAAAAATGTCCTTTCAATAATAATCATTCATTAAAGTGTAAAGTTGAGTTTTGAGGTTATTTCCTGGCAGGGGAGTTTTTTTATTGAAGTTGTTTTTTTTTAAAAAATATGTAAATAAAATGGATATTTTATCCAGAATGAGTCATAATTCATTCTGAGTTTTGCTTATTTTATTTACTTTTTTTTTTATTTAAAAGAAATAAATGTTTGGGAACACGAACATGTCGGGTAAGGAAGGAGGCGGGGCTTAACCCGGACCGGACGCCTGTCAATCACAGCTTGGCGGGAACCGGGAGAACATGATGGATCTCAAGGAGAAGCACCGAAAACCATCTCCTGGTTTTTCTCCACGGCTCCACCTGGAATGTTCTTCTCTTTCCAAAATCCAAATGTCCTCCCAGACCAGACAGCAGAAGCAACGACGATTCACCCTCTCGTTTACACGGCGTGTCGAGACATACGACTATTCATGCACTCCTTCATCAGGTTGGTACCTTCACTCGTTCATCAGGTTGGTACCGTCACTTGTTCACTTGATCATCATGTTGGTACCTTCAATGAGTCACTCGTTCATCATGTTGGTACCTTCACTCGTTCATTATGTTGGTTCCTTCACTTGATCATCATGTTGGTACCTTGACTTGTACACTCGTCCATCATGTTGGTACCTTCACTTGCTCACTCATTCATCATGTTGGTACCTTCACTCGTTCATCTTGTTGGTACCTTCAATGAGTCACTCGTTCATCATGTTGGTTCCTTCACTCGTCCATCATGTTGGTACCTTCACTTGCTCACTCGTTCATCATGTTGGTACCTTCACTCGTTCATCTTGTTGGTACCTTCAATGAGTCACTCATTCATCATGTTGGTACCTTCACTCGTTCATCATGTTGGTACCTTCACTTGATCATCATGTTGGTACCTTGACTTGTACACTCGTTCATCATGTTGGTACCTTCACTTGTTCACTTGATCATCATGTTGGTACCTTGACTTGTACACTCATTCATCATGTTGTTACCTTCACTCGTTCATCATGTTGGTACCTTCAATGAGTCACTCGTTCATCATGTTGGTTCCTTCACTCGTCCATCATGTTGGTACCTTCACTTGCTCACTCATTCATCATGTTGGTTCCTTCTCTCGTCCATCATGTTGGTACCTTCACTTGCTCACTCATTCATCATGTTGGTACCTTCACTCGTCCATCATGTTGGTACCTTCACTTGCTCACTCATTCATCATGTTGGTACCTTCACTCGTTCATCATGTTGGTACCTTCAATGAGTCACTCGTTCATCATGTTGGTATCTTCACTTGTTCACTCGTTCATCATGTTGGTACCTTCACTCGTTCATCACGTTGGTATCTTCAATCAGTCACTCCTTCATTTGTTCATCATGTTGGTACCTTCAATCAGTCACTTTTTCACCCGTTCATCATGTTGGTACCTTCACTTGCTCACTCATTCATCATGTTGGTATCTTCACTCCTTCATTTGTTCATCATGTAGACCTCTATCCCGAGCTTAGCTCCCCCTCCTGGTCGAGGTGGAGACGCATCCAAGTCGTGATTAATGATTATTGATCACATCAAACAATCCTCTTAAACCTGGAGATCCTTCTTTGATCTCCAGGTTTCAAAGATTTCTGATGTGAGAAGAAACATCTGAGGGTCTTCTGTTCCTCCGGGTTCTGAAGGACCTCAGAAGGACCTGCCGAGGCCCCGGAGGCGGAGGAGGACCTGCTGCCGCCTCCTCCTCCTCTCCCGGGCGGAGGAGCCGGACAACCAAAGGAACCGAGGAACATGAATGATGGATGGATGAAGGTTCTCTCCGTCCCCGAGGGCGGACGAAGAGATGAAAGGTTCCAGAAGGCGGGAGGTGGATCTCCTGGGGCTTCAAGAGGGACCTGTCAGGTCTGGAGGTGGAGACTCCTTTACTCCGACACTGATACCTGCCATCTGGTTTCTCCACCTTCATCCTCCTCCTTCATCTTCTGTCCTCCACCTTCTCCTCCATCTTCTCCTCCTTCATCTTCTCCTCCTCCATCTTCTCCTCCTCCACCTTCTCCTCAGGTCCTTCATCTTTTCCAAAGATCTGCCCCCCCGTCCCTGTGCATGTGAAGGAGGCCAGTTCACACACTCTGGCTGCGACTGCTGAAGGGGTTCCACCTCCATCCATCCCTTCATCCCTTCTTCCATCATCCCTTCATCCATCATCCCTTCATCCATCCCTTCATCCCTTCTTCCATCCCTTCTTCCCTCCATCCATCCCTTCATCCCTTCTTCCATCCCTTCATCCCTCCATCCATCCCTTCATCCCTTCTTCCATCCCTTCATCCCTTCTTCCATCCCTTCATCCCTCCATCCATCCCTTCATCCCTTCTTCCATCCCTTCATCCCTTCATCCATCCCTTCATCCCTTCTTCCATCCCTTCATCCCTCCATCCATCCCTTCATCCCTTCTTCCATCCCTTCATCCCTTCTTCCATCCCTTCATCCCTCCATCCATCCCTTCATCCCTTCTTCCATCCCTTCATCCCTCCATCCATCCCTTCATCCCTTCTTCCATCCCTTCATCCCTCCATCCATCCCTCCATCCATCCCTTCATCCCTCCATCCATCCCTTCATCCCTTCTTCCATCCCTTCATCCCTCCATCCATCCCTTCATCCCTTCTTCCATCCCTTCATCCCTCCATCCATCCCTTCATCCCTTCTTCCATCCCTTCATCCCTCCATCCATCCCTTCATCCCTTCTTCCATCCCTTCATCCCTCCATCCATCCCTTCATCCCTTCTTCCATCCCTTCACCCCCTCATCCCTCCATCCATTCCTTCATCCATCCCTTCATCCCTCCATCCATCCCTTCATCCATCCCTTCATCCCTCCATCCATCCCTTCATCCCTTCTTCCATCCCTTCATCCATCCATCCCTTCATCCATCATCCCTTCATCCATCCCTTCATCCCTTCTTCCATCCTTCATCCCTCCATCCATCCCTTCATCCATCCATCCATCCATCCCCCCATCCATCCCTTCACCCCCTCATCCCTCCATCCATTCCTTCATCCATCCCTTCATCCCTCCATCCATCCCTTCATCCCTTCTTCCATCCCTTCATCCCTCCATCCATCCCTTCATCCCTCCATCCATCCCTCCATCCATCCATCCATCCATCCATCCCTTCATCCCTCCATCCATCCCTTCATCCCTCCATCCATCCCTCCATCCATCCATCCATCCCTCCATCCATCCATCCATCCCTTCATCCCTTCATCCCTTCATCCCCCCATCCATCCCTTCATCCCCTCATCCCTCCATCCATTCCTTCATCCATCCCTTCATCCCTCCATCCATCCCTTCATCCATCCATCCATCCATCCCTTCATCCCTTCATCCCTCCATCCATCCCTTCATCCCCTCATCCATCCATCCCTTCATCCATCCATCCCTTCATCCCTCCATCTATCCATCCATCCATCCCTTCATCCCCTCATCCCTCCATCCATTCCTTCATCCATCCCTTCATCCCTCCATCCATCCCTTCATCCATCCATCCATCCATCCCTTCATCCCTTCATCCCTTCATCCCTCTATCCATCCCTTCATCCCCTCATCCATCCATCCCTTCATCCATCCATCATCCCTCCATCCATCCATCCATCCATCCATCCCTTCATCCCTCCATCTATCCATCCATCCACCCCTCCATCCATCCATCCATCCATCCCTTCATCTTCTTCTCCTCTTTCTTCCAGATGTTGCGGGAGGAACCCGCCCTCTTTTGGCGGGTTCCTCCCCACCGTGTGTCTCCATCTTTTCTCTCTCTCTCTTTCTCCCTCCCTCTCTCCGTGCGTGTGCGTGTGCGTGCGCCCGCCTCCGTCGGCGGTGCTGATGCTGCGCTCTTCATTCTGCCGGAGCTCCGGCGGAGAGTCTGCGGGCCCACCGGCGCTCCGCTCCTCCTCCTCCTCCTCCTCCTCCTCGGACCCGCAACCGCCGGGTGCGATGGTCCCGCGTCCTTCCCGCAACGTGCCGCCGCGGCGGGCCGAGGCGTGAGGCCGCCATGTCCCGCGCCGCGCGGCTGCTGGTGCTGCTGCTGTGCGTGCTGCTGGTCGCGGAGAGCCGCAAACACCGCAGCCGGAAGAAGCGGTGGTCCGCGCCGGCGGAAGCGCACAAGCCCGGGAGGTGAGTGTGCGGGATGCGGGATGCGGTGATGGATGGGATGGGGGGGGGGGGTTCCCCGCACCTTGAACCGCGTTTTTACGCACGAATCCGGTCGCTTTTCGCATTGACTTCACCCGCAAAACAACAGTTTGTTTCGTTTCGGGTTTTTTTTTTTTTTTTGTGCGTGTTATTTTGCGGGATTCAAACTTTGCGTTAAAAAAAGTGTTGCGCGTAAGACGCGCTGGAGCTCAGCGGCGGTCGCTCCTTTTCTGGATATACAAGGAGGCGCGTTCACACACACACACACACACACACACACACACACACAGCCGTGCGTTCCCAGCGCCGAATTCCTGCTTGCGGGTTCCTCTGCGGGATGAAGGGATGGCACCTTGAAACAATATTTATCTATATAAAAATATATATGGAAAAGAAGTGGAAGTTATTTAGGAAAAAAAACTGATAATATTATAAATGTATAATTCATATTCTATATTCTATATTGTACCTAATTCATATATATATACTATAATTAATGTATATTTATTTATTATAAATAAATGTCATTCTTGATTTGACCAAAGTGGAATTGAATAAGTTTTTTCCCATTATTAATATTAATATTAATATTAATATTAATTAATTAATATTAATATATATTAATATTAATATCCCATTAATTATTATTCTAAATAATTCAATGAAATGAGAAGAAACGTGGAAAAGCCGTTTATTGAAAGTGAAAGTGAAAGTGAAAGTATCTCCAGAACCTTCTCCCCTTCTGGAGAGTCGAACCCACGGCCAGAGCGTCTCCTGTGGATGACAGGGGTAACCATGGTAACCGCACCATCGTCAGCTGTGATTGGACCGGTCGGATGGGTGCGCGGCCACTCGATGCTCACCTGGAAGTTCCACAAAGGTTGCTGGGAAGAACATCTGCACCTTCATGGAGGCCTCTGGTTCAACACCTGCGGCTCCGCCTCCGGCCACCAGGGGGCGCCGCCGAGTTTTGGATGAAACCGTTTTCGGACATTGGGAGGAAGATGGGGAACCTGGGGAGAACATGGAGGAGAACCCATACAGAATGTGTAGAACATCAAGACTCCATATTGGAATCCAAGCAGTGGAGAAACTTCACGCCGTCGTTCCGTCGGACGCCCTTGTTTTCAGGGTTCTCCTCAGGTCCTCCACGGTTGCCCGTAGCAACCCCCTCCCGCCCCCCCATTACAGCTACCTGACGGCGCCGTTAGCCTTTTTGCTAACAGCTTGGCGGCTAATTGACATCAGATGCACGCGTTGTTTTTCTTGGATGCGGCTTCAGAACATCTCCTGCGAGCGTCCTCCTAAGCCCCGTCTGATGATCTGTAGATCCTCCACCTGTCTGCTAGATGGTTGTTACCTTGTGAGAGTGTGTGTGTGTTTGAGTGTGTGTGTGTGACGCCGTCTCCTCTGTGTTTCTTTGCCAGTCCGCTGTCGAAGAAGGTCGTGGACGGCACCAAAACCAGGAAGGTGAAGACCAGCCATCTGCTTCGCATCGATGAGCACGACTTCACCATGAGGCCGGCGTTTGCAGGTGAGGTGTGTGTGTGTGTGTGTGTGTGTGTGTGTGTGTCTGTCTGTCTGTAAATTAGCTAGCAGAAGGAGCGGTGTGTGTCTGTAGCTGCCTCTCTATGGGGTCGTGACCCCCAGCAGGTCCTCCAGTGGCCTTCAGGCCGTGAAACTGTGAAGCCATTATTGTGACCTCAACAAACATGGCCGCCGCTCTGCTTCAAAACTATCAAACACACCAGGAGTTGAAGACAAAAACACCCTGATGGAACAAAGAGCGGGTACCCGCATTGTGTGTGTGTTTAGTAAACGAGGAGCTAACAGAAGGAGCGGTGTGTGTTTGGAGCCGCCTCTCCATGGGGTCGTGACCCCAAAAGGTCCATCAGTGGCCTTCAGGCTGTGATACTGTGAAGCCATTATTGTGACCTCAACAAACATGGCCGCCGCCCTGCTTCAAAACACACCAGGAGTTTATGACAATGATGCCCCAACGGAACACAGAGCGAGAACCAGAGCGAGTGTGTGCACATGTGCATGTGTGTGTGTGTGTGTGTGTGTGTGTGTGTGTGTGTACTAGCCTATATGTTATGAGTTTTAGCGTGTGTAGCTCATTTACATAGAACTGAAATAGCTTAGCAGCTCTCCAAGCAGCTCACACACACACACACACACACACACACACACACACACACACACACACAGAAGCTGTTGCTACCACCCTCTCCAGTCTTCTGGTGTGTTTGCTGGTCGACCTGCTTCACTCAGAACATCTCCGACCTTCACATTCTGCAGGTTCTACCAGGTTCCTGCTCCAGGTGTGTGGTGTGTGTGTGTGTGTGTGTGTGTGTGTGTGTGTGTGTGTGTGTGTCACCCCTCCGGACTCGGGGCGGGGGGGGGCTGTCCAGGTTGATGGCGGGGGGGCGGGGTCGCCGTCACCTTGGCGGGCGGAGCAGGGATTTGGCGAGGCAATTAAAAATAAGAGGCTTATTTGATGGACTGAATGGTCGCCCTGAAGGGGAGAGAACAAATGAACAAATGAATGAATAAATGAATAAATGAATGAATGAACGAATGAATGAGCAAATGATTGAACGAATGAGAGGAGTTCAGTGGCGGTGAACGAAAAAAAAAAGGCCCCGTGGCGATTCTTGGCCCCCCAGCCAGAGCCTCTGGCAGATGGAGGCTCTTTGTCTTCTGCAGCGGCAGCAGAAGAAGAAGAATAGAATGGTTCGATCCGGAAGAGTCCAAAGACGGTTTGGGGGGGTGCACGTGCACGTGCACGTGCATGTGCATGTGCATGTGCACGCCGCTGCCCGGCCCGCCGCCGCTCTTGGCCGAGGAAGACGGTGCAGCCGGAAGCTCCTCAAAAGAAGCCACTGCAGTGTTACTAATGAAAGCCTCTTATGACACACACACACACACACACACACACACACACACACACACACACACACACGCACGCATGTAGCCATGGCGTGCAGAACATCCCAGAGTTAATGATAAGGTTCTCCCTGGTGTTTCTCGGCCACCGCTCGCTCTTGGAGGTCCTCGTCTGTCGGTGAAGGACGTTGAGGGATGTGATGATGTCACTTCCTGTCTACCTGTCTGGGGGCGGGGCTTAGTGTTAGCGGTGTAGCTTTATGATGAGCTGAGCTTCTCCTGCAGGACCTGGTGGATGGAGAGCTGCACCTGTGGGGTGGTGGGATGTTTGGGGCGCGTAAGACACTGCCTGGGTTCTCCAAGTTCTCCTTCATGGGTTCTCCAAGTTCTCCTTCATGGGTTCTCCAAGTTCTCCGTCATGGGTTCTTCATGTTCTCCTTCATGGGTTCTCTAAGTTCTCCGTCATGGGTTCTTCATGTTCTCCTTCATGGGTTCTCCAAGTTCTCCGTCATGGGTGCTCTATGTTCTCCTTCATGGGTTCTCCATGTTCTCCTTCATGGGCTCTTCTAAATGAGTTCTCCATGTTCTCCGTCATAGGTTCTCCATGTTCTCCGTCATAGGTTCTCCATGTTCTCCTTCATGGGCTCTTCTAAATGAGTTCTCCATGTTCTCCGTCATAGGTTCTCCATGTTCTCCGTCATAGGTTCTCCATGTTCTCCTTCATGGGCTCTTCTAAATGAGTTCTCCATGTTCTCCGTCATGGGTGTTCCATGTTCTCCTTCATGGGTTCTCCAAGTTCTCCGTCATGGGTTCTCTATGTTCTCCTTCATGGGTTCTCCATGTTCTCCTCCATGGGCTCGTCTAAATGAGTTCTCCATGTTCTCCGTCATAGGTTCTCCATGTTCTTCTTCATGGGTTCTCCATGTTCTCCTCTTGCCTGGATCCTCTCCAGGTTCTTCAACCTGGGTTCTATGTTCTCCTGCCTGGGTTCTCCATCAACCACAGTCAGCAGGTTGATTGAGGACAGTAACATTCTGAACCTCTGTCAGCTCTGTGATTGACAGCTGAGCCTGTGATTGACAGCTTGCTGTTCCCGTTAAGCCCCGCCCCCGGCTCTGATTGGCTCCGGACGACCATAAACCCCATCCACCCTTGACTCCTCATCCTAACTGAAACGGAGTCGCGCGGCGGCTGATCGACGCTTGTATTGAAATACGATCATAATTCAGGATTATCGAATAATCTCAGCTGATTTCTGATTGGCTGATGGGAGGCCCCGCCCCCTCCCCCTCCAGAAGCGAGCGACGCTTCTTGTTTGTTTGTTTGTTTTCCTGTAGGAACGTCAGGTTAGTCATGGCCTCGTGTCGTCATCTTCCCGCTCGCCCGCTGAGGGTTGAGACCGGGCGAAGATCGACCCGTCACACGTGAGTCACGTCGGCGTCCGCCGCCGTTTCACGTCATCGCCATCTTTTTTCTCGCACGGGGACGCCGGCGTGACTTATGGGTCTGGAGAGCAGAAGCGTCATGAGATCCATCCATCCTCCAATCCGGCCTTTGAAAGCATGATGGAGTGAATGAGCAGCGGCGGGATAGGGGAGAGTGTGTGTGTGTGTGTGTGCTCGTGTGTGTGTGTGTGTGTGTGTGTGTGTGTGTGTGTGTGTGTGTGTGTGTGTGTGTGTGTGTGTGTGTGTGTCAGTTAGCCTTGAGGGTTTTCGTGACTGCATTCTTACTTCCACGCCGCCGCTAACGTCCATCTTTGGGCGCAAAAGCGTGACCTCTCTGCAGGGGCTCTTGATGTTTCTAGATGTTTCTGGAGACGTGACCTTTGACCCAGAATCTGTCTGGTTGGGTTGTTTTTTGCGACTGGAAGCGGCCTGGAAGTTCTAAAACTTTGAAGGAGTGAGCGAGATCTTTCATCCTGGAGGTCTGAGAAGGATCTCAGGGGTTTAACCTCACATCATGTGGAGACCTGCAACCCTTTACCTTCTCCTCACATAACAGGGTCTCCATTGAACCTCCTGCTGCAGGAGGAACCCTGAGGAACCCTGAGGAACCCTGAGGAACCCCACGGAGACATGTGGAGTGCATGGAGCTTCCACACAGAAAGGCCTCTAGATATTACCTCCAGCTAACATCAACAAGAGCCATCAAAAAGAGGCTCTTTGAAGAAACGCAACCCCCAACACACACACACACACACACACACACACACACACACCCCCTCAAGGAATCATATTTGAATTCAAATGTGCCACAAGAACCCGCTTGATGTCTCCTAACCCGGAGTATCTGCTGGAGGAATGATTGCGCAGTTCGAAGAGGAGTGTGTGTGTGTGTGTGTGTGTGTGTGTGTGTGTGTGTGTGTGTGTGTGTGTGTGTGTGTGTAGTCGCTTCGCATTGTTCCAAATCCCAGTTCAAAACGGCGTGAGTTCTCCGAGATTAGCACGAGCGAGACAGGAGGAAGAGCTGAAGCAATTTCTGTAACATCTGCTGCTGCTCTTCAAAATAAAACCTCCTCCTCGCGCCGACGGGACCTTCTCAAACTTAGATGCGATGAAATTTCATCCTCAGAGGACTGAAACAATTATCACGCTCCAGAAAAGAAGATTTTTTTTGGATGTTTTGGAAGCCCCACCCCTTCAGGCGTGGCTAACACTACACTAGCTTTAGCATGTTGGCGGATTAGCGTTGGGTTACGCTAATGGCAATTACATTCAGAAGGATAAGAGGGGGTTTCTGAGGAAAGGCAGTACGATGAAACACACACACACACACACACACACTCACACACACACACACCCATTCCACAGCTGGTTTGTAATCCAACAGGAGGCGTCCGCTAGCATGCTACTCCCTTAATGCTGTGTTATTTATGTTGCAGGACGTTAAGCTCGGGGGAAAACACCTTGGGATGGGGGGTCAGGGATCTCCTGATGGCACCACACACACACACACACACACACACACACACACACACACACACACACACACACACAGTTCAGTACTTCTGCACACATCTGCGCGTGGGTGGATTTGGTTGCCACCGCTGTTCCACGTATCCAGATGTTTTTAGCCCACAGTTTGTTGTCGGCGTGACCCGAACCCCCCCTGAAGCTCCAGCCCAGACCCTCCTCTCCTTCTGAAGGTCCAGACGGCACGTCAGGCTGGAGCCTGGCGTGTGATATGAGGCATACGGAGGGGGGAGAGGCTGGAGGGGGAGGTGGGTTGACATCCGCCGACATCTGGTACCTGGCAACCGGCTCATATCCCCTCTTCCAGGTACCAGCTTTGCCTCGCCGGCGTTATGTAAGGCTGGCATCCTCGCCCGCTGTGCAGATTAACAGTAGCTCAGCAGCCAATGTGAGTGTAGGAACACAAGAGGTGTGTGTGTGTGTGTGTTTTTTTCTGTTTTATATAAAAAGCGATACCGGCACGCTTCCTCGCATCCCTGCGTAAATCCCAGCGTGGCCTCAAAGCTGCCGTTTGTAAGTCATCTGAGCGAGTCAGCTCTTCGCCGGGACCTCCCGCCGAAGGGCAGACCTGTCAATTAACGGCTGGTGTCCGTTCTTGCACCCCACACACACACACACACACACACACACACACACACACACACCACACGCCACGCTGACCTCGCCGCGCCCGTTTGGTTCGCGCTAATGAAGCGCGAGCGCCGGGGCGACCATGCTAATGCGCCGGGGCGACCATGCTAATGCGCCGGGGCGACCATGCTAATGCGCCGCGTCTCTGGCAATTTTTCCACGACGCCGCGTATTGTCCGCACGAGGCGGACACACGGATTTGTCTGAGCGAATTTGTCAAAACATGGCGTGTTCATGGCGGAGGAGCTCTTTGGCGTTTGTTAGCGGGAAACACGTGGCGTCACTCCACAAAACCGCTCTGATTTTCATAAAATGCTTAATTCGCTGTTTCCACGTGTCCGTGCCGAGACGGAGGAGGTCTTTCCGGGAAAGACGCGCTTCGGCAAACACTTTCCTTCCTGTAGACTTCACACCTCCAGCTCCTAGCTAGCACATTGCTAACTCGCTTACCACAAAGTCCAGTCCCTTAGTATCTTGCCTCTCTTAATCGGTATAGATGCTCATTTTTGCTCCACGTTCAATAGCATCCTGTCCCTCTGCCTTCACTTCCTGAGTGATCCTGTTTGTTTTTGTGGAGCTAGCATAGCCGAACGTAGCTAACGGAGCGGTACCACCAGAAGTCGTGAAGGAGTATGCTCAAGTGCGACAGCGAAAAGGGTATAGAGGAGGAAGATATGGCTCCTAGCTAGCACATCGCTAGCTTGCTTGATCTCAATCGGCATAGACGTCCTTTTATGCTCCGCGTCAAATAGCCCCCATGTCCGTCCGCCTTCACTTCCTGTTTGTTTTTGTGGAGCTAGCGCATCGCTAGCTTGCTTGCCAGAAAGTCCAGACCCTTAGTATCTTGTCTCTCTCAATCGGTCTAGACGTTCGATTTTGGTCCACGTTAAATAGCGTCCTGTCCGTCTGCCTTCACTTCCTGTGTGTTGTGGAGCTAGCATAGCCGAACGTAGCTGACAGAGCGGTACCACCAGAAGTCGTGGAGGAGTATGCTCAAGTGGAAGAAGATAAGTGTAAGTGACCTCTGACCTCCGCATTGCCCTCTAGTGGATGTATTGCTTCGCAAACATAGCGACATAATGCGGTGTAAGCGGGTGTTGACATTTGGCTACACCAACACATGCTAACATAGCCTTCTTGCAAGAGCTTGACTGTATGTTGACGCTGTGACCCTGAACGCAAACGTGTCTCTGCCCTCCAGGTCCGGCCGTCCCTGTCGGCGTGGACGTCCAGGTGGAGAGCCTGGACAGCATTTCGGAGGTCGACATGGTGAGTGGAGATGTTTCCGGGAAAAACGAGGCGTTATGACAATCCGCCGCTGACACTGGAAATAACTGTAATTAGAGCAGAGTCAGACGAGGTGGAGAGCGGGGGGGATTATAATTATCTCTTTAACTTAATATCCAATCTGGCTCGGGAGCAAAGGCCGGCAGCCGCAGAGAGTAATGGGATTACAGCCGGGCGGAGATGTGATATCATTAGCGACGGCGCCGTTGAGCGTCCGAGGGCGGCGGGGCTCGTGGAGCATCGCGGCTAGCATTCGTCATGCTAACAATGAAGAACTCTTGGAATATTTACAGTAAAGGCACCTCGAGCAACACAAGCAGTACTTTTGAAGTAAACCAAGCGTGAAGTATCGCGTTGTCACCCTGAAATACTGTTACCAAGGGCAGTAAATGCGACGTAAAGTAGGATTAATACACTTGTGTTGAAGGTACCTTAGCAAGTACTTATTGTACCCGGTCGAGGGTGCGATGGTACCTTGACAAGTTAATGGGTATCTTCTGAAGGTATCCCTCCGCCGCCATTCGCCATCATCGAAATGAAACGGCGTTGATCGAGTCCCAAAGTCAGAGCGTCTTCGTGTTTGAGTAATTAAATCGCCATTCTTCCGCGGAACCGCAAATTGGATCCTGAGCCGATGTTGTCCAAACGCCCCTCTGCTTGGGACGACGCGAGAGTGGAAGGGGGATTATGTACCCTTCGGAAACCCGAGGGTTTCGGTATCTAATTGTGTTTTCGGGAGCGGCGCCGTGAAAAGATGGCTGTCAACGGACGGCGCCGGCGCCTCCTGACGGCACGACGGGTCGCCGGAGCGAGGGGGCGGGGGGGTCCGCCGCAAATCCCAAATTAAGCGAAGGGTTTTAAGGGATCAAGCTAGATTTAGACTTTTGTTATTGTCGGCTAATCCCTTGAGGAGACCCAAGCTAACAATGTGCGTTCTGATATCCCGGCGTCACATGACGGCGGAGGTTCGTTAGCGTCCTCGGATCTGGATCTGGATCTGGGAAATACCATCTTCTGACGGGGCATCAGGATCAATATGTGCTTAGTGGCTCCAAACTTGTATGCTTTGCTCAGTTTAGAAACAGGAGCTGAAGATGTGGAGGTTCTTCTTTGGGAGGGAGGAGGATGGAGAGGATCCATGCTAGATGTTCTGGAGATGATTGACAATGAGGAGGGATGGTGGAAATGTTGATGATGGAGCTTCCAGGCAGGAGGTCTGGAGGAACCTGGAGGAATGAAATCCTTCCAAAGCTCTAAGTAGCTCCAAGAACTGACCAGCAGATGTTCTTCTAACCTCATCATCTGCTCCACCTGTGGGTTCCTCAAGAAGGAGAGGCCTGCAAACATCACGTCCTCCTATGTGCACTGATACAAGTCATGCCAATGGAAGGCATTTACATGATGGGATGCGGTTGCTATGGTAACACTAGCGGCGGAAGGGGGCGGGGGGGGGGATTCAAGTCAGAGAATTAATCCAAGTCACAGTTTTTTATAACCTCAATTAAGTGTTTTTGTTTTTTTTAAATTCTCTCCAGACTTTGAATGTTAAATAAAAATGCGTTCAATTCGAGTTTAGGAGAGGCTGTTGTTTTGTGATAGCGGGGCGGCGTTCCTCCATGTTCTCAGAGCTACCACTCTTGCTGTTGTTGTGTAATCTGATGCTCCTTAGCTAACAGGCTGCGCCGCGGTTAGCGCTTTCGCCTCACGGCGAGAAGAAGAAGAAGAAGGAGAAGGAGAAGGAGAAGGAGAAGGAGAAGGAGAAGGAGAAGGAGAAGGAGAAGGTCCCTGGTTGGAAGGTCCCTGGAGGCCTTTGGGTTTGGAGTCTCCATGTTCTCCACGTGTCTGCCTGGGGTTCCTCAGGGTTCTCCGAGCTCATCCCAAAGTCCAAAGACATGCAGGACGTCCATTGAAGACCCTGAATTGTTGAGACGAGTGAATGGTTGAACCTATGAATGAGTGAACGGTTGCGTGTTTTTATGACGTGAATCAATGGTTGTACGTTTATAGGACATGAATTAATGGTTGCGTGTTTATTTGACATGTGAATGAGTTAACGAATGGTTATACAGGATTGTCTCAGAAAATTAGAATATTGTGATAGAGTTCTTTATCTTCTGTAATGCAATTAAAAAAACAAAAATTACTTTTTCGTGATATTCTAATATTTTGAGATAGGATTTTTGAGTTTTCTCTATATCAAAATAATAAAAGGCTTGCAATATTTCAGTTGATTTGTAATGAATCCAGAATGTATGACATTTTTGTGTTTGTAATTGCATTACAGAAGATAAAGAACTTTATCACAATATTCTAATTTTCTGAGACAGTCCTGTATGTTTTTATGAAGTTAATGAGTAAACAAATGGTTGTTAGGTTTAAAATGTGAATGAGTGAATGAATGGTTGTATATTTATATGACATGAATGAGTTAATGAATGGTTAAATGTTTTTATGATGTGAATGAGTGAATGAATGGTTGTATGTTTATAGTACATGAATTAATGGTTGTATGTTTATAGTACATGAATTAATGGTTGTATGTTTATAGTACATGAATTAATGGTTGTATGTTTATATGACATGTGAATGAGTGAATGAATGGTTGTATGTTTATATGATGTGATTGAATGAATGGTTGTATATTTATATTACATGAATGAGTTAATGAATGGTTAAATGTTTTTATGATGTGAATGAGTTAATGAATGGTTGTATGTTTATATGACAAGTGAATGAGTGAATGAATGAATGGTTGTATTTATTTATGACGTGAATGAGTGAATGAATGGTTGTATATTTATATGACATGAATGAGTTAATGAATGGTTGTATGTTCATGATGTATGAATAAATGAATGAATATCTTTATATGAGGTGAATGAATGAGTGAATTTAAGCCCCGCCTCTTGCCCAATGACAGCAGAGGTAGGACAGAGTCAATGAATGAAAGAATAAGATTAGCATCGCGGCTAAACCAACTGAGCATCCGCCAGGACGATACATTCAAGTGCTATTCTAAAAACCGCGGGAGCTTCTAATAGCCTCACCAGAGGGCATCGGATGGTGTGTGTGTGCGTGTGTGTGTGTGTGTGTGTGTGTGTGTGAGACCCGTCGTGTCCGTGACCAGGCTCATGAAATATTCATTCACCTTTTCATCGTACAGAATAAACCGTTCCTTTTGTTTCCCCGAACCCTCTGAGAGTCCCCGCAAACCAAACCAAAACAAAACAAAACAAAAAAATCGGAAGCGACTTTGTCCTCCAGCGGCGAGGTCGCCATCTCTGATTGGTTGAAAAACGCGGCGGAGCCATGTTTGTTGTTTCGGGAGGGGGCACCTTCTGTCGAGTCTCCCGGAAAATGGGTTCATTCGCCTCGTCTCCGTATTTATCGGTGTCCTCGGACGCCGTCTTTGAAATAGCGACTCATTAGCTGACCGCCGGGCGCCGCCGCCGCCATAAAAATCATGATTTGACTTCCAGCACCCAAATCAACTTGAGTCCTCGCTTTTGCGATTGTTGTTCCCGAGTAATGACGCCGTTAGACGACACCGTCGGAAGCGTTTCTCGACTTGGGAGTTGAATTGTTTCCGTGACCGAGCTCGAAACTCGATTTCCTCGTATACCCGATTAATTTCCCCATTAAAAATAAATTGAACTGCTATTTATCTGTTCCGGGCTCGCGTTTTTATGTGTTTTTAAATAAGACAAACATACACCATAAATAAAACATAATGTTTAAAATATTATAATTCAGGCCAGCTCGTTAAACTCCTTTCTATCATCCTTATTATCATATATATATGAAAATAAAAAATACAAAAGAGGTGGGCTAACCTCCTTGGTAACAGATTTGAATTGAAAATAATTTAATTAAATGAATAATAAAATTGAAAAAGTCACATTTTCTTTCACGAGTTGACAGAAAAAAAACAAGATTAGAATTCAAAAATAAAATGACATTTAAATTATATTTTGTCATAAAATGATAAAATAAAATATATTAAAATGAATAATAAAATAAAAATTAGATGAAGATGGCGCAGATGGCGGAGGAGATGGGACTTTTTTTATCCTTAACTTAACTTACCGCCATTAAGTGTGACACATTTAATGCTGCAATGTCTCGCTAAACGTAACTTTGCTCCACTTTATGGATAAACGTCAGTTAGCCGCGGCTAATTATTTAGCCCGATTAGCTTTGAGCGACTATTCCGAAGTGGAGGACGTGCATCGAGCGCCACCCGAATGCGTCGTTTCTTCTCGTCGATCATCTCAGCATCTCGATGCAGGTCGGGTTCCTTCGAGATAACCTCGTCTTGTTCCACGAGTTTCCCGGCGGCGGCCTCGGGGGGCCAGAACACCGGGGTAATCTGGGAGTGACGGAAACGCTCGGAAAACATATGTCCGGCGCGTCTGCCAACCCTGTACGTTAAGTCATAAACAATCCATATAATCCCGGATGTAATCCCGGAGAAGCTCGCTAAAGCGGGTGGAGATCCTCGCCCGAGGGGATGTAATCCGGACGCTTCTACCTCCCGCCCAGGACTTCACCATGACCCTGTATCTGCGGCACTACTGGAAGGACGAGCGTCTGGCTTTCCCCAGCGCCACCAACAAGAGCATGACCTTCGACGGGCGGCTGGTGAAGAAGATCTGGGTTCCCGACGTCTTCTTCGTCCACTCCAAGCGCTCCTTCATCCACGACACCACCACCGACAACATCATGCTGCGCGTCTTCCCCGACGGCCACGTGCTCTACAGCTTGAGGTGAGGACACACACACACGCTCGCGGCGTGGTGAGATCTTCCAGCATCTCCAGCTCGGATGTTTGCTTCTCACCCCTGCAGGGTGACGGTGACGGCCGCCTGCAACATGGACTTCAGCCGCTTCCCCCTGGACTCGCAGACGTGCACGCTGGAGCTGGAGAGCTGTGAGTGTTAGCTAGCGCCGTTAGCATCTCCGTGACGCATCTTTAACACGCCGACGACGACGAATCTTCTTCAGTTATCCGTCGTCACTAATCGCCGGCGTGGATTTATGAGGCGCGGGGATTTAGCTCCCCCTCCCTCGGAAGGTCCTGAGCGAGCAGAAAAGTTCTCCGAGAAGAAATCTGCGTCAAATACGGCAGCGGGGACGTGGCTAATGAGCGCGCTAACAGCAGGTGTTAAGATGGAGACAGAAGGCATTGTTTGCTTTCTGATGATGAACCGTTGCTGAGATGAAGATTAAACCCTCCTCCTTCTTCTCCTTCTTCTCCTCCTCCTCCTCCCGTTTTCCAGACGCCTACACCGACGAGGACCTCATGCTGTACTGGAAGAGCGGCGACGAGTCCCTCAGCACCGACGACAGGATCTCCCTGTCCCAGTTCCTCATCCAGAAGTTCCACACCACCTCCAGGCTGGCCTTCTACAGCAGCACAGGTAGCCTTCGCCGCGGCGACGGGGCTGACCAATCACAGGTGACGATTGGGGCGAGGGGCGGGGTTTAACCCGCTGACGATCGCACGGCCGCGCGAGAACGTCTTAAAAGGTCAAACTCATGCATCGATCATAAACTACATTTTGAACACTTTGAAATAGCGGTGACCTCGTGATCGACAGGTGACCGGTCTCGGGTTAAACCCCGCCCCTCGTCCAGGATTGGCTACAACCCGGCCGCGATCGTAAACAATAAATAGATGAGCAAACGCACAAACAAATGATTGAATCAGCGAAAGATTTAGCGAACGAATGAATGAGTGAATGAATGAAAACAAGCAAAACAAACACATCTTTAAACTCATTCAGCTTCCAGGTGTAGTAACTCCAGGTTGACACCGATACGTAGAAGTCATTTTGAAACCCGTCCTCCTTCTCCTCCTCTTCTTCCTCCAATCTGCAGGCTGGTACAACCGCCTCTACATCAACTTCACCCTGCGGCGCCACATCTTCTTCTTCCTGCTGCAGACCTACTTCCCCGCCACGCTGATGGTCATGCTGTCCTGGGTGTCCTTCTGGATCGACCGCAGGGCCGTCCCCGCCAGGGTGTCCTTAGGTACGGGGCGTAGCCCGATTAGCATGAAGCTAATGGCCGGGCGTGACTTGACCGAAGGAGGGTACAACGTCATTTGTTTGTCTTTGGACTCCAGGTTGGAATTAGTCGTCGAAATAGTTGTCGACCCACGTAGATGTATCTCCGAACGGCAAGCTTGCGGAAACATGATATAAGGTGTTGTTTGTCGAGATGAACTCAAGCAATGTAGCCTAAGTCTAGGTCTGAGATGCTATTCTTGTGGCATCCCTTGGAGTTGGGTACTAGGCACCTGGTGGACAATCCAGAGTTGACACATTGGTTTGACCCAAAGAACAACACCGTTGGGGCAGGGGAAGCATGTCCAATTCCACACGGGGCTACCATCTTCTTGACTGTTTGACCGATCACGTTTGGACGTAAACAATCGTCCGATGAACCTCGCAGATCGATTTGCGGCTGTCGAAATGAGTCAAAACGTCCGCCGTGAAAACCGGATCGTCATACGGTCGCGCTCGGCTTTTGTTCCGTAAAAAATGTAGAAAGGCGACGTCACTCCCGCGGTGCATAATCATGACAATCAAGACCGTCTGAGATAATTATTCCACCGTGTTCATTATGATGCAGGATAAACTTTCATCACAATTTTATTTTGCATACTGCCTCTGCCCCGGGAATAGATATCCATAACAATCGCACCCGCCGCACTCGCACCTCAACCCTGAATTAGCATACCAAACTTCCCCACCATCTATGGGGCTTCCTCTTGCTGCTGATTTGTCCTCTCCATGTGGTAGAACACCGGTGGTATCTCAATGCTATGCTAAAACAACCCTCCTCTGGTTGCCTCAGGGATCACCACGGTGCTGACCATGTCCACTATCATCACCGGGGTCAACGCCTCCATGCCACGGGTGTCCTACATCAAGGCTGTGGACATCTACCTCTGGGTCAGCTTCGTCTTTGTCTTCCTATCCGTCCTGGAATACGCGGCCGTCAACTATCTCACAACGCTGAGGGACGGGAAAGACCGGAAGTTGCAAGAAAAAGCCCGGGAGCAGGTAGGCAAGCCGGGCGAGACGGGTTCGGCGGCACTCCTGAATTCATATTACCAATTTTTTGGTACCCTCGCACAGTCCCAGACCATGCCCTGCACCTGCGGCATGTCCCACGCCAGGACCATGATGCTGGACGGCACGTACAGCGAGGCGGATGTCAACAGCCTGGCGGGCTACACCCGGGCCTCCATGGCCACCGAGGACGCGTCAGAGAAGCAGGAGCGCATGGTGGTGCACCTTTCCCTGGACAACGAGTCTACCGGGACCAAGAAGAAGGGCGCCCGGAGCTTCCGGATCATCCAGAACACCCACGCCATCGACACCTACTCTCGCATGATCTTCCCCGGCGCCTACATCCTCTTCAACCTGATCTACTGGTGTGTGTATTGTTGAGTTTCCTTTAGCCCGGACCGCGACGGCGGAAGGAAGAACTTGGGGAACCCGTTTCTCCGGCTGGGTTTTCTAGGAGGACCAATGTGTTCAGGAGGCACCCGGGGGGGAAATCATGTTTTTTTTTTTTCTGCGTGGCAACATCTGCGAGACTCAGACGCTTATTCAGCATTCCCCTTTTTATTCTTTTTTTCTCAAAATCCACAGAACACCAGTTGTCCAGGGCTGGTTGCACAACCTCTTAGTGTAAGACTAGGCTAGCTTTAGCTTCCCTGCGAAAGAGGACCGTTTGTTAATTCTGTTGTGAAATACATCGTCATGAATCGAGGCCCTGTTTACGCGACATCACGCTTCATTTTCGGTCAATGTTCAGTTTGCACATTAGACCTTCGGCGCAAGGCCAGTAGATGGCGCCGTTATATTACAGGTGTTCCGAAGAAATACTCCCTGGTTTGGCGCAGGTTTAGACGTCGACAATGGCGGGTGGACCTATGATGAGGTGGAGTTACTGCTTGGAGATACCCTGAACTCAAAGGAGGGTTAATCCCAAGTGATTGAAAACTGGGAGTCATACCGGTAGACTGAGTATTCTGGAGTAGACTGGAGTTGACCCCGCTGCACATGGCAATTTACTGCAACCTTAGCGTCCATGGCTGTTTTCCAAGTGTTGTTTTTTTCCCATCTCCATGGAGACGATGGCGTTTTCGGTATCGTCCCGCTTTCAGGCACCGCAGACGGGCCAAAAATGGAAACGTTGTTGTGTATATGAGTCCTCAGTTACCTCGAGGGTCGGCAGTCACATTGCCTGTGGTCAAACAAATTACCCAGTGGGTAAATGAGGTATCTAGGTCGCATCACTCGAAGTTGAGGTCCTATCTCTTGGGTTCCAAATCCACTAAGAAGACCCAATCCAAAGTTGGAATCGCTTTTTGGCAAGTTTCAGAAACGTAGACGAGCTGCAAGTCTCTCTGTTTGGCTCATCTGACCTTGAAATCTATGAAATCTTATGCTAATGTGCTACCACTAGGGCTCCCTCAACCCAAATGCAGTATGACTATGGCCCTGAGACTCTTAAAAGGAACCAAAAATCATCTCCAGAACTAGGGGATGCTGTTGCGCACAGTGACTTCAAGAGCGTGCGTGGTTGAGGACCACTTGGTTGACCACTTGGGGTAAAAACAATGGAGATCATCCAGGTGGTCTAGGGGCTCTTGTTTTGCCAACTGGACTCGTGGACATTTCTCCTTTCCTCACTTCTGAGTGGCGGTATGGAGTTTCAGGTGGTACAAGAGGGTTGACCCTAAAGGACCATGTGACCCCTGGACCTGTCCAGTGCTTCAGATGAAAGCAGCCATCAACACCTTGAGGACAGTATCGGCTAGGGTTTGTTGACGTAGCCCTGTCTCTGTTCGAGTCCTTTGGGTCAGATGTCTCCACGGTTACGTGGGTGATAAATGAGCAAGAGGTGGGACTTGACTTGGTCCTGAGCTACATATGGAGACATCAATCCAGGGATCCTCTTGCTGTGACGGGGAAGTGTAGACTACCTCCAGATGCTTCTTTTACCTTCCTTTCTTCGGGGCGCCTGAGCAGCAACTCCTACCCCCTGCTGAGTGGTGCAAGAGGTACATGTATGCTCAGGGTCGGCACCCTTTTTAGGCATTTAAAACCCCAAGCCGCCTTTTACGGTGAAGTAGAACAGAAGAAGAGGCTCACTTCTGGAAAATCAGCTTATCTCCCAGGTTAACAAGTACATAGACATGAGTCAATCTCCTAAGTTACCACGTTCCTCTCCAGCACTTTGATCACTGGAAATGTCCTTCTTTGCCCTTCCGGGCTCTCTGTCGGAGAGAGAGAGAGAGTAGCCGAGCATACTTCTTTTAATTACCATCAAGTGTTCATTTAACAAGCATACTAATGTCTGCTTGCTGAACCTGGCCTCACATCTTTCCCGATCCCTCTCCTGGCCCAAATAATTAGAGACATTAATCTGGATCCACCTGACATACAGGGCGGATCGGTGGATTATTCAAGTCAGATCCCCAAAGAGCCGCCTGTCAAAAGACATTCATTTTATTTTTATAGTGCTGAAAAGGCGTAGGGACTCCTCAAAGCTCAGAGGAATCACAGCACGACTGGTCAGTAGGCCAATAGACGGCGGCGAAGTTGTGATAATTTATTCTCTCTGAAACTCGACACTCGAGGGCGCTTTACAGACAAAAAAAAAAAGACGCAATAAAAATAAAAAATGAAGCCGTTGGCTTTGGATAGAGTGGATCTGGTACCAGTGAGGAGAACCTCGGTTTTGTCACTGTTTAATTTCATTTCAGAGATGCAATCAGTGAGGGAGTTGGGCGGGACTTGCACTCGGGTCAGGGAGGATTAGGACGGCGAGGAATCCAGAATCAGCTGCCATGAGGAGGTCATCGGTGATTTCGATGAGTGCCGTGCAGCGGGCAGGAAGCAACTGCTTTTTCAAGGACTTCGGAGATGAAGGGTAGACTGGAGATGGGACGGAGGTTGCCGCAGTTGGAGGGCTCTGTTTCGAAATTGGGGTAATAGCAGTATTTTTTGGAAGGCTGCAGGTACAGATGGGGAGAGAGGAGTGGATGATGGCGAAAATAATGGGGGATACCTCGGATTCCTGGGTGAGTTTTGTGATTTCTGAGAGAGCGGGGAGCTGGAAGGAGGAAAATGAGCGTGAGGATGGGTGAAGGTCAGCTGAGATGAAGGTTTGACCAAAGGTGCGGGGGAATTTGGGGGAATTATGTCCACTGTGAAGACATAATGGCGTCGCAGAAGGAGGTTCTGTACAAGTGAGGGGGCAGAGGGTTCTGGAGCTAGTTGCCGACCTTTGGCTCTCGTGAGAAGATCGGAGGAGAACCAAGAGGCGGAGAAAGAAAGATCTGGTTTTTAATGGAGCAAGAGGCTTAGTAGCCAGACAAGCTACTTGCTAGCATGGACCATCTTTCCTGGTGGTGATACAGCAGAACCAAGCTGGGTAGATCCCATTTTTGTTGAGGGAGACCAATATTCATCCCAAACCCAATGGGGAACAATTTGACCTGATTTCATGTTGTTGACGAAAGCTCAACTTTAGCATCCGTTTAGCTCCTTTTTGGTCCACAGCTAGGAAATCCGCAAAAGCAAAACCCGTACACTAAGACCGAACCAAGACCGTGGATCCTCATGGCTCCTTTGACCGCTAGCCTTCTCCCGTTACCGTGTGATCTGTTACTTGTACAGAAGATGGTTAAGATTATACAATTTTACATCATCAGAAGGCAGACTGTTAAATCTGAGATGTAGCCTCGGTCCCCTGTGCAACCAGCCCCCGACGTGACTTCCCTATAATATCGCACCCCACATCAAAAGACCCCTACGTCTTCATCACGGAACGGTCGGCGTTGCAAAGAAACGTTTCGGACGTGGCTGCTCTCGCCCCCGTCTTTTTTTGGGGCGCAGCTGAACGTGTCCGGAGCTGCTTGCTAACGAAGCGCTAACCACGATAACCGCGGCGGCCCACTGCTGAGGACTAACCTGGGATGAAGCAGCAGCTAAAAGACCAAACACAGACATCACGTTGTGTTGCGGAGATGGGTTCCATGTACTGACGAACCTGTTTTATTTGATATTTATCTATTTATTTCAGTGGAGCAATAGATCTCTGTGCCATGACGCATTGAGGTGGCAACGATGCATGAACAACAGCGCTTGCAGGGGGGGGGGGGGGACAAACGCTTGATGCATGCTGTGTCTTTATGGTGGTATGCTTCTGGGAAGGGGATCTGAAAGGGGGGCGGGGGTGGGGGGAGGGGGGTTCACTTGTGATTTACCAACTTGAACCGCCTTAAGTGAACACTTTTTATACACCGCTCTTGTGCACACACAGTTTTTGTTGCTGGTGTCTTTATTCTTGCGGATTAGCTTTGGGTGTTTTCAGCGGTAATCCGTCCAGGGGGTTAGCATGAGTAGTGCTGACGGAGGTGCCGCAGCTTCCCTCCGCTAAATCGTCTCCGGTTCAACGTTTGCGGCGTCCAGACAATCGGTTTGGCGCGAGAAGGTGGAACCTTAAGGTTTAACACCAACGAACAAACAGATCGGTCAGCGTCTTGAAAACATGGACGGATCACGGAAGTAGTGGTCCAGCTCTTCAGCCCAGGTCACCCTACAAGGGTCAATCGGGTGATGTGCGCTGATCACCAACTTGACTGCTAACACATGTTGCTAACAGTCAATGAAAAAGAGGACAGCAGCATCAGAAGACGAAGACGACAGGAAGTGGCATCAGAAGACGAAAAGACAGACGGCAAACGGTGAAGGAAGTAGACGGCTGGCAAAGCCAAACTGGACTACAGTAATGGAGGACAGAGCAGCTAGCTGCGCTAGCAACAGCTAATTGGCCTCCATTTTTGTTTCTTCACAAGAAACTCTTGCAAAGCGTGGCTTCGGTTGGTTCAACCTGATCATGTGATCTGTGATCAGGACTAGTTGATAAATGTGGGAACGAGACAGAAGGTGTGACGGTTGTGACTGAGCTTCCGAATTCAGGGTTTCTCAGCGTCCGTCCAATGAGCTGGACCATAATAAGCGGATCCAAAGTTTGGCAGTGCACCGTCAAAGAAGCTGCTTGGTTTGATTTCCGTTGCCTCGGGATCAAGTTGGTGAACTTTTTGACAGCTACGCTTTATAGCGCTTTTCAAATAATCCCGAGCCCAGCCAATGTTCACGTCATCTGAATTTATTCTCCAATGAAAACGCCACCTTCCTGACTGGTTTTGAAGCCCTTCCCCTTTGCCGACTTTTCTGTATCCGTACCAAAACTGGACCAATCTTGACAAGACTAAGGGAAGGACAGGCTAGCATAAGAGCAAAGTGGTGTTTTAGAGAACGTCGTTATTTTTGCAATGGATTAGCTGGTCGTGTGATTTGTTTGTGCAAAAAAAAAAAAAAAAAAAAAAAGGTGGAGTTAGAAAGACATACCGGAAAAAAGAAACGATCCGGTCTTCCAAACCGACATCTGCGTTTATCCTCAGAAAAATGATCATACATATTCAGAATGTACTGCTTTTAGGGCAAAGTTTCATAAATAAAGTCCTTCTTTCACACATTTCGAGCTGTGTTGATTCTGAATGTACCGGAAGCCGACCCTTGAGGGTGGCGGCCCCGCCCTGCTGCCGTCCCACGGAGCAGCTTCACGGAAAACGCCGGCAAGTCCCGGAAACGACGCGTCGGACGCTATCTTCGTCTGTATGACCTCACCAACGTCTGTCCCCATGTTCTAATCCAGATTGCGGAGAGCATTCCGGGTTCGCCTAATCCCCAAAGAAACGAGTCACGGAGCGAAGGGACGCTCGCCGACGCCGACGCAGATTTGAGGTAATGCACTTATTCACGCTGCGATTGGCCCGCCGACCATCGGCCCGCTGAGGATTCGCGGCCCCTCCGGGGAATCCTGGAGAACGTATTGTTCTGAGAGGGAGGTCTCTGCTCGCAGGGAGTCAGATGTTGTGTCTGCGATAAGAAGTTACGTAATTCAGACATACACATGGATTTCTCTGAGGAGCCGGAGTTAAACTTAGAAAAAAAAAAAAAAAAAAAGGCACTGCAAATCCCTGTGGGATGTAGCCAATAGCTACAGCGGTATGCTCGGATTTGGAACAGTCAGATCAAGTCAGCTTTTATTTTCACGGCGCCAAATCGAAACCGAGGCGAGGAAGCGCCGCTTTTTTTACCGGTGCAGAAACCTCGGACGGATCCAAGTTCGATGTGGGCGGCCTTCTGCCTCGACCGCTCAGAGACACCAAGCCAGAGTCCTCTATTAGCTAATGTTAGCCAATCTAGCTGAATGGCTAATTGTTACATGCTAATAGCTAACGCAATGATAGCTTCAATACAGTGACGTGCGGTGAGGTTCATGGCTGGTGAGGCACTGACGTCATCAGTCAGATTTACAAACATATGAACCCTACGGAGTCGCTAATTCACCATTTTATTGGCAGTTAACATGTTTGTTTAAAATATCATATCAGCATTCTTTGCATATACAAACTGTAGCATGGAAAAAAGCACATAAAATAACGTTACTATCTCTTGCCTTTACTTATAAATGAAGTCCATGCGGCGCTGAGCGGTTTTCCTTTAGCTTAGCATTGTGGATGCTGATGTTGAGTCTTTGCTGTTCATTCAAAGCCAAATCTATCCTGGACAACCCCAATGTATTTAGCGCAATTTGACTTTGACTGCAAGTGGCCGACCGCTCATGTTTGATTGTCAGAAGTTGAGAAAAGAATGCAGGAAAAGCAGAAAAGGCGCTCTCTTACTGGACATCCACACAACCAGCCTTTTCGTGTTTACCACTCTGTTTGAAAAGACCGAGTCTTCTGTCTCCTAGTCTGAAGCTAATCCGTTAGCGCCGCCGTCGGTCTTCTCTTACTTATTACTTAAAGTCCAGTTTAGAAAATTCTTTCAGTTTAGCTATGTAATCCTCCATTTTGGAAATAAAGCCAAGCAAGAGGAAAATATGACTGGATGGCTGCACTTGACTTGCTAACTGTTTACAGTAGCTTGCTATTGCAAATTCTATCATTCTTTAGCCGAGTAGTAAAAAGGCTCCCTGGGATCAGCGGCTCCCCCTAGCATGAGGCACCGTCACTGCGTGCCTCACTTAGTGTGTCTTCGCTGCCGCTTCACCATCGCTCGGCACGAGAAACACGTAACGATTGTTGACGAAAAAAATTATACACATCAGCTTAAGTATGGAAATTTAGTTCATATATTAGTGCTTAAAGTGTTTGAACATTTTAATAGTGACATCCACAGGGATAGCAATACGGTCTCAGAGCATAGCATGCTAGCGCAGTTAGCAGAATCATTGCGCAATCCATAGCGGGCTGCCGCGTCACCGCACGCGTCTTCTCCATATTTAAAGACTAAATGTGATTTTTTTTTTTTTGTCAGCATTGAAAATAACTTTATGGGACAAATCATAGCTTAAATAGAACCGTTCAAAATATTTTTTCATTTCACTTTTTTTTCTTTCCATGATGCCGTGCCTCTACTGACTGCACGTCACTGCTTCAATATTCATTCAAGAAATGAAGATATGTAACAACTAGTTTTAATTGAAAAAAGTCCCGCAGATGGAAGAAAAGCTACGCCAGCCTGGAAAAGAGGCGATTATTTTGGGGGTGTTTTCACAAACGGAGAGGCGTTTCAAGTGAAGGAGCTCGGCGGGTTGTGGCTGCCTCCCGCTGAGGATGATAGAAGGGAAATATCTGCGACGGGGAAAAAATTGATTGGTATTGATAGGTCGTGATTGGCCCGGTCGGGAGCAGGAAGTGAACGGGAGGTGGTCCGGGTGGATCCGCAGAAAGAGAAATGGGTTTTATCCGCCTCGTTGCCAGGCTACAATTTCATTTTGCACACGAGCTGCGCTTGCTGGTGTATGTGTGTGTGTGTGTGTGTGTGTGTGTGTGTGTGTGTGTGTGCCGCACAAAATATGCCATGTAATTCAAAAAATACATCTAAGCAATAAGAAAAAAGGAAACGCAAAAAGCTTTGTGTTTTGTCATTTGTTTCCCTGTAATCATTTTCCATTTTGTATCCTACTTGCCGCTGTGCTCCGGCCCTCGAGGCCACCCCATAATACTTTTAAAGATGCATGCGTTGAGATAGAAGGCGGCACCAATTACAAATGTGGGCTCTACAGCTCCGGAGGCAAACCCAAAAATTAATAAAAGGTAAGAACCTGGGTTAGAAGACGGAGAGGGGCGGAGGTCAAGATATTCGGGTGGGTCGTGTTTCCATGACAACCAGGCGGTGACAGTTTCCAACCTGGTGTATTGCGTCCAAATCCAAAGCCTTCATAAGATCTCCTGTGGGGGGGGGGGGGGGGGGGGGTTAAGAATAGCCTTAAAACCTTTCTTTTAGAGAAAGCTTGTGGAAATCTTCTTTGTTGCGGCAACTCGACTTGAATTTCTTCACCTGAAGACGTTTCAC
Organism: Fistularia commersonii; assembly: GCF_037954325.1. Classification (NCBI taxonomy): domain Eukaryota; kingdom Metazoa; phylum Chordata; class Actinopteri; order Syngnathiformes; family Fistulariidae; genus Fistularia; species Fistularia commersonii. Next base: position 6,731,935 of record NC_141319.1, on the reverse strand, counting down.
TCCTGATCCAAGTGGTTTCTTCACTTCAAATGATCGGCAGGGTGTTGCCCAATATAACTCGAATCCTTTGACCCCAAAGAACGACACCACCATCAGCCTAACAACCCCCTTAGACCAAGTTTCTGCCCTTTAACTCCTCTATTTACATAACAAGCCAGCTTAACCTGGCTGTACCGGGGTGTCAAACTTACGGCCCGCGGGCCGGTACCAGCCCGCCAGCGGGGGCCACTCCGGCCCGTGGAATAAATCTACAATTTGAAAAAAATACATAAAAATCATGAACTACTTTTTTAAAATAAAAATGCAGATCCTATATTATCTGCTAGGGTTGCACTGTTTTAGTCAGTGTTAGCAATATGGCACAACACAATGTGACAGCAATGCGGCTTCCAGGTCTGTAAGTAGCATTTTTATGTTTCCGTTGGACCCGACACCCTCATCAGCAAGATGGCGTCGTCAGAAAACAGAAAAGTGGACATCTAGTGTGGGGTTTTCAACGAAAAGTGGACCACTTCTTATTTGTTTGTTGAGGTAAGTAAAAACCTGTTTGCTCGGTGTGGATGCAGCAAGAAAAATAGATCAAAATGCACGGAGAACTGAGAAGACAGAAGTTAGGTATAGTGTTGTTGACATTGCTCTTACTTTTCTGAAAGAATCTCAGGTTGTTGGTCATGTATTTTCTAAAGGAACAGTTCATTAGATAGACAGATTTTTTTATCATTTACCTGCTCTCCTTTACACTACAACAAAGAAAAATGTGTACAAAGTGTTACTTCTAGGTCATTCCGCTATGATTTTACTGGTTGACACCCCTTTGACATTAAATGAGGCCGTATGTGACCAAAATGAACCCCCCACGGGTCATTGGAGCTAAAGAAGCACTCTGGGATGAGGCCTGAAACGTCTCCGAGTGAGGAAATTCAAATCCGACAAGAAGTTTTTCGACACGTATTCTCCATGACCTGGACGGCTGAGAACCTCCACAGGCATATTTTTGAAAAAGCTTACAATTAGCGCCAGGCTAGTCCTGCGTTATGCTGCCATAGGCTTACCCTGCTGAGGGATATCCCATCATGCACCTCTCTCTTCATGCTCCTGGGGGAGGTGGATGTTGGGTTTCTGTAGATCATCTTAAAGAGCAGTGGTCCTGACCTGCTCCACGTGAGAAGGGTCATCAGACGACCCGGGTCGTGCTCTGAGGCCACGAAAATAAAATCTGACGTGACTTGATTCGACATTAGGGAGCCCCGAGCGTCTTCTCCGCTGCACATTGGCTGCTCCTTGCACAGCCAGACGAAAACCAAGCTCCAGGCAAATCTGGGAAGATCTGAGGCTGCAGTCATTAAGAAAACCAAAAGCAATCAGATGCAGGGAGATTCCCGCTGCAGGTGATAGAAGGAAGAAGCCCGAGGTCAATTCATCAAAAGCAAGCAATAGATAATTACCTGAAAATTGCCCATTTACTGGAATAGAATAGATTGAGTGAGATAAGGACACTACAGTTTGACATTGTCTCATTACAAACACTGCTGTTAATGTAATGAAGGACTATGTGTGTATATTTATATATGCGTGCGTGTGTGTGTGTGTGTGCGTGCGTATATTTCACAGGAAACTATGTATGGTTTAAATAACCCCCAAAAAATCTAGTCACATTTAAGAATTGAATAAGATAATAAATTACTTATAAATTGCATTCAATTGTTATTTACAGGAAGAACATTTTAAAAGAAATTAAAAAATGAAAGATTTTTCATATTAGGATATAGTATAGCAAATAGCATCATTATGATATGACACTGTATACTCTATACATAGCATATTGTAATGACTCTCAGTCTTCCGGGTAAATGTTTAAACTTTTTAAACAACAGGTTTTATGTATTTCACAAAAAATACTATATAAAATAAATAATAATAAATAAATGTTTTTCTTGTCGCAGCATCCGTTAGCACCCCGGAGGCCTTGCTAGCTGACGTAGCCGCTGCACAGATAACGGCATCATCTGCATTAAAACTTTAAATGACTGCCGGGCGACTTAATAGCAAGTTATTTATCAAAAAAGAGAAAATAATAGAGGAGCCTGTACTGAACCTTGGGGTGTTCCTATTGTATTTTTTTCAAAAACGAAACTTTTCTTGAAGCTTTGGAAAAGGAGCTTTTAAGAGCGATGAGGTTAAAAGTGAACTTCCAAGTATTTAGGAGCCTTCAAAAACCTTGAAGAGCGACGTGACATCCTCCTGCATTTCTGCTCACGGCCGAGGAAGAACCTTGGAGAGAAGAAATGACTGACATTTTTATCTGCAAAAGGCGTTTTCAAATGTTTTTAAACTAAGTGGGAGTAGCCCTGACTGCGCCGCGTAGGGTCGACTTTGATGTAATCTTCTTCAAATAAAAACAACATTTAACTAATAAGGTCAGATGTGTCATGGGAAGAAGAGAACACCACCTTCAACGGGTTTGAAAAAATTATAGTTGCAAATGGAAAATCAGCAGTGATGCTGTCAAAAGAGCCAGTTTTATCTTTTAGTTTATAGATGTTTCGGTTAGCAAGGTGACGCTATGGTTAGCGTGAATGGTTGGCTATCCCAATACGGCAAACTTGCAACCACTGTCACACAGAAAGCTATTTAGAAGTATGTTTAAAAGTATGTTTGCGCTAAAAGGATGAAGTATTTGTGTTTTCAAAGAAATTCCAGCGAAAGGGAAGCAGGTGAGTTTTGTTTTGAAAATCCTCAAAGCGGAAGTAGCCGGGGGGAACTTGACCGCGAGTGCCGACCACTAGCCTTGCGGAGTTAGCCTATCTAGCCAAAAGAGAAGCGAAGTAAAAGTGATACCTCGTCCGTTTTTAATGGGAAGTAACCGTTAAAATGATGTTTATTCGCCACCGTGATCGAATCAATGTGGATTTATGTGGATTTTCAATGAGCGGCGCTCATTCAGTGCGAGGGAATTGTTCAGCTAATGTTACGGCATTAACATGCTAACGGCTAGCGCTGTTGCCGCTGGACTCCCGCTCGATCGAACAATGGTACGGTCCAAAGATGGCGGCGCTCCGGCTCGGGGTTCCCCCTCGATCCGGGCTGATCTTCCCCGCCGGTGGAGCTCCTCCGCACCGAATCCCCTCCGCTGACTCTCCTGGAGCGGTAAGGAGGAAATATATTTCAGTGTTTCACATAAGAATTAAGAGATTTAATTGTGAGAATTTCATAACGTTTACCGGAGGCTGGTGTCACACTGTTAAGACCTCCCCGGTGAAGCGATTACCTGGTATCTCTGGATTGTGGGGCCCATTTTCATTTCGATAAAGATTCTGGTTTTATTATTATAATAATAATAATTATTATTAATATTCATTCATTATTCAAATCCACTTATTTCAGCTGTCATTGGGGAGAGGTGACGTTCACCCTGGACAGGAACACATATGGAGATGTACAATTCACCCTCTCATTCATACTTCACATAAAAACCTACAGGCACTCTCCCTCTTATTTAATGTCATATCAGGACATTCAACCTCTCATTCATGTCATATCAGGATATTCAGTTGTTCATCCTCTTATTCACACATCTGAACAATGCAGGGTCTCTGCCGAACGTCCTGCATGAACTGCGGGAGGAACCTGAGGAACCCCAAGCAGACGAGAACCCCCTGTGAGACCTTCATGCTATGAGGCTAAAGCGCCACCGTGCTGTTTGTCATCATTGTAAGTATTAATAATATATTCAAGACGATTCCAAAGCACTTGCAAGTTCTTTGTTATAATTCCGGTCTTCTCAAAGTGAACCTCCTGAGCCTGTCCCCTGAATTATCCATGCAGCTCCTGCGGTGGAACCCTGGGGTTCAGTCTAATACCCACACTTCTGTTCCCGTCGTTGAACCCGCGGTTGCATCATCGCCTGTCAAAATAGAAATGTGAGGAAGCTTGCGAGACACGCTCCGCTCTCGGCGCCTCCGTTTACCTTCTGCGGTGGACGGGGGTTCTCTCCGTGCACGGGTTCTCCGTCTTCTTCCCACAGTCAGAAGGTCGATTGGAGGACCTGCTCGTAGCTCATGGTCCAAAACCTCTCTGCAGGATGAGCTTCTAAGTGGGGTGTCATTGTGTGTTTGACTTTATGAGGTGAATTTTCTGCCAACAATAATATTTTCAAAACATTGTCAAAACATTGAGCTTTTTTTTTTTCACCTGTTCCTGTTAAAAACTTTTCAGAAGAATGTTTTAAAGGGGAGCAGTTGAGCGTTTGTCGAGCCACACTAATTATGTGTACAGCTTCCAGAGTGTTTTGATAAACGAATGCCACGCAGGCCTTCCTCCGCTCAGACAAACTCAGACTCCCAGTGCATTCAAGAAACAAGAATTTAAACAAGCAATTACTCACTCAGAGGATGAAGGCTCAAATTTTGGGATTATTTTGACTCTGGCTTCGTGTTGCGACTTCTCTTATGTTTTCTTTGAATGCTCCAAAACCAGCGCAAACATTCGGGGTGATCTCTTCCGCAGCAGATTAGCATTCCGGGTTAATTCGGGGTTCATCGGCCCGACGATGCAATTAAATCGATCGGTTCCCGATTAACACCTTCGCTCCGACGACGTTAATGTTCTGCGGATTTGCCGTCTTGTAGCCGACTTTAATTAAAACCAAATACGTGTCCTCCTCTCTGGGAACGCAGAGCCTGGATGTTTGCGGGGCCTCCGGGCCCCGGCGCCACAAGCCTCCACCCAATCAGGGTGTTTCTTCAGAGTCTGAGACGGGAAGCTTCCCCTCAGGCAGATTACGGAGTGAGACGCCCTCGTCTCTCAGCTCTCCTGACTTTAAACCACCTTCACTGCTTTTAATGTTTCCAAAGAAGTTGCTGGAAACCATGGCGACCCCACAGAGAAGTCTGGAAAGACCTTCCCTTGAGCTTACCACGCAACCGTGTTTGGGATGCTCCGCCCAGCCCAACGTCTTTCACCCGTAGAGAATCCAAAACACCGGCCACCTCGAAGAGTTTCATGGAAGAAGCTCAGAAACGGCTGACCGAACCTGCTCCTCCACGCCCGAGCAGAGACTCTGTCTTCTCCATCCTGTCACGCTCTCCTCTTGGAGATGCTTGTCTTTAACGTGTTTGGTCTCAGAACTTTTGAAAGAAGCTCAATATGAATATAAGTGCAAGGCAGCAGTCAGCGCTTCTCCTCACAGCGAGAAGGTCCTTGGTGGGATTCCCACAGAGTTCCATCTACAGCGGGTTCCATCTTCACTCTTGTACCAAAAAAGGTGACTTTCTTCTTAGAAAACCAGTTTGTTAATTTGTGAGAAATCTCTAATATCAGTTTCTCTCCTCATCCATCTGTTTCCCTTCATTCTTGTTCATTTCCTGGTCCAATCAGACATGTCTCAAGCCTCAGGGGGACAACCATGGAAAGGCATCCGCGTTCGAACATCTCCGCCGTCGCAGGTCATTCATGGATCCGACGGCCGAGGGGATTCAGAACCAGGTTTTTCTTTTGGTTTCTGTTTGCCGCCCGTCGACCCGGCCGGTTATTCTGCCCGACAGACGAACCCGTCCGCGGACGGCGCTCCTCCGCCGCCCCCTCGGAGTGCATTCCTGTTTTATTTATCTCCTCTCGGACCGCCGGAGAACAAAGTGCTCCCCGTCCAGCGTCTTTCTTTCAGTTTCTGTCTCCGGGCCTCAATGAAAGGTCGGAGAAAATTGAATCTACGGTCAAAAAAACAGGGAGCGCGGGTTCACAGTCACTCTCGGGCCCAGCTTCGCTTTTTAAGGAATGTGGAGAAGTTGATAAAAGGACTTATTTTCTGTAATCTGGGATGAAACTCCAGCACTGGCGTCTGCGAGGACGGCCCACCGTCAGGTGTTCCTCTGCTGACACCTGCTGGACCACCAGAGCAGCTTCAGTGGAGAACTCACCCAGCCCAGATGTGTGAATGAGTGAGTGAATGGTTCTGTATGTCTGACGGGTGAATTTTTGTGTTGTGGAAATGAAAGAGTGAATAATTCTTTGTCTATTAGATATTGGAATGAGAGGATAAACAGCTGTAGGTCTTGATATAAAATATAAATGAAAGAGTGAATGGTTGTTTATCCATTCAACGCGTAAATAAGAGTGAATAAAGAGTGAATGGTTGTATGTCTGCATTATGTGAATGAGGGGAACATCTGTATGTTTATACAATGTTTATACAATCTCTGACATGTTAATGAGAGGGTGAATGGGTGGGCATCTCTATATGAGGGCCTGTGATTGGTCCGCCTGATCCGCCTCTCGGCCAATCACAGCAGGGATAAGCTCCGCCCTTTTGCGACCCAGAGTGCAGGACAAGCTGTGTCGAGAATGAACGAATGAATTCTTGTTCTTCTATTTTATGTTGTTTTATTCTACTTCTCTGAAAATGTGGAGTGAATCCCCCTCCCTTAATTTATTCCATGTTGTTCCATCGGCCTTGTGATGTCTATTTTTCTTCTCTTTTGTTTATTCTTGGAGCTTGTGATTTCCTCCAAGCTGTATTTCCCCCTGAACGTTGCCGCGCCGGTAAAGATTACACGTCATGTTCCCGTCACTCAGCCGCCTCGCCCCCAGGCGGGCGATAAATGTGTTTATTCGCTTTTTAATTCCCCCATCTCTCCGTGCCCATGATATGAAAACCCCTGGCTGGACGACCCCTCCGCTCCCCAGGACAGGGCCGCTAATGAAGAGCCGCCGTGAAACGCTGTATCGCCGCTCCCCGATAAGAGGCTCTGAGCCGTTATTGTTGTTGTTATTATCTGCGCCGGTCTTTATGGCGAGCTGGCGCTGAGGAAGAATGAAGTGTTTAACCCTTTAGGAGGCCTCAGATCTTCTTTCACACAGGGTTAGTGACAAAAAAAAACATGTAATGTTGTTTCTAATCAATGGATTTCCTGTTTATCAATCAAACATTGTGTGTTATAGATCTGCATCTCAGGGGCGGCGGCCAATCATAGACCACTTTGGGGCGAGGGGCGGGGTTTAACCCCGACCCCACCTGTCAATCACATGGCGAGAACCTAGGTAGGAGATCATGGACTACAAACAGGAATCCATCACACCTGTGCTTGGTTTGATATCGGCTGCTTTCTGGAGGTTTGCAGGCAATCAGGACCTCAGGGGAACTTTTCATTCATGCATTCATCGTCCACTGCAGCTCATGCAATCCTTCACCCTCTCGTTCTGGCTTCGTAGACATGCAGTGATTGTTCTATCCAAGGGTCTCCTAGAACGTGCACTGTGTGAAAAGTTACGTCTGTTATAACTGAATGTTAGATGTTGCCATTTTTTGTTTTGTAATTATTCTCAGCGGCAGCACCAGGGATTTATATCTGTGTCAATACAATTCCTTTTTGATGCGTTTTTTTAATTTTTATTTCTAATTTCCACTGTTTTAAGAATATTGCTAATTGGATTGACTTCTCTATTGGAAGGAACTAAGGAGCTGCTGTTCGTCATGAACACAACTGATCCAACTTTTTCAAGATTTATTTAAACCAAAAAAGATGTTTTGGGCTCCAGGGTGTGAAAGCATAAGGGATGAAATATATTTGTTTAAATGTTGAAAAAAAAAGCAATTTACTTTCAATCCTGCACCATCAAAGATGCACATGTAGATTGGATCCAGAAGAATGTTAGAAGAAAACTGTCTTCTTGGTTGGGCTTTTCCCTCCAGGGGTCTCCACAGCAAATCAAACTTCTCCATCTATTCTCTGGATCCTCCTCTCTCACACTAACTAACTTCATATCCTCTCTTCTGAAGTCCATAAATCTTCTCTTTGGTCTTCCTCCAGACCTCCTGCCTGGTAGCTCCACCTTCAGCAACCTTCTATTCAGATCCTCACCGTGGTTTGGACATGAACAGAAGAGTGCTCATGTCCAAACCATCTCAGTCATCATATCATCTTGGTCATACATGTCTTGCACCCCTGCGACAAATTATTCTTTTCCTTTGGGCTTTTCCCTTCAGGGGTCTCCACAGTGACTCCACTGTCTACATCTAACCCTGTTCTCTGGAGCCTCCATCAATCTTCTCCTTGGTCTTCCTCTAGACCTCCAGTTCCAGCATCCGTCTACCAATATATTCACTTTCCCTCCTTTATCCATGACTCAATCATCTCAGACCTTCTCTCCAAAACATCTACCATGTGTTGTTCCTCTGATAGACTCATTCCTGATCCTCTCCGTCCTGGTCACTCCCAAAGAGAACCTCAGCATCTTCATCTCTGCAACCTCCAGCTCTGCCTCCTGTCTTTTGGTCATTGTCACTGTTTCTAAACCATACAACATCCCTGGTCTCACCAGTGTCTCCTCCACCTGTCCTTTCATTCTGGCTGATAGTCTCTATCTCTTCGTACCCCTGACACTTTTCTCCACTCAGTACTTGAAATCCTCAACCTTCTTGATCTCCACTCACCGCAGCCTGATTATTGCCTGCTATTCCCCCATTTGACCACATGGTGGCGCTGTGTGGTCAGAAAACCTCCTGCAGGTGAATGGACAGTGGATTTCTGTTCATAAGATGAATATGAAATGCACATTGTTGTGATTTTAAGAAGATTATTACCAGATGCTTAAAACATTTAAGCCCTCGCAAATGTGCACACACACATATCTGGCTCAATGCTGTTAGCACATATATAAATACATCTATTTCTTTTACATGTGAGAAAATGAAACCTGAAAGAGGAGAAAGGTTTATTGAGATTTTTTTTTATTGAGAACGGATTGATGGACTTTTTTTTTTGTTTCAGGCTGATGGCGCAGATGCACGGCAGAGGTTCTCCAACGCAGAGTCGGGTTTCCTCCACGGGAATATGAGACAACCAACGGGAAGATGGAAGACGAGGTGAGAAAAGCAGCGTGTGTGTGTGTGTGTGTGTGTGTGTGTGTGTGTTTGTGTGTGTGTGTGTGTGTGTGTGTGTGTGTGTGTGCAAAATCACTTGAGGCTTCCCTCTGCAGACGGATTACACAGATCAAATTCATGTGGGGGGGTTTTGCAGTAAAAGTTGTGTCAATGATTCCCCCGTTAAGTGAACATCTGGGCCTTTTACTTTCAGGTGTCGATGTTTTCTTTTTTTATTCACTGTTTTTTTGGGGGTTTTTTTTGCAGCTCTGCTGCGTTTATCCAAATCTGGCCGCAAACCCGGCCGTGACAAGCCGCTAGTGTTACAGGCGACCCGATAAGAATCCGCCCTCTGAATGGAGCCGCAGTCACGACAGGATTAGCGGCCTTCGCACACATCGCATATCGGTTGTCCCATCTGGGTCTCAAAGAGACCGGGGGTCAAAACACAGGTAGTCACAAATCAGGAAAACAAAACAAATGGCGTATTATTAAATGAGGAAACGCAAAATCTGAAATAACCACAAAAAAAAAAAAAAAAAATCTAAATTGTACCTGAAAGGATTCGTCACTGATTTGCCGATTGGTTTTCTCGTGATTTTCTCGTCACTCTCAGCGTTTCAATGTATTTTTCATATATATACTGCTCAAAAATAAGGAGAACACAAAAAATAACATCCTAGATCTGAATGAGTGAAATATTCTTATGGAATACTTTGTTCTTTACACAGTTGAATGTGCTGAGAACAAAATCACAACAAAACGATCAATAGAAATCGAATGTATGAACCAAAGGAGGTCTGGATTTGGAGTCACACTCCAAATGAAAGAGTAAAAACACACTCCAGGCTGATCCAACGTTGATGTAATGTCCTTAAACAAAATGAATCTGTGTTGCTTCCTCAGTGGACACTTTGATTTCACTTAAGTGTGATTGACTTGGAGTCACACTGTGTTGTTTCAGTGTTCCCTTTAATTTTTTTGGAGCAGTATATACGTAATAGTTGAAATGCAATGCAAAATGTACAGTAAAAGAGTACATTAAAATTCATATGAACTGTAAATAGAAATAATTTATGGAAAGAAATTTTATAATTTTAATCAATCATTTATAGGGTAGTCAACATTGAAAATACGTTGCTGCGCCGAAACTTGAGTGATGATAAATTTGCTGTGCGACCCTTTTTGCTGTTTTACTGAAGCTTAAGGTCGCCGTCTTCCTAATGTCAGCTTGGTCTTTCTTAATGTAATGCCAGGTATCTTTGTTTAGTAAAGGAGATCTCGTATTTTATTTATTTTATAAAATTAATTTTAGTTAAATTTTACTGTATTTTTTTTCACTGTGTTTTACTTCTAAAGCTAGAATATGGTTGTTTCATCGCAAAAAAATTCTAATACTAAAAAAAAAAAAAAAAAAGAAAAAACGTGAAAGAGTGATAAATTGCAAGAACCGAATTGCAAAATTTTTTCGCAAAGTAGCGGGGACGCGAAAGCACACACACACACACACACATACACACACACATATCTATATACTGTATGTATAAATGATATTCCCAACACAGCAATGCCTGTAGAACTTCCAAAATAACCCATTCTCATGGTGAAATCGATCCGAGCGTGTGTGTTTGTTGCTTGGCATTGTGGCTGGAGCAGAACAGGCCCAGAGGGTCAGCGCGCCCTGAGTGAATCATTCCTCTGACTCACCAAACCACACAATGAATCCCAATCCGGCCCCAGAAAGTACGCCGGTGCCGGCGGAGGAATCACCCGGGGGTCGCGGCTTGACAGTTTGAATGCCGTCGCCGCTTCGCCCGTATCCATTTCCCCTTTTCATCTGGGAAACCGTAGACTGAGGAAGACACATCCAGGTTGTCCTGGACACGCCCGTCGTCCCCGGCAACGCTCCCGTCTCCATGGCTCGGGGAGGTCGAGCGCCCGCTGCTCGAGACGGGATACCCTGTCACGTAATGACTGACAGCTGCGAGTTCAACCGCTGCGGGCATTTCTTTGTCTTCATTAGTTTTTCCCGTAATCCCTTTACAAGCACCTCCATGCCAAAGGCATCAAATGACTCAAGGACATGGATTAGATGGTGTAACGGATGAGTCATTAGACCTTCACCGTTGACCCGGGTTGATGAAGGATGAGTTAGGATGAGTTCAGGATCCTTGCAGCCTGTGGGTTGAAGCTGACCTGTGGTCTGATGGTTCCTTGGATGTGAAGTTAGAATGAATGATGGTCCAGATAGTTTGGATTGCCGTCAGGAAGCTAAAACTGCTAACCTCTCCCCTGCTAACACAGATGGACTGATGATTTTCAGCCTTATTTGGAAAAAGTGCCCTCCTGTGAGCATCAGGGGGTCGGTTAACATGACAGTGCCCTCTAGGGCTGGCCGGTGTGCAAGAAAATCAATTATTTCAGTGATTTCTGCAGCAATAATATTTTTAATTAATTAAATTAATAGAGCGATGATGTTCCATATTTCAATTTCCATCATTTTTATTTCATTTGCTTGTGGCTTTTGAACTGCAGAAATGGATGAATGAATGAATGAATGAATGAATGAATGAATGAAACCAGAGGAAAAATTGTATATCTGAAGGTGATGCTTTGTCTGATTATTCCAGACTCAATAGAAAACGTGTTTGTCTCCAGGGAAACCAGGCCATGTTGACCCAGTCTTGGTCATAACGCGGAGAAGATGATTTAAAAATGAACTCACGCAAACTGCTCTCCTGACAAAAGTATGGTGCCGTTTGCCTTTTTAAACATCAGCAAAAATATAGTGATGAATATTACTGCGGTGAAGTAAGCAGATGGGAAGTTATCCTCCTTGCTCTAGTGTTGCTTGCTCGGTTCAACACACACACACACACTCACACACACACCATACACACACCCATATACATGCTCGCTTGTATTGCCAAGGGGGTCACAGAGGAGGTTTGTTTATATATGATTCATGTCCTGGTTCATGGAAAATGTTGTTTAATTATACTGTTAGGGAGAATATTTATTGTCTGATTAAAATTAGAAATAGATCCACGTTCTGGAGGTTTGCACGGACTGGTGTTGGGGGCAGTTGGGTCATTCTTTCCCTGAGCTATGGAGCATTTTATCTAATTGCTGGCATTTATTAGCTGATTTGCACTTCTGTCTTATTTATGGTCCCAGTTTCCTTCTCAGAGGACTTAAAACAAGAATATCAGGCTTGGAGCAGTAGAAATGGCATATTTAATTCACAACTTTGATGTGGGAATCTATTTTTTTTTTCTAATGCTTGTTGGTGTCACTCCACTTGCATCATGGTTATTTTTTGTCATTGTCACTGTCTCTGTTCTTATCCTTGTTGTTGTCTTGGTATCTTTTTTCACCCTTGTTGCCTTTTTTTTCCTCATTCTGTTGTCTATTATTATCCTTGTTCACTCCGCTGTCTGTTTATTTGTGGGTGTCTTTTGTTATCTTTTAATTGTCTCTTATTCATATTTATACTCATATATTATTGATACTGTCATTGTTGCGCTGCTGTGACAAAAGAATTTCCCAGATGGGGAGCAATAAAATATATCTTATCTTAAATAAGCACCTTTCAACTGTGTCATGAAAGACTAAATTATTAGCAATAATCTTGAAAAACACATGACCCAGAATTCTAAAAGAAATCTCTAATTTGCCAAATGGGGACCTCAAATTTTGCTGAAAATGACCTTAATGTGTAAATTCACGTAAGAAAAAAAATGAGTGAGCTTGAAAATAAAGTAATACTTGAAATTAAAAGGATAACCTAAATTAGACAAGAAGTCAATAAAATCAGAAGGGATGAATCAACGAGTTTTATTTATTGAGGAAAAATAACATAAATAACCCAAACAAAAGCACCATCGTTATTTGGAGAAACTCTTTCTAACACTAAAACTGTTCCTTGGGCTACAGTTTTTTGGTCTTCCCACTTTATATAATGATATAAAGTGGAATAAAATATGGCTGATTAGTAATCAATTCTTTCCAAACAATAAGATCAAGGAAGTGTCTTACAAAGTTACTCACAAAATATACCCAGCAAAAAAAAAAAAAAACACGAGAAAGATTTCTGTGCAATACATGAAGAATCTATTTTACATATATTTTATTATTGCTTGTATTCACAACGATTCTGGTCAAATATACAAGCCTTTTTTGAGAGGAGAACTGAAGGACATTTTTCTTTACTATGAAGACCACACCAAGGAAAAGGACTTTGTCTCTTATGCGAAACTTTGACATTCAGAAAACGAAATGGACTTACAGCAAACCAAACTTAAGTCTTTCTACAGGAAATGGATCAATACAGTGCCACTATAAATGGACTTCAGAACCTGAAGGCAGTAAGAACGAAAAACTTGTTTCATATTTGTGTGTATGTGTATACGTGCATAGAAAGTGTTTTAGTTATTCTCTTTATATGGCTTTCTGATGTTTGTATATATATTGTTGTGTTTCCCCTGGTAAAACAGATTTGTTGTGTGTGTGTGTGTGTGTGTGTGTGTGTGTGTGTGTGTGTGTGTGTGTGTGTGTGTGTGTGTTGAAAGTAATAATAAAACAATACCCATAACAAAAAAAAAAAAAACTACCACTCCTCACATGTAAACATGTAAACACTTCCGCGTCTGACCATCCTCTCCTCTGATTGGCCAGTTTTTCCGGGTTCCGGTTCCGGACCGGCGCAGCAGGTGTTGGGTTCGGCACAGGTAGCGCAGGTGCGCGGTGGGGCGGAGCGATCCGGTTCGGTCCGGTCCGTCGGGTGGAGGAGGGCCGGCCGTTACGGATCGAAACCGCCCCCTCTCCGGGCGAGAGGCCGCCCCGCCGCCCCGCTGTCCCGCCCGCTCCTCGGCGGAGACTCCGGCGGGGGAGGAGGCGGGGACCGAAGCGACGCCGCTGCCGGGAGGCGAAGAGGGATCGGGCACTGCTTGCCGCGCATAACTACGGACTACTTTATCCCACGTCCGCTTCCTTTCACGGCTGTCTAGTGCCTTCTGTGGTGAGTTTTATTTTATTTTTAAAAAAAGAAAAAATATATATGTTATCCAGGGGTGTGTTTTCCGTGGGAACATCAGCGTGTCTTCTCCCCCGCCGTGTCGGAGGTGACGGGGGTCGGCTGACTTGAATTAGCCTTCTCCCGACTTCCATTAATCATGGTAATATTACGGTTGAGTTAGCCTAGCTAGCCGCTATCTACTGTCCTGTTTAGCTAAAAATTAATTCATATTTATGTCTTTTCATCGGTAATCTACCTCTAAAACGTCGACTCGCCGAGTAATTTACACGAACGAACCATCCCGAGTGACCAAACTTTCAAGCGGGGTTCCCTTTCCGATGTTTATCGTGAATTATTTGCTACTTTTAAGTTAATGCATGTGTCCAAGCGTGTTGTTAAACAACAACACATCTCACAGTTAATTATCAGCACATTTAGGCGTGTGCATATTAACAGGTGCATTATTTTTTTTATTATTTATTTGCTCCATAAATGCAGATTTACTGGTAATAATTCCCCCGGTGCAGGGCTGCTACTGTGCATCCAGGGGTCAACTTGCCCCTTATGTTTTGGTATTTTGCCATTTTCCCACTGTACTAATCTCTCAGTTGAAAAAAGAAAATTGAATGCAACTCATTAGACAATTCGTTGTGCTGCAGACCTCCCGCCTGTGTGTATTACTATAATAAGACTGAACTTCATTAATATTCTTTGAGGGAATCCGCGTCTTTGGCTCACTTCTGCATGAACTCGTTTTCCAAAGACCCCCATCCTATATCAAATGCATCACGTTTAAATAAGTTACATGCCTTAAATCTGTGAAGACGTGTCTGAAAGACGCCTGAATAAATCATGAAATTACTAAAACATTAATCCAGAAACAGGATGCCCAAAAAAAAAAGTGAAAAGCCTGACGCTAATTAGGCTACAGGCAGTGAAAAATGCCAATGAGATGTGAAATAAAGCAGGCTTAAGGGAAATCCTCTCTGCTACATGGAACTTAGCCCGCGGCTTAACCGAAATATCTAAATCTGCGTTGTTCGAACTGGGAGTTTTTAATATTAAAATCTGGTTAAAGGATACGAGATTGTTGAGCGGCTGATCAGTAATGCGTTGTAATGATAACAACACCGAGCAAAACTTCCCCGGAGGGGACGAGCTTGTTGTACGCTTTGACTGTTGTTAATTAATAGCTTTTTTCTCCTTTTTTTTTTCTCCTCTCTCTGGGTTTTTGTTTGAAGTGACGGTGTCTACAGGTGAAGTCAGACAGGGTCGTTCAGGGTCCAGGCAGCCTGCAGGGATTCCCCCGGAAAAAAAAAGGGGATTCCTTTCATTTACACTCCTTACAATAGAAGACAAAGATTTCTGAACTGGTGGAGCATCATGGCAGGTTTCCTTTTACTAGTCTGGGTTCAGGTCGATATTCAATAACAGTTTTCACTGTTAGAAAACAAAACAAATTCAAATTCCACGGCAGAATTTATCATCAAATCCGGGTTGAGATTGGAATCGGTTACAGATCGATAGAGCAACGTATATTTACACGCAACCCCTAGTTAACATGGAGACAAGTGATGTGTTTGTGTGTGTGTGTGTGTGTGTGTGTGTGTGTGCGTGTGTGTGTGTGATGGAAATGTGTTAGTCTAAAGTGTTTAGACAGGATCTTATCAGCTGCCATCAGGTTATCAGTCTAAAACAAGTGTCAAACTCATTTTCACCAAGTGCCATATCAGCACAATGGAGGCCATCAAAGGGCCACATGTAACAGTATAAATGTAATTAAATGTAATATAAAATAAATGTAACTACTCCTTAATGTTAAATAACTCTGAGTTTATAACTCATTCAAATCCACACATGTGCTCTAAAAGGTTGCATTTAATCCCCTGAGATCAATAATGACAACAATCATCCACGATTTGTTAAATCTATGATGTGTGTGTGTGTATAGTGTGCGCACACACACACACACACACACACACACACACGCACACATTCATTAGAAGAATATTGAGCTGTCTTTAGCAAAAAAGAAAAGAATCCAGTAGTAGATTGCGTTCAAAAGGTGCTAAACTTCTCTGTAATAAATTCACATTTCAATTTTTTCCTGACAATTGTTTCATATGTAGACCTCAGTTAAGTCCCTGATAATCGTGCTATTATGGGATGGCGAGGTTATCGTGGTCCCTGTTTGTCACATGCAGTAGGTTAACTGAACGCCGCTAGCTGCCTGTGCGATTGACCGTTTGAAGCTAAGCCCCGCCCCCTCTCCCGCCGTCAGCTGGCATCGGCGCACAAAATATATCGCCATTGTTGCCGAAGACGCCGGCGTTTTCAGGGATGCGGAAAATGAAAGCGCTCGCTCGGGCGCTTGTGCGAAGCGAGTGAATAAACCCACGCCGCCCCGTCCGTCTCTCCGTCTGCCCGCCTCCCCGGGGAGCTGATTAGCGCAGGGCTGCGCTGACGAGGTCAGAGGTCACCAGGTGTATAATGGCCACATAATGAGCCCATTATGGAGGGGGGAGCTTTTACAAGCTCCGGAAACTCAACACTGTGAGAGGTGATGATTAGATTTTGTGCATCAGATGGCAGGATGGGGAGGAGGGGGGGTCTGGTGATTGCGGAGATCTCACACTTTGAGAGGGGAAGCCTGTGTCGGATGAGCAAAATTAGACATTTGAAATCATCAAATAACCGAATGTCTTTTTGAACTGCGTATTTGAAAAGTCAAGAGTTGGATATTTAGAGTCAGTTAGACTTTAAATTGCGGTGGAATTTAACCGCGCTTGTGTGTTTGAGGCGCCAGTAAGAGTGACAGCAGGCTGGCGAGCCGCTTCCGAAGCGTCCATCAACCGTCTGGCTTAACTCAAACAACCACAGGGTGCGTCTCCACGCTTAGATGCATGTCCACATTCCCGGCCGGACGGAAAACTGTAAAGTCCCCCCCCCCGGCAGAGTTAATGGGACAGATCCTGGCATGGGCGAAGTGTTTGTCCATCCCAGCGGGGCGCCGGAGGAGCCGCCGAAAATCTTAGCGCCCTTAGACAGAGTCTTCCTCGCTTTTAATCCCTTGAAACAAAAGTGTCGTAGCTGTGCGGGGGGTCCCTCGCTCCCCTCTGCGACGCCGCAGCTGCCGCATGTACGGAGATCCGGGCGCCGAGGGGAACCGCTTGGCGGGCAAAAGGATCTCGGGGTGCCAAGCAAAGTTAGCGAATAATTAGCCGATCATAGCGTATCACTCATCAGATGCTAAATAGCCTCTTTCACAGAGATGCTGCAGCAGTGACCTGAAAATAACCCCCTTTTTTTAAAAAAAACATACGACTGCCATGCCAACGGTCAGCATCAGCTCAGAGTGGTGATCCTTATACATTTGCGGTTATGGTTTACAGTCGGCTGCAGTCGGACGCAGGTGTGTGTTTTGCGGACGCTCTGCTTGGCAGCTGCCGCCCAGCTCTCACCGCTGGAGGTCGGGGTGAATCCTCCTCCTCCTCACACCCCGTGTGTTTGTTTGCAAGAGTGTGTGAAAGGAAAATACCCTGTGGGTGAAATCTTTGTACTTAAGAACTTCAAACACTTGATAGCAATTTACATTTTATTACAATTA
The DNA here is from genome assembly GCF_037954325.1 of Fistularia commersonii. Taxonomy (NCBI): domain Eukaryota; kingdom Metazoa; phylum Chordata; class Actinopteri; order Syngnathiformes; family Fistulariidae; genus Fistularia; species Fistularia commersonii. The sequence goes on along the minus strand of NC_141319.1, from coordinate 6,714,454 downwards.
CAATTTATATTTTATTGTATTTCTTATTCTCCCTCCTTCCTACTATTATCTATCATTGTTATATTTTTGCTTGAAACTCGGGCACAACAATTTCCTTCGGGATAAATAAAGTTGTTCTTATCTTATTTCTCGGAGCCATGGTTGATTATATAACACCAGCCGTCATTCACTCCAGATAATATTGAACTCTTGTCCTTATCCTCGCTCCCATCGCAGTATATTAAGCTAAGGGAGAAGGAGGTGTGGTGTCGAAGCCTTCTTTTCAGACGTTTCCTCATATCTGCGTTCGCTCTGAGCTAAAAAATCCGGAGAAAGGCTTTCCGATGCAAGGCGAAGCTTATATAAAAGAGCACTTATTCGAAAAAGCGTTATTAGAGCCCATTAGGAGGACCGGTGGAGCGAGGCCGGCACGCCAACGGGCCTTTAATGCGCACGTGTTGATGTGAACCAAAAAATGAAGCCGGCAACCGAAGACAGCAAAATATGAGTTTGAATTTAATGACGCGACGGGTCAACCTGCCCTCCGCCTCCTCTCTGACTGACAGAGCTCTTTATTGCGAGCGCCAGAAGATCTGCCAGGTATGAAGGTGTGCTGCTCCGCCCACGTTTTCTGATCTACCAACTGATAAAAGACAAGAACCAGTCCAAGTCAGAATGAGAACAATGGAGGTGGTTGTCCATCAGCGGGAGAACGTGTGCTGCAGAGTGTTTTTTTTCTTTCTTTTTTTTTGTTAAAGATTGTGACGCGCTCGCTGAGGCTGTAGCTCGTGGGTGGTGGAGTCATTGTGAGGCCCCCCTTCAAGGGTCGGAGGTTCCCCGAGGAACACAAGGTGGCTGTTTCCGCTCGGTGCTCATGGACAAAGGAGCAGGAGAAAGGGGGAGCTGTGGTGGCATCGGACCGGCCGGGGTCTTCCTCCCTGCAGGACCCGAGTTGGGCCTTCGATGCGTGAAGGTCGAGCGAGATGTTTCCCCAACATACCGGGATGTGGAGGACTCTATGTGTAAAATGGTGGTTACAAACAGCATGTTGAGGGTGGAGAGGAGCGGGAATGAGTCCATCAAGTGTGACAGAAGGTGTCAGATGCTCTGGAGATAAAGTCAGACTGAGATGGTTGGGACGGTGAAGGTCTGGAGATGCAGATGTTGGAGCTCTAGAGCAGAAGTCTTTTTCACCGAGGGCCACATCAGCATGATGGCGGCCCACAAAGGGTCACATGTAACGCTAACCGTATAAAGTAAATGTACTCCTTAATGTTAAATAACTCTGAATTTATTACTCATTTTAATCCAAAATGTTACATATGCATTCGCATCAATGTAAAAAATGTTATATGTGCTTGTTGCTCTGTTACAAAGCTAGCTTTCACCGCTGCGGTGTTTTTTTTTTTTTGATTTCCTGAACACATCTTTAGTTTGGCTTTTAATTCTCGGACAATTTGTCGTTTTTCCAGGAGGCTAACGTTAGCATACTTAGCTCCGTGTTTGAAACAGCGGCTCGTAATTCCTTGCATGAACCAAAATGTGTTGTTATCCCTTGAAAAGGGCGACCCTTGCCAGAGAGGACGTTCCCACCCCCGCGTCCCAGAACAGTGGTTTGGTCCAACCGTGTTGGAGAAATTGTGCAAGATTTACTTTGTTTTTGCCAATTTGGCTAATCAGATTTCTGCTGCGAACCCCCTGGTTTGGGAGACCCTGGCGAAAGAAACAAACCCGACCGCCTCTGCTTCTGCTAAATGTATCCATTTCCAGCGTGAGCTTGATTCGATTTTCAATGTCACGGTCGTGTATTTTCGCGGCGGCGTCTTGCGAGCGTCACACAGCGGTATTAGCCGTCGTTACCGCGCCTCATATGCTGAGGTCGACCTCTGCGCTTTGTCTTTAGATGCTCCCACATCTGGCGCAGCTGTCGCCGTAGCGGCAGGAGGTTTATTTTTGGCGCAAACACAGGGGGGGATTAGACAGCGGCCCGTAAGCCGACCATCCCCGCACCGACGCGCAGCGGCTCCATAATGATTAAACTTATTATATAGCCTTAAATATTTGCCCCGCATATCCTAGGGTATTTGCGGCCCATTTGGAAAACCGCTAAATGCGTCGGCGGGCGCAGATTCTCTGGCCGGCCGCCGCCCCGAGCAAGCTAGCATTGAAACAGATCTCGGGATTAGCGAGCGGTTCGGAGTATTGTTTTAATCTGGTTTTGGCTCTCCGTCCGCCGGCCGGCGCAGGAAAGACAGATGGCGGAGTTTTGAGTGAAATCCGGTACAGAGGGAGGGGGTGAGCCTTCCCTCGCTGCTCATCATACACTCATCCCTTTCTCCGGCGCCAGTTGGTATATCGTCACGAGCGGCAGGTTTTGGTCACGTTCAGGCCGGATCCTCTGGGAAAACGCTTAATAGCCTTTTTCAGCTGGACGCCGGAGCCTCCGTCTTCTCCACGGGTTCCCCACGCCGTGGAGATCGGAAGGCTCGAGGTTGGCGAGAAGAAGTGGTCGGATGTTGTGATTGACAGATGTGCGGGCCGAGTTAAGCCCCGCCTCCTGCACGATGTCAGCTGTCACACACACATAATACTGCAGGATAAGCTTTTGTCATCAGTTGCTCCTCGTTTTTGTTGAAAAGATTTTTGTCTTTTATTATGAGAGATGAGATGAGAACAACTTTATTTATCCCGAAGGAAATTGTTGTGCCAGAGTGTCAAGCAAAAACATATCAATAATAGATAATAGTAGGAAGGAGGGAGAGTAAGAAATACAATAAAATATAAATTGTCAAGATTAAGGCTATCAAGTGCATGTATATATGTATATATCTTTTTTTTTTTGTTAGCACCAATAAGTCTTGAGAGCAACGCTGTATTTGGGACACGTCATAATAAAGAAAATTAAAAAATCAGTTTGTTATGTAGCTGTTATACTGTTCCCAGCTTCACAAAACTACTTAAACATCGCTAGCGTTGTAGCGTGACGCGTCGACAGCCAATCACAAACCTCACCTTCGCCACCGGAAGCGGTCTGTCAGCAGTGTGTAAACCTCAGCCGCCGTTTCTTTTTCTTTAAAACAGCATCAGGCGTTCGGACCGATGACCTATCTGTGCGTTTGTGTGCAAAGCGCCGCGGGAATTCGTTTGCGGTCCAGCGAGAGGTCAGACCCGACCCATATTACGTTGCATTCACTCCGCAGCTCGCGGCGTCTCGGTTAATTTTAGAGCGATCTCACCCCGCTTCGCTGCACGCGGATAAATACGGATTGTTTTGAAAGCGTCCTTGTGTCTGCAGACGTACGCTTCACTTTCACCTGGGAGATTCTGTCATCGCAAGACCAAAATAAATGTCGGGATTATTTCGGAAAAACGCTAGCGAAATGCAAGCTAGCATTTCATCCTCAAATACAGGCCAAGCCCTTCTGGACGTTTTTACATTTGATGAATGAACAGCAGTTTTTGTGTGCCGTCGCTTTTCTGATGCATCAGATGTAGCGCTCTGTGTGTGTGTGTGTGTGTGTGTGTGTGAGAAGGCTCTAACGGTCACATTCCCAGCATGCTTTGAATATCAGCCGTTGCCCAGGGTCGCCCTCCCACGCCGTCGCTTATGTTGTCGTGGTGCACCTCGGGTTCTGAGTTTTCGGACGTCGTCGTGAAAGGCTGGAATCTGAAGAACCTGTCTGCGGGAGGCTCGTCTCGCCGTTTCTGCCTGGTTGTGAAAGTTCTCCGGTTACACAACGCACTGTAAGGGGATAATTAGCGCTTGACGCATGATGTAATTTTCAAGATGCTGACATTGTTCCGAGCGATCCCCTCCCCCCTTGTTTCTGGATCGGATGCCGGTTCTGTCAACAGAACCCGGGTGGTTTGGGGTCACGTCAGACCCGGCAGGAAGCCGGGAATGCAGGGTTGTCGCTACGCCAGAGCTTTTAAGCTATTACCTTTTCAAAAGGGAAGTCCCTCATTAGGGTTTATTTCCTCGCCGTCTGATCTTAGTCACTTGAGTCTCATCCCATAAAAGGCTCCTCGTTCTACTTGTACCTTCAAATGAAAAAAAAAAAAAACTGAATGAATCTTGGATTTTAGCTACTTTCTAGACACTTTTAGCCTGAAATTTCTAAGAAGTTTCTTTCTAGAAACTCCTCCTGGGTAACTCTTTGGTTTTGTGATCTCACAGGCAGTAACGCACCGCAGTCGGAACCCCAACTTGTTTTGGGGAAACTGTTGCTGTTCTTCTGTGAGCCTTGAAACCCCTGCGTGGTGTATCAGGTCAGAAGAGCTTGGACCTTTGACGCTCCATGTCTCGCGTCTGTGTCTGACCAGTATAGACTCGCAAGAAGTATCTTGTAATGCACCTTCTTTTGGATTAGAGACCAGTTTTATGCATGAAAATGTTTCCCAAACCCAGTCAGAATGTGGCTCTGCAGTTTTGGGGGTTTCCTAGCTTCATTAGCTTCACCACAAACACTGGATAGCGGTGAACCGCTAGCTATGTTAAGTTATGAACCTGTAACTTAGTGAGGGTTTTTGTTTTCCTTTTAAATGCAGCTTTCTTTTTGCTGTCAGTCTGCGACGCTTCTGCGGTCTCATCCCGACAAATCTCTCTTACGACTTTTGTTTCCAGCTCATTTTTTTCGAGGGTTAGCTCGCGGTAGCCGATGTGCTAAATGGCACGACAGAGTCAAATACGCCAGTAAGGCCAAGGTGGGAAACAGTCGTTTTTCAAAATAAGATCCAGAAGGTCGAATGAAAAAACTGTAATTTGGACCAAGAAAGATTTGGACCAAGAACGCAACGTTCTCTCAGCTGAAGGTCCACCAAGAAACGCCCTCCATCATCAAATTGCAAAAAAGTTCCTCCAGTACCAAAGGAGCTACGCTCTTAGCTTAGCTCGACTCATTCATACCCGATGCGTGAACTCTGAAAAGCCCCTTCACAGATTCTTACGGTGGTGGTCCATCTCTGGCTCCATGTTGTCTCCGGTGGAGACACGACCTCCACCCCCGTCCTGATAGTTCAGAAGAGCCCTCGGCCTTCTGCCGAGGTTTATTACTCTCCGCTGAATCTGCGCTCTGTCTTTATCTGATAGCATCTCTCTTCAGAGTCGCCGCCTTCTCCTGCTTTGCCTCAAAGTCTTATCAGTGAGATGCTTCTAAGCCCTCACGTCCTCGCTCATCTCCTGCCCCCCCTCACTTTCTTCCCACCGACGGCGCTCTGGTCCACCTCCTGACAGTCAAAAAAAAAAAAAATGTCAAAGAACGTCCCTGACGGTCTCCAGGTGTGGGTGAAGGAGCCGAGGTGGGAAACGGCGTTTTGTGTCGCGAAGCAAAGACACAACTACAAACCCTGCAGGCATTCCGCTGAGGTCAAGCCTGAACTATCAGGCTATTGACCCGGGTCTGACCCTAAACCACACACACACACACACACACACACACACACACACACACACACAGTCCTCCCCTTCCAAAGGAAGACCGATAAGAAGACATCTGGGTCCCTAGCCCTGAGCTTATCTGTACTTCTTGTGTAGCAACTCTACAGTAACAAACACACACTTCAGCCCCACCTGTTTTCACACGGGTACGAAGAAACGGCAAGAAAACCAAGGGTGAGTTTAGCTTGAAGCCACGTTTTACATCAGCCGTCCGTAAGCGCAAGATCGAGCTTTTCTGCATTCTGCCGAGGAAAGTATAAAAACGTCACGGAATCGGCGAAACGGTCCGTGACAGCGCGAGTCCCGCCTCCGTCAAAACCCTCCAGATCTTTCCGCGGCAGCTGTTTATTACTCGTTATCAGGTAAACCCCATCTGCGCCTTCTCTTCCCCACCCCCTTTTTTTTTTTTTTTCTCCGGGAAGGAACTGGCACAGACGTGCGTGGCCTGCAGGTTAATGAGTCCTTCTCCAGGGCCTCCCGCCCAAGCCCTCCTCTGAAAAGCCGGGGCCTTGGCGTGTTCTTGTGTTTTTGATCTGACGCCGGAGTTCCTAAAAAGTTCGCACAAAGGCCCCGTTGCCTAGCTGCACGCGAGGAGCCCCCGCCGCCGCCAGGGCCGCTTTGTGCGATCGGGTCTCCGGCTGAACGGGATCTTCAGTAGAATCAACTGGAATGGCCGCCCCTCCCCTCCATTCACTTAATCTTCAGTTTTTCAGCCAGCAGGAGGGACTTATTCAGATGTTACCATAGTGCATCAGCACCCTTTTATAGCTTCAGAGAATCGGCCCCTGTGAGAGTGTTGGTTAGTGGTCGGCGAGGGGCTTTTAATGCTTTCTATAACATTCCTCACTTTGTGGGGTCTAAGTGTGTGTGTGTGTGTGTGTGTGGCTTTAGAGACACACAGCTCTGACGAATGCATCGCACCTTCTTCCCCAACACAATGTATTTGTCCTCGGCGCTGGAATGATCATCTCCAGCGTCAGAGTGAATGGATGGATTCCATTTCCATCTTCTTCTTTTTTTTTTTTTTTGTGAAAGGCTCAGGGGCCGACTTTTAAAATCTGATGCTGCAATCTGAAAATCTGTGGCAATTTCCTGCTTTTTCATTTGTTATCTTTACAGCTTAGCCTGCGCTCAGGGTTGCGGTGGGGCTGGAGCCTATACCAGCTGTCGTTGGGTTCACCCTCATCTAGAGATATGCAGCCATTCATCCTGTCATTCACGCATATAGAGACATAAAACATTCGCCCCCTCATTCACATGTCATATTAAGACAAACATTAAACTTGTTGTCCTTCTGAAGCATATAACTTCTGCTCCCTCAATCACATTTTATATTAAGACACAACCATTAAACCTGTTATTTACATGTCCCACAGAGCATACAACTTCTGCTCCCTCAATCACATTTCATATTAAGACACAACCATTAAACCTGTTATTCACATGTCCTACTGAGGCATACAACTTTCGCTCCCTCATTCACATGCCAAATGGAGACATGAAGCCATTCACTCTCATTAACACATCATATGGACACACAACCGGTCAATGTAGGATCTCCAGTGAACCTCTTGCTTGTTTTTGGACTGGAGAACCCAGAGAAACCCCACGCAGACACGGGGAGAACTTGGAGACTTCACACAGAAAGGCCCTGTTAGAGCCAGGGACCTTCTTGCATTGAAGAGGAAGCGCTAACCACTGCACCACCAGTAATTTCCTGCCTATTTGTAGCAAATGTTCTGGCACTTTCCATCTGATTTTTGGGTTATTTCCTTGCAGTCTTGAGGGACATTTGGAGAACTTTAAATTGGGTGGTATTATTTACAAATGAAATCTACATTTAGGAATTTTCTCCAAATGTTGTTGTTTTTTCGGGTAAACCAAATAATCCCTTGCTCTTCCTTTTCTGAATTGAGCTCGGCATCAGCTCGGAAAAACGAATCAATATGTGATCACAGTTTGGCGATATTCAGCGTACGTGGGTCGTCTGAGTCGTCAGTCTGTCAGCTGAAACCGAAGCGCGTCTCTCGGATGTGAGTCGAAACCGAAGAGACACAGTTACGGTTGAGCAGAGACGAAAGGCTAATGTCCTGGAAGTAATCCTTTTCTGGATTTACCCATGCGTGCCCGCCGGCACCTAGAATGGGTCTCCTAGATGTCAGCTGTACCATTTCGTATTAGCGTCCCTCGCTACATCGCCGAGCCCGGAACCTGACCGGAGCGCTGTCGCGGCGGATTACGTTTCCCCGATCAGACCGGACCTGCCTCTTCCCCTGCAGTCACCACCGACTTTGTGCGACTACAATCCCGTCCTCCTCCTCGGGTTACCACTTTGCAATGTCTGCATGTAGAACGCTTTCAAAGGAGGCTAATCCTTGTGCTACATCTTCACTGCTTAGGGCTGATGGATAATAATTGAACCAGAGGAGGACTTAGCATTCCATAAAGTTGAGTTTGAATCCGTCTCGCCGCACGAAAACACACTAAGGGGGGTGTTTTCCGATTAATTACAGGTCTGTCCGCCGCGTCATCTCCCGCTCCTGCAGAAATCCAGGTGTCGGCAGGCAGAAGAGGGCAGCACCATGCACGGGTCGCAACAGGATTCTACCAAAGAGCACTAGTTAGGCAGATGAAACTGTCGGGAGGGGTGATAGGATGCAGGATCTTGCGCTGTTTTCGATATTATCGCTCACAATTTGTCCAGAAGCTCGGCGTTCTCAGAGGACGTGCCTTTTTGTCCCAGCCGGATTATCTCCATATTGATCGCCATGTTTGCTGAGACAACCACAGCTTACGGTGAAAGTCAAAATCCGCTAAATCTATGCGATAAAAGTAGTGCTTTTGTTCCATGTGGGTTTAAGAGTGAAGTTTTAAAGTAAAAGAGCACGTGATGATTTAGACGCCCCAAGAAATCGCTGACGTGATCAGGAAGTTTGTGCTTCTTTGCCTCTGGGTTGTCTGGCATCGTAAACCAGAGGTTAAAAAGGAGGCTTGCTAATGCTAATGCTAATGCTAATATTTAAATGAACGCAAATTTCTCCAGTGTGTGTGTCTCGCAGAGGACGTCCTCTCAGCGGGACTTGCTTGCTGAAGCTCCCGTCTCCTTTTTTGGGAAGCCCTGGTTACTACGTGAGGATTCATGGTGACGGTAAATCAAAGAGGCGTTAAAGTATTTTACCGTCAACTCTTGGCGTGTTTTCTCCGACACAGGCTGGGTTGTAGTGTCTCAGGCGTGTAGCGTAACTCGAAATAACCATAAGTGGGCATCAGGTTGAATGAATGAATGAATAACACAGACGTTATTAAGGGATTAGCTTCAGGAATTAGGTGACAAAAGAGGGAACTGGACATTTGAGACAAAAACCTGAACATCTGGGAAACTGCAAGAGGCAACATTTCATGCAATGTCCTGGAAATGTATGCATGTGTGTGTGTGAGTGTGTGTGTGTATATGAATAAGTATGTATGTATATGTGTATGTATTTGTGTCAGTGTTTGTATGTTTATGTGTGGATATATGTGTGTGTGTACATATATATTTGTATATGTATGTATGTGTAGATATAAAAATGTGTGTGTGTGTATATATTTGTATATGTATATATATGTGTGTGTGTATGAATATATGTGTGTATATTCTATATCTGCAAGTATATATATTTGTGTGTGTGTAATTGTATATGTATATATGTGTGTGTAATTGTATATGTATGCATATATATATATGTGTGTGTGTGTGTGTGTGTATGTACAAATTTTTATACCTGTGTTTGTGTTTGTATATATATACGTGTGTGTTTGTGTATGTATATGTATATATATGTGTGTGTGTGTGTATGAATATATGTGTATATATTCTATATGTGCATGTTTGTATATTTGTGTGTGTATATATGTCAGTGTATATATTTTTATATGTATATATGTGTGTGTAATTGTATAAATGTATATATGTATACATTTGTATACATATGTGTGTGTGTGTGTATATATATACGTTTGTGTGTATTTATCTATATTTATATGTGTGTGTCTATATTTGTATATGTATGTGTGTGTGTGTGGATTTGTATATATTTATATTTGTGTGTGTATCTATATTTATTCACTTGTGTGTGTATATATATGTGTGTGTGTGTGTGTTTATGTATCTATATTTATGTGTGTGTGTGTGTGTGTATACATGATTCAACTCCCACTCAATGTTGTAGCACCAGCCCGACATCCTGGGTCTTCTTCCAAAGATAATAAATCCCACCTTCAGCCGTCCTCGGCGGCCCAGAGGAGCCGGAGGACCGATCACGGGAAAAGGTGTGATAAGGCCTCATTAGACAGGAATGTCCTCATATAAACATGACGAGGAGCCGGTTGATGCTGTCCAACCCAAACCGCAGGCGTGCGCCTACAAAACAGTCGTCAAACCACTGAAGCCAGTGTGTGTGTGTGTGTGTCAGGACACTATCTACCAGATTTATGACCATTTCATCAGCATCCTGTGAAAATAGCTTTGCCCAACAAGTTAATAAGTTGTTTGTCCTCCTTCAATGAGCGTCCGCAGCCTCGCGACGTCCCCAAATACACAGTTTTTTTTAGTTTTATGCCGTGTCCTGCAGCGGAGATGTTTCTGTAACCCGGCCTCGGCAGCTGGACCGAGCAGGACTCCACCGGGCTGACGTCGTTTTCCTGTTTTTTCACTCCATGTGCTTCCTGTTCTCTTTTTCCCCGGCAGCTACCATGAACAGGGGGAGTTCGGCCGGCTCTTCCCGGCGCGCGCGGCGGTAGAAGGACGACGAGGACAGATTTCCCCGCCTGCCGCTCACCGGAAGGGGCTCACCATGAGTTAGAGGGCGTCGGAGGTCATCCGCCGAAGCCGTGAGCACCGCGTCCGGAGACGACGGCGACACATTTCCCGCTTCATGAGCCAGCAGGATGCCGCTGAGGTTCTCGCACTCTCCGAGCGCCTCCTCGTAGCTTCGCACAAGGGCCAGGCCGACAATGTGGTGCAGCTCATTAACAAGGGCGCCAAGGTAGCCGTCACCAAGGTGAGCGAAACGTGGGCGAGCTGTTCCCGCACGCAGTCACAACTCGACTCGGGAAATTAATTGAAACGTTATTAATCCGCTCTGGTTTGACCTTGAGGATGATGAAAGAGTCAACATTCAAAGAGATGATTGTATTGAATTTAAAATCATACCCGTATGTCGAGTTCTTGAGAAAGGATGCTTAATGTTGTCTTCAGTATTTATATCCTAGACAATCCTTGTCTTTTCTTCTGGGTTCTTCCCGCAACCGATCATCCAACGCCAACTCTCGGCCTCTTTCCCTCCATCCGTAAACCTCCCTCGGCTTCAGCATCCTTCTACCCAGATCTTCACCGTGCCTCCCCCGTCCATGTCCGAACCTTCCCGCTCTTGACTTTATCTCCAGAACATCTGAACATGTCCCTCTGGTGGACTCATTCCTCTCCAGTCTCCTCATCCCCAAGGAGGAACCACCATCTCTCCTGCCTCCCGTCTTCTCCTCAGTGTCTAAAAACCTCTCTGATAGTCTTTTTATCGCTTCTCCACATTTGTTCCCCTCTTCTCCACCTTCTCGGTTCCCTCAATACTTCAGAGTACCGTATTTTCCGCACTATAAGGCGCACCTGATTATAAGGCGCACCTTCAATAAATGGCTAATTTAAAGAAAAAAATTCACACATAAGGCGCACTATGAGTTAGAGGGCGTCGGAGGTCATCCGCCGAAGCCGTGAGCGCCGCGTCCGGAGACGACGGCGACACGTTTCCCGCTTCATGAGCCAGCAGGATGCTGCTGAGGCATCCTCGTAGCTTCGCACAAGGGCCAGGCCGACAATGTGGTGCAGCTCATTAACAAGGGCGCCAAGGTAGCCGTCACCAAGGTGAGCGAAACGTGGGCGAGCTGTTCCTGCACGCAATCACAACATGACTTGGGAAATGAATTGAAACGTCATTAATCCGCTCCGGTTTGACCTTGAGGATGGGACGGAGATGCCGGAGGAGGTCGGGGGAGTTTTTCATCCTTAGCTTACAGGCTCCACACTTAATGCTACAATGTGATGCTAAATGTAGCATTGCTGCACATGATGCTTTAACTCCATTTATGGTCGTCGTCAAGCCGCTCCTCTTTTTAAAACCATTAAACCGCCCCCGACCGGTTCCGACAGACTCCGAAGCTGATGCACGTAGAAGCAAAGTTTCCACCGTCTTGGTTTAGTTGTAATCTTTCGGAGGCATCGCGACGTTTAACGGTTTCTTTTCATCTACAAGATTCCCGAGCGCTACTGCGAGGACCGGAGGCAAGCCGGCCGATAACGGTTCCCAAGACGGGAAAATGGGAGGACGTTCTCGCTCGATTTTGAAGGATTTCTGCACTTCTTCTCATCTTAGTGAAACAGACACTGTGAAAGTTTAATTAGTTTATTAAAAAAAAGGGTTTTCAAATTAACAACCGGAACCCAAGATGGATTTCCACGTCCTTTTCTGGGCCAGGGGAAGTCACCACGGCGTTAAATACGACCGCTAGCCATCATCAGGGTAAGAAAGTGACGTGTGACGATCAATGTTCCCTCTAAGCTGCGCAGCTAGCGCTCTGCAAATGAATTAGATATTTAACTATTTTTTTTCTTTATCATTTTGCTGTGACAGGTGTCCAGCCAATCATACAATACGATGCAATCACGCTAAGCAGCCAATCACGCCATTGATGGTACTTGCGCACGAGCTCGGCCCATACATGCTAAATAACAATAATCACAGCGTGGTGGAGTTGAGTGATGCTCATGCTAACATGCTAACCCCTTACATGGCGAAAGAGACGGGTGAAATTGTCTGTTGTTAACTTATTCAAACCCTCCTCTTGTGTTTTGAGGAAGACACGACCGCTTTTCGTCCGCCGGGTAAAGTCTGTCGCCGCGAGTTTTCCACGCAGGAGTGTGAAAACATCCTCCGTGAGCGGAAAGAAGCAGAACAATTAGTGTGTAAAGACTCGGCCATTTAGGAGCCAAGAGAAGTGTGTGGCCTCTGGTTTCCTGTCGCGGGAGATGTTCCGCTTTTTTGCGCGAATTTGCACGAATGTCCAAATACAAGTGCTGAAGAAAGAGTCAACATTCAAAGAGATGATTGTATTGAATTTAAAATCATACCCGTATGTCGAGTTCTTGAGAAAGGATGCTTAATGTTGTCTTCAGTATTTATATCCTAGACAATCCTTGTCTTTTCTTCTGGGTTCTTCCCGCGACCGATCATCCAACGCCAACTCTCGGCCTCTTTCCCTCCATCCGTAAACCTCCCTCGGCTTCAGCATCCTTCTACCCAGATCTTCACCGTGCCTCCCCCGTCCATGTCCGAACCTTCCCGCTCTTGACTTTATCTCCAGAACATCTGAACATGTCCCTCTGGTGGACTCATTCCTCTCCAGTCTCCTCATCCCCAAGGAGGAACCACCATCTCTCCTGCCTCCCGTCTTCTCCTCAGTGTCTAAAAACCTCTCTGATAGTCTTTTTATCGCTTCTCCACATTTGTTCCCCTCTTCTCCACCTTCTCGGTTCCCTCAATACTTCAGAGTACCGTATTTTCCGCACTATAAGGCGCACCTGATTATAAGGCGCACCTTCAATAAATGGCTAATTTAAAAAAAACAAATTCACACATAAGGCGCACCGCATTATAGGGCGCATATATTAGAAGCTGCAGTCGTGTCTGGGGTTGCTAAATGGAGCTGCGCTAAAGGGAATGTCAACAAAACAGTCAGATAAGTTAGTCAAACTTTATTAATAGAATACAAACCAACGTTCTTACAACTCCATTCACTCCCAAAACATGTTAGTGCATTCACAATACTGTACCGTACACACCGGTAGCTCTTAACGGTATTTGTGCCGCCCTCGTTGAAAAACATATTTTTCCATCTCCATTTATCGCAGTTCAAAGCGTTTCATAAAACAAAAGCACTGAGAAGGACCGCCTCTAAATTATTTGATGTTCATGTCGCTAGCTAGCGCTGTTGCCTTCATTTGAATAGTGACTGTAGAGACGCTTCTACTTGCTGCTGTCTGTTCAACAACCCACTTTTCCCGTTTGTCCTTTAACTGTAACCGTCTCGCTTTGTTTCCTCAGAAACTGTGTTCAGTCTTCTTTACTTGGCGCAGGTCATCTCCCTCCACTTCCGCACCATTGATTCACTAAAGTTGAATTCTCTCGCCGCTGCTTTATTCCCATGTTCTCCTGCGTGACCGATCGCCTTGAGTTTAAACTCTGCGTCGTAAGCGTGTCTCTTGAGAGGAAATGAAAATGCACGGTACTCGTATCCTATCTTGCACCTCTGTAGATGTTCCTCCACCTGCTCCCTCTGCAAACATCACCGTCCACAGGGTTCCCTGTGAATGACCAGCAACCGTTTCAAAAATTAGACCTTTTGCTAGCGATCTGCTGCCGCCTTGCGCTTCATGGATTCACGTGATACTTTGAGGACACCTCCTCCTCCTCCTCCTCCTCCCCCGCCGGGATCAAAATACAAAACCCTGTTGTGGGCGGACTAAGCGGATGTTTTCCACGCGGGGTAATCTCTGCGACGGGTAATGATCCTCAGCTCCGATCTGCTTAGATAGCTTGGGTGAAAACGTCGGTCAGATTCGAGACGCCCCGGAGTAGAAGCCGGGTTACGTATGAATGTTTCTTGTTTGGACGAACGCCGTCGGACGCTGACATCTGCCCCCGTTTGCGTTACACAAGCTTAATCCTGGATAAAGCCGGCAAGAAGTTCCTCAGGAAGAGCGACGGTCTCATGCGGAGCGTGGAATAGATTGGAAATGAAGAGGTGAACCGATAAATATGAGCCGCTGACACGGATTAAAGGTCATCAACGGAGGCCAAGAGGAGATGTTGTATTTAACCGGAAGCTACTGGGAAACGCAGAAAGTACAAGAATTAGGAGCTTTTTCTTTTTATTTTTGGTGTTATATAGATTTTGGAATTCACTCCCCGCCATGTTGGGGACCATTTTACATCGGCAGATAATTTTAACGGGTTTCATTTATCGTCTCTTCTCCCGCTCATCCACATCTGGACGGTCGACCAATCAGAGACCTTCTTGCTGTGATGTGGAAGCGCCAAATACACATCAGGTGTTCTCCAGTAACGCAAAGATAAGGATGCTCCGAAATCCGATCCGAGGCGGCGGAGAATGCCGAAGAACAAAACCTCACAGCGCCAAAACCGCGCTTGTGTGGGAAAACACACTAAACACACACTCGACGTGTAATTAAAGCGCACTTACGCCGGATAATTACAGATAAAACCTCTCCTGTCTGAAGTTCCTCAGCTGCAGTGGGTTCTCCTCTCACCGCTAAGCGGAGTTAATGACGCTTGATGTCTCCTTCAGGATGTCGGGAGCGTTTAAACCCTGATCCCCGGCTGCTCGGCTTTATTTTTTGAGTGTGTGTGATTTACGGGAGTCAGGTAACGTCGAACTTCCTCCTGGCGCTTCCAGAACACTCGTCACTTGATCTCCAGTAGGCTTCCAGGACGTCACGCTTCCGCTACGCAAGACTTGGATGAGAAGTCATCTCAGAGAGTAAACGTGTGTGTGTGTGTGTGTGTGTGTGTGTGTGTGTGTCCAGTATGGCCGAAGCCCCCTGCACCTGGCTGCATACAAAGGCCACCTGGAGGTGGTGCGTATCCTGCTGAAAGCCAGCTGCGACCTGGACATCCAAGATGATGTGAGTATCTCCTTCCTCCCCTTCCTCTTTGACGCCCAACCTCTCCGCCCTCCTCGCCCTCGCCTCCGGCTCGCCGCCGCTAACCCGATGGCCTCCAGCGGCCTGGAGTGGGACCCCCTGGACTTCCCCCTGGTGGGCGTCCCCTCAGGATGCAGGTCCCCGTTCCTCGCCGGTAGCCCCGACCCCGATCTCTGGCGCCGCCGAATTCACTCTCTGTGGTCCATGAGCTCCGCGACAGGACGCAGTCCATCCTCCGGGACTGGAGGGAGCAGGAGGTGGAGACATGAGGAGGAGGAGGAGGAGGAGGAGGAGGAGGGGAGAAGACAGTGGAGGAGGGCTGGGAAGGAGCCTGGAGGATCAGGGAGAGTGAAGGAGGTTAGCCAAACCTGCCGCCACGGCAGAAATCCGCCCCCTTCGTCCTTTTTTTATTCCCCCTGAAACCCCTCGCTGGCGTCTCCGCCCCTTAACTCCACCCTGCCTTCCTCCTCTTCCTCACCCAAACCCCCCAAAAACTCCTTCTATGGCCTCGCCTGCTCTCTGGGATCTTCTTCTCGCTGCTTCCGTCTGTCCTTCCGGCTCTTCGTGGAAACACTGTCAACCTCTGGGGCCGCTTTGAAAAATGTCAAAAAAATATCAGGAATCATGTGGATGGACAGTTCAATGGTTATTCACCACTGTTGATATTTTAAACTTGTGCGTTTGTGTTTGTTATTCAGTTTATCATCAGTATGTTGTCCATTGGAAGAACCAGACGAAGGTGTTAGCGGTTAGCCCAGTTAGCCAGTAGCTCTGGTTTAGATCATTAGATCTGGATCTTCTTCGTTCACTTCTACAAAGCAAGAGGAGGTTTTCTGTAACCAAAGACGCCCTCCGAATACCCCCCCCTCCGCAATCCAGCTCAGATTTTTTTTTGCTCTGAGTGCAGATGTTAGCCTAGCTTAGCTAATTAAGCTAAGCTAGGCAAACATCCGCACATCTGGTGTCAGTCAGCAGGGCTTTTTTCACTGGATGACCCGCTGTCACTGAGATCTGATAGATTTTTCGGCCTTTGACTCCCCCCCCCTTCTCCGCCTTTAACCCCTCCTCTCACACACACACACACACACACACCCTAGTGTGTGTAGTGTGTCAGCGTTGTTGTGTTTTGTGTTGGACAGGGGGAGCAGACTGCTTTGCACCGGGCGGCCGTGGTGGGGAACAGTGACATCATCGGTGCTCTCATCCAGGAGGGGTGTGCGCTGGACAGACAGGACAAGGTGCACACACACACACATGCACACACACACACACACACACACACACACACACACACACACACACACACACACACACACAGGCTAATGACCAAAGATGTCAAGGCAGGGGTGATACTTGAGATTCTTACCGAGCCACTCGGGGAGTGTTCTGTTATGCAAGTGTGTGTGTGAGAAAGTGTGTGTGTGTGTGTGTGTGTGTGTGTGTGTGTGTGTGTGCACATTCAAAGATTAAAAGCGAGCGTGTAATGATTCTTATCTTCAAGTTTCTGCATGGGGAAAAAAAAAAAAACAATATTGGTTTTATGTTTATTATCTACCTTTTATTTTATTCTACTCAGAGGTGTTTCTTTTTCCTTACAATTTGTTTTCAAAGCGTATTTCTTCCCGTCTCCGCCATTGAAGAAGGTTTTCATTTGAAGCCATAATGGCGTGTTAACATAGATTTAAAAAAAAAAAAAAAAAAAAAAAAGCTGCTCAGCTTGTGTTTGAGCTTTCTTTCCTATTTTTTTTTTTCTTCTTTTTCCCCCCGTCTCACCTCCAGGACGGAAACACTGCCCTCCACGAGGTGTCCTGGCACGGCTTCAGCCAGTCGGTCAAGCTGCTGGTGAAGGCCGGGGCCAACGTGCACGCCAAGAACAAGGTCGCTCCGCGTCGCCACTGCGTAGAAGCACAGCTGGTTGACAAGAAAATGAAACGCATTCATTCATTCATTCACTATCCATGCCGCTAATTCTTCACTCTTATTCACACGTCATATAAAGAAATTCAGCCATTCACCCTTTTATTTACTTGTCATCTAGAAAAATATGTTCACTCTTATTCCCAAATCATATAAAACATTCAAATATTCAGTCTTTCAGTCACTTTTCATAGATCAGGAGTGTCAAACTCATTTTCATCAATATATAGCGGTTGCCCTCGAAGGGCCACATGTGACGGTAACGATATAAATGGAACTAAATAAGATAAGATTAGATAAGATAAGAACAACTTTATTTATCCTGAAGGAAATTGTTGTGCCAGAGTTTCAAGCAAAAACATAACAATAATAGATAATCGTAGGAAGATAATAGATGATAGTAGGAAGATGTAATGTAATGTAAATGTAATATAAAATAAGTGTAACTCCCCCTTCATGTTAAATTTATGACTTATTCAAATCCAAAATGAGTCATTTTTCTTGAACCAGCCCTCCATCTGCATCCACTTTTCTCTTCCTGAATGTTTATATTTATAAATACTTTATTTATTTATAAATATTTATTCTTTATATTTTATTGTATTTCTTATTCTCCCTCCTTCCTGCTATTATCTATTACTGTTATGTTGTGCTTGAAACTCTGGCACAACAATTTCCTTTGGGATAAATAATTCTTATCTTATCTTATTTAGGGATTGTTTGTATTTCTAAATTCCACTCGTTGAAAATGCCATCGATGTGGATATTCAATGCACGCGTTTGACTTATTTATTTTAAGACAATCCGATCTTTTAAGACTTTTTTCACGCGAGCCACATTTTGACATGTGATATAAACATTTTAGCGTTTTTTTTTGTTTTTTTTTTTAAGAGTTTTAGCGTTGCTAAGCGGCGTCCCTTTCCACCGGCAGGCAGGAAACACGGCGCTCCACCTGGCCTGTCAGAACGGCCACGCCCAGAGCTCCAAGGTGCTGCTCCTGGGAGGCTCCAGGCCCGACAGCAAGAACCACGTAAGCGTTGGAAGCCGTCCCGGCGGGGAGAAGATTCCGGAAGATTCCGGGAGGGGAATAGTAACGTGTCCCGCTCTCTCGCTGTGACGCTCCAGGCGGGCGATTCTTGTCTCCATGTGGCGGCCCGTTACAACCACACCCAGATGGTCCGCACCCTCCTGGGAGCCTTCTGCTCCGTGGCTGAGAAGAACCTGGTGATGAACGTCAGCTAGAAATCAGCTGCTGTTTGACTCTTTGTCCGGATGCTTTCCGTCACCGTTGGTTTTTTTGATTTATGAAGAGTGAAAAATCAGTGAAAAATGTAATTAAAATACTGCTTTCAAATGTGTAATATAGGCTTTAAAAATAACTCCCAAATTAGTCAACAAAAAATTAAATCTCTAAATTTGCAATTTATTCCCTAAAAATAACCCAAAAAATGAATAAAATAAATGTAATGAATTAAATTAGTAATAAATGAAATTAGCAGGCTTTTCCCTTCAGCGGTCAACCTCCCCAATCTAACCCTGTTTCACCGCATCTATAACCAATCTTTAGCAAATAAGTAATTAAGAGTTAAACTTTAAAAGAATCTTGGAATTGGCAAAATATTCCATAAAAATAACCTAGAAATTAGCATATAGAGAATATAATAAGTCTTTAAAATAGCAGTAAAATTCCTTGTATATAATGCAAAATTCAAGAATAATATTCAACTTGGCATTACATTCCTTCAAAATAACCCCCAAAATTAGAATAAATAGAATGAATTGAAAAAAATCTTTAATGCAGTCATAAATTCTTTTGAAAATTTCCTGAAAAGGAATCTTTAAACCAGCAGTAAATTCCTTTGAATTAACCCAAAAATAATACAATAAAAAATGGCGGTACATTTCTCAAAAATACCCCCAAAGTAAAAATGAATGGATAAATAATATTTTTTAAATTTACAATAAATTCCGTATGTATCCACCCAAAATAAAACACATAACCAATTTAAAACTGCCAGAAAACAATATAGTCAGACATATCATCTGTCATTCGCGAGCATTTATTGAACACATATTTTGGAGAAAAACTACTATTTTACATCTCATCCAGGCCTTTTTGTGATTCTGCTCATTAAAATATTTCTGGCGGCTCTCAAAGGAAAGTTCTCACTGAAAACGATGCAGAGCCGCGGCTGCAACTCAGGCGTGCCGGGCTAAAACCGGGATAATTGGTTTGTTTCTCCAGATGAGAGCGCGTGGTCGATGGCGCGTTCAGGAGAGCGCCATATGGTTGGAGTCTAAGGCTTGTGTGTGTGTGTGTGTGTAGGCCGGGGACACACCGCTACATGTGGCAGCTGCGCTGAATCACAAAAAGACGGCGCGTCTGCTGCTGGAGGCCGGAGCCGACAGCCGCATCTGCAACAAGGTGACGGATATAATAGCTTCTCGCCGAGCGTAGCGTCAGCTTAGCGGTGATCGCAGATAATGTCAGTGAGGTTGTTGTTCCGTCTGCTGGCCTCAGGCCGGACAGACGGCCCTGGACCTCGCCAGGGAGCACAACAACCCCGAGGTGGCTCTTCTCCTGACCAAGGCTCCTCAGGTGCAGAGCTTCATGCGCGGCAGGAGCGCCAGGAAGAGGAGGGACAAGTTGAAGGCCGAAGGCAGGGCGCAGTCGGTGCCCAGAGACGAGCCCATGCCGTGCAAGGTGAGAGGAGCGCCGCCGTGCACCGCGGGAACCGGTTTATCCGAGCGCCACCTTCTCAAAATGTTCCCCGTCAGGACAGCGCCTCCGCCGCCGACGACACGCCGAGCAGCGAGCACGCCGCCGGCAAACCGCCGGAGGGCGCCGTGGCCGACGGCAGGAAGGGGAAGAGCCGGAAGCAGAAGGACAAGGTGAGGGCTTCTTCCCGCCTCACCAGAAGGAGTCTGGGCAGTAAGGTCTGACGCCCGAGGGGTTCGGTGTGTTCCAGCCGTCCTTGTCGGAGCCGCTGCGCCGAAGAGACGCCCGGCCCGGCGAGGCCTCGCACAAGAGGCGGAGCAAGCAGCGGGGAGCGACCACGCAGGGGGCGGGGCCTCCTCACAGCTACAAGGCCTACCAGCTCTACACCCTCTACCGCGGCAAGGACGGCAAGATCATGCAGGTCAGGACCACCAGTGTGTGTGTGTGTGTGTGTGTGTGTGTGTATACCAAGATGTGTGTGTGTTGATGACCGCTGGCCCCCCGCAGGCGCCCCTGAACGGCTGCCGCTGCGAACCCCTGATCAGTAAACTGGAGAACCAGCTGGAGGCCACCAAGGAGGAGATGAAGACCGAGATCCACACCGTGCAGGACCTGATGAACAGCAAGATGGGCCAGCTGGACCGCAAGAGCAAACACCAGGTACACACACACACACACACACACACACCTGCTGCTTCAGGTGGAGAGAGGGGTGTGTTCTCAACACTTCACACTCCGTGTGTGTGTGTGTGTCAGATCCGGGCTCTGGACAGGATCACGGTAGAAAGGGTGTCTGCAGAGCGGAGCCAGTGTGTGCAGAGGATGGAACAGAAGGCCCAGCAGGAGCGCACGGAGGCCGAGAGGAGACAGGTAACACACACACACACACACACACACACACACACACTGTGCAGAGAGAGATGTTCTCCTCCAGAACATCTCACTTATATCTCGCCTCCAAGGCTTCAATGAGAAACCATCTCAGATGTAGACAGAACCATCTCACAGTAAAAGTGTGTGTGTGTGTTTAAGATAAGAAATTCTTTTGTCACAGCAGCGTAACAGTTATCATGCCAATAAATATGAATATAGAGACAATTAGAAAATAGCAAAATACATCATCAAGGATAAGAATGGACAACAAATTGGAAAGGAGAATAAAAGACGGGGTGAAAATAGAAAACCAAAATGAAAACATAAACAGAGTTTTCATGTGTGTGTGTGTGTGTGTGTGTGTGTGTGTGTGTGTGTGTGTGTGTGTGTGTGTGTGTGTGTGTGTGTGTCTGGAAGCAGACGTCCCTGGTGACCGAGCTGAAGAGCTGGTGTCTGTCCAAGCTGCAGAACATGGACGGCCGCTTCACCGGTGACGCCCCGCAGCGCTGCCCGGCCCCCGAGGGCCCCGCGGAGGCCGAGGGCTCCGGGCTCAGCGTGCTGCCGGCGGGCCAGAACGGGGCCGGCCCCGCCCAGGAGCCCCACCCGGGCCCGGACTCCTGCAGGAGCGAGTCCGGCACGCTGGAGGGCACACCGGCCAACCACTACTTTGTGGTGCACGTGGAGAGTTCACCCGGTGAGTGTAGGTCTTATAGGTGTGTGTGTGTGTGTGTGTGTGTGTGTGTGTGTCACTTATCACAAAGATTGGACAAAAATGTGCAGCTGTGTCGGAGGTTGGGAAAGTTTATTCATTTACTCCTTAACATACAGCCTCCACACTTGATGCTACAATGCTATGCTAAATGTAACATGCACACTTTGCTACTCTTTGTCTAAACTTCATTTGTAGATGGAGGGAAGACGCTTCTTTTTTATTTTTATTTTTTAAAACATCAAACCGCTCCTAACTCCGAACTGGGCTAAAACTCATTGTTGCACTCGAAAGGCGTCAATTTAATCTGTGAATACAAGATCCAGTATTTATTTTTAGGCCTTCATTTTTGAAATCCTCACTCACTGTATTTTAAATTGTATTTATAATTTAAATTATATTTAAAATACAGTATTTTCAAAATGTGTATTTTAAACACAAGCGCAGTTTTACGGTACGAGTACCTTGAGAGCCGGCAACATCAGTTAAAAGAGGAACATCTGCACCGTCAGCTGTTTCCAGTGTGGAATGGAGCAAAAGAAATCAAAACAAAAAGAAATTAAACACGTCTTGTCCCATTCTGTGGTTCATGTCGTCCTCCGGTGACAGAAGCTAATGCTAACAGCTACGTGTGTTAACACCAGATGGCGACAAGGTGCTTCAAGCGGAGAGTTCCTCCCCCTCTGCAGCCACGAGCCCGCCGTCGGCCGCCCCGGTGGTTCGACCCAAGGAGCGCTCGGCACCGCCTCCCGACGCCCAGGTGTGGACGCGGGACTCGGACTTTGGCGAGCGCGGGTGGGGGCAGCGGGCCAGCAGCCTGTCTCCGGCCGCCGGACGCCGCAAGAATGAAGCCGGACTCCGAGAGAAGGATCGCGGGCGGGATAAAGGGAAGCACCCCAAGAAGCTCTCCCAGGGCAGGGCCAAGTCCAAGGGCTCGGCGGGGACCAGGACCCAGGAGGTCTTCGTGGACCGGCCTGCCGAGTCCTCCTTCGCCCAGGAGAGGGACAACATGCACGCCGTGGAGGTGACGCAGTACTTCTTCGAGGCGGTGTCCACGCAGATGGAGCGCTGGTACGAGAGGAAGGTGCAGGAGGCCCGCTGGCAGGCGGACCAGAGGGCGCAGGCCGACCGCGCCGCCCTGGTGGAGAGGATCGCCTACCTGGAGGACGAGCTCCGCGTGCTGAGGGCTCGCCGCCGGGACGACTGCTGACCACAGCTCCAGTGTGAATCTTAAGATCTCGCCCAGGGGGGACGATGCTACTCCGAGGAGGCTGTCGGTCCGCGACACTTAGCAGTTTAGCAAGTCAGCTAACAGTTTTTAAACTAATCTTGCAAAAACCAGTCGATCTAAAACCCAAGTTGTTGTTGTTGTTGGAAGATCCGACGCCCCGGCCGTGTTTGCTGTACTGACCGTAGCTGTGAGTTAGCCAGTAGGTGCTAGTTGTTAATTGTGCCATTTTGGAGAAGCGGGGCGAGGAAACGACAGCGTGATAAGCTTTGGGCTGAGGTTCTGGCCGGACCCCGTGTTGGATGCTCGTGAAGAAAGGCCTCGTCTGATTTTTGCTGCTCGGTGACTTCAGTCTGTGACACTGGAATGATTTGACTTTGACGAGCCGGTGGGTTTTATATTTATTCCTCAAACACTGATCCTTTGAGGGGCCACGAGCGTGACGGGCGTTTTTTTTTTTGTTTTTTTAAAGCCGGATGTATTTATTCTTTGTGTTTTATTAATTATGATTAACTAAAAAAAAGGGATGCTAACGGGAGTGAGTGACTCACATCCTCAAACCGGTGAGTGTGTGTGGACCGTCTGAACCCGTGCGTGCAGATGTTGGAGATCAGTCGAGGTGAAACTTTTGGTTTGAAAATACTGAGAAGACACCGTGGCCTTGTTACATCTCACGTTTATCTGAAGGAGACAAAACAGCAGCGCCTCCTCACAGAGGAGAAGCCGAAGCTGCAGACGTGGACTGGTTATATGACGGCGCGGAGGGTTGAGGGTTCGATGTTCTCCTGGTAGACCAGGAGCCGTCCACCATTCCGACACTCCTTGTCCTTCAGCGCCGTCACCTGAAGCGTGGAGAACCTGTCATTCCTCATGTTGGTTAGCATGTTGCTCCCAGCATGGCCACTTCTTTTGTATTAAAACGGTCTTTATATACTCCTGCTGTGGTTGGTTTGTTGAGGCCGCTGGACGGGTTCGGCCGGTTTCCCGGATCGGAGAGTTCATCATCTGCGGCCCCAGAAGGTCTGGCCAGAAAGCATCCAGGTAGCTTAGCTCCCTGCCAGCGCCAGCGTCCTCTGCAGCTCCTCCAGGTGGTTGTTGGCTTGCGTGATCATCATCCGGATGGCGTCCTGGTAGGAGGGAAAGGTGAAATTCATCAACCATTCATTTCCTCTCTGGTCTTCCTCCAGACCTCCTGCCTCAGCATCCTTCACCGTCCCTCCTATGCTGATGGACTCATTCCTGATCTTCTCCACCCTTGCAGAACCGTACAGCCTTCCGACAGCCCGTGTGTGATCGCCCCCTAATGGACAACAGCAGTGCTGAAGTTTTGTTTTTCTTTTTATAATTGAAAAAGGTTTTTTTTTACAAAAAGGTTTCTTCAGAGGGCGGTGAGTTGATGCACATGTTTCAGATTTTGTTGGAAATCTTATCTATAATTCGGCTGCACGACACCACGCAGACGGAGAGAACAAGTTATTGATACACTGCTGATTTTTCAGCTTTTCCCACTTGCAAAGCATGTAGAGGTCGAATTTTCATCATGGGTACTCCTTTAACTGTAAGTGAGTGCATTTTATTGCAAGACATCAGAAAAAGAAAACTTAATATTTGTGCCTTTATTGGGAATGACAGAGATCAGAAGTTTCCTGTAGTTCTTGAGCAGGTTGAGGCGGATTGACTGTCACCTTCTTCCATTTTCTAATAATTGTGCCAACATTTGTCGCCTTCTCACCAAGTTGATTTTGTGCTGTAGCTCATCCAGCCTTGTGCAGGTCTAGTTTTATCCCTGATGTTCTATCACAGCTCTCTGGTCTTGACCGTTGTGGAGAGGTTAGAATTTGTTTGACTGTGTGTGTACAGGTGTGTTTTATACAAGCAGAGTTCAAACTGGTGCCATGAAGCCAGGTAATAAGTGGAGAACAGGAGGGCGTCTTAAAGAAGAACTAATAGATCTATGAGAGCCACAATTCTCACCGCTTGGTAGGCGGTCAAATACTTATGTCATACAGTAAAACGCAAACGAATTACTTAAAAATCATGTTTTTCTGGATTTTTGTTTGATTCTGTCACTCGCTGTTGAAGAGTACCTATGATAAAAATGACAGTCTCTACATGCTTTGAAAAAGCTGATAAATCAGCAGTGTTCTCCCCACTGTACGTCACCTGATCGCGGGCGTCACGGTTCCTCTTGAACTCGGCCCTCGCCCAGTCCTGCAGGTACTTCTTGTCCGCCTCGTCCGGAACTTTACGGATGGTCCGCAGGATGTTCCTGTAGATACCCAAGATCTTCTGCCTCTGCAGGAACTGAGAACATCAGCTGTTAGTTGGAGCCGATACAGAGGAACACAAATAATCAGTTGGGGGATGAACTTCAGATGTTTGTTTTTTCTTCTAATTTAGAGGCAAGGCAAAAACACTAAATTTCAGTTACAAAATACAATGACCATCAGGAAGGTCGTTAAGTTCAACAATAAGACAAAAGACAGTAAACGAGATGGAACCATTAAAACAGGTAAGAGATATAACTAAAAACAATCAGTTACGTGAAAACGTCGATGATATGAATAGAAATGTATCTAAATCTGTATCTGTTCAAAATGTTCAGGTGGCAGAATTTGCTTGTACGACGAAACTATACAATTATAACTAACAGATTGAAACATGTGTTTCTTCGCAGAGTTTTGTCAATAACCATTTTGTTTAAAACGTATATTTGTTTAATTTCTAGGTTTTGTGCCCTCCAATGTCTCCAAGACCAGGTGAGCTTTAAATTTTGTAACCGTGAGATCGACAGTTTAGCACGGCGGTGTTTCACCGGCAACACATCCGACACGAAACAAATATATATCTGTTTGATATAACTTGTTCGAAGGGCGGACGTGAAATTATGAGTAAGAGTAGTGGAAGTGGAGAAGTGAAAGTTATTGTCGCCTTTTAATTCAAAACGGGGCTTAAAAACAGAGCAATGCCGGCTATCAAGCTAGCTAGCAGTGGTTGCTACCTGGAAAATGCAGCTAGCAGTGGTTGCTACCTGGAAAATGCAGCTAGCAGCGGTTGCTATCTGGAAAACGCAGCTCGCTGCGCCCTCGGTAAGTCGGTGGATGTTATTTGTTTTTCCTCCTCTCGGCCAAACCTCACCTGTTTCAGAGAAAGCGCCGCCGGGGGTAACCTTGAGGCGGCCATCCCTCCGCCACTACACCGGACCGGATGTTTTGGGAGACGTACTTCCGGTTTACTTCCGTGTTTCGTTTTTATCTGCCCGGTGGCGTGGAGGGGAACTGCAATGTATGCAATCCGACCTTTACATGGATTTTAGTCATTATTTTAATGTATGAATGAAGAATAAAATGTTCCATTTACTTGGTTTTATATTTCCCTTCCATCTCGCCCTCTTTTTTGCCACTGGTAATTATTCTCTCCCTCCTTACAATCCAACAAGCATACAAGTCAACATACTCCCTCAATCTCAACCTTGCTCTGCATCTCTATGTACTTCTTCAGTTCCCTCAGTATCTCTTGTCTTGTGTGTATGTGTTGTTTGAATATGTATGTATTTATATATCTTGAGTATTAATATGTATGTATTTGTGTATGCAAATATGTATGTGTACGTTTGTATGTGTGTGTGTATGTATGTATATATGAACGAAAACATGTGTGTACGTATGTATGTATGTATGTGTTTGCAAATATGTATGAATATATTTATATGTGTATGTCCGTGATTATGCATATATGGATGCACATATTTGTGTATGGAAGCATGTTGTGTGTGTGTGTGTGTGTGTGTGTGCTTATGTGCTTATGTATGTATCTATGTATGTATATATGTCAATACATATATGTATGTAATTATATATTTTGCGTGTGTCCATATGTGCGGATTTATATATATTTGTGTGTTTGTATGTGTGTGTATATATGTATGTATATATTTGTGTGTACATATGTAAGTATGGCTGTGTTTATGTGTATGTATGCAAATATGTATGTATATATTTATTGATGGAGGTATGTATGTATGGATTTACCTATGTGTCTATTTATGTGTAGGTGTGTGTGTATGTGACCATAAATGTATGTATGTATATATTTTTGCATGTATGTCCATATGTAGGTATGTTTGTGTGTGATTATGTGTGTATATGTATGCAAATATATACATTCATTTTTGTATGTATGTATATACACTGCTCAAAAAAATAAAGGGAACACTTAAAAAACACATCCTAGATCTAAATGAATGAAATATTCTTTTGAAATACTTTGCTCTTTACACAGTTGAATGTGCTGACAACAAAATCACACAAAAATGATCAATGGAAATCAAATGTATCAACCCATGGAGGTCTGGATAAGAAACACGCTCAAAATTAAAGTGTAAAAACAAACTCCAGGCTGATCCAACTTTGATGTAATGTCCTTAAAACAAGTCAAAATGAATCTGTGTTGCTTCCTGAGTGGACACTATGATTTCACAGAAGTGTGATTGACTTGGAGTTACATTGTGTTGTTCAAGTGTTCCCTTTATTTTTTTGAGCAGTATATATATAAATCTGCTTGGTGTGAAGAAACTGTGGGAGCAAATACAGATGGAAGACTACTAGACCACTCAAACAAGATCCCTCCAGGTATGTATGTGTGTATACATGTATGTATTTATGCAGGTGACTATATGTCCATACATGTATGTGTTTGTGTCTCTGTGTGTGTGTGTATACATGTATCTATGTAGATATGTGTAGGTATGTGTATATATATATATATATATATATATATATATATATATATATATGTGTGTGTGTGTGTGTATATATACATACATATACACATACATACACAGACATATATAAATATGTATGTATGTATGTGTGTGTGTATATATATGTATGTATACTGGTAGGTATAGAAGTGTGCATGTATACATGTATGTATGTGTGTGTGTATATATTTAGGTATGTATGTGTGTGTATGTACATATGTATGTATGTATCTATGAAGGTATGTATGTGTCCATACTTGTATGTATGTATATAATTAGGTATCTATGTGTGAACACATGTATGTATGTGTGTATATATGTAGGTATGTATTTGTGTATACATGAATGTATGTATATATGTAGGTGTGTGTGTGTGTGCCTTTATACACACATGCTAGCATACACAAGTGCTTACTTGCGAGCTTGCGTACATGCATGCATGGGTGTATGCCTGCACGTATCTATGAATGTCTGCAAGCATACACACAAACATGCAGGTGTGTATGTATGCATGTATATATGTAAATATGTAGGAATGTATGTGTGTATTCATATATGTAGGTATATACCGGTAGGTATATAAGTGTGCATACATGTATATCTGTATGTGTGTGTGTGAGTATATATGTAGGTATTTATGTGTATACATGCATGTATGTATTTATACCAGTATCAATTTGTGTGTATATACATGTATGTATGTATGTTTGTGTATGCATGTGTGTGTGTACAAGTATCTTTTAAATTTTTGTATATATCTATGGGTGTATACATGTATTTTTGTGTTTTTATACATGTTTGTATTAATGTGTTCATGCATGTAATTATGTATGTGTGTCTGTGTATATGTATGTGTATATGTAGGAATCTGTGTGTGTATACATGTTTGTATGTGTGTGTTTATATGTATGTATATATGTAGGTATGGATGTGTGTATGTATATGTGTGTTTGTATGTGTTTGTATGTATATGTGTGTGTGTCTGTTAGCATATGTATGTAAGTGTGTATGTGTGTGTATGTATGTATGTATGTATATATGCAGGTGTGTATGACTGTATACATGTTTGTATATATTTATGTAGTTATCTATGTCTATGTTATCTATATCTATGCATATTTATGTATATATATGTAAGTATGTATGTGTTCCAACATGTATGCATGCATGTATGTGTGTTTATATGAATATATAAATGTAGGTTTTTATGTGTGTATAGATGTATGCTTGTATACATGTGTGTGTATATATAATATACATGTAACCGTCAGCTGTTACAAACATAGATATATGTTTGTAAACAAACATATATCTATGTTTGTTTACATGTATATATGTAGATATGTATATGTTCATATATATATATATATGCATGTATGTATGTATGTATGTGTGTAAGTATATATTAAGGTATGTATGTGTGCATACATGTATGTATATATGTAGGTTTGTATGTGTGTATACATGCAAGTATGTATTTGTGTCTGAATATGTTGGTATTTATGCATGTATGTATAAATCTGTGTGTATATATTTAGGTATTAGTGTATTCATATATACATGTATGATGTAGGCATGTATACATGTATGCATGTATGTGTGTACATTTATATATGTATGTATATATATGTGTGTGTGTATGCATGTAGGTATATATGTGTGTAAACATGTATGTATATATGTAGGTATTTGTGTGTACACCAGTGCATGCATACCTGAGTCCATGAATGCATATGTGCATGCATGCAGGCATGCATGAATGTGTGCATGCTTGTGTGAAAGTGAACATGTGTCAATGCATGAATCCAAAATGAATATATACACACATTAACCTATACATCAATACATGCACTCATGTATCGATGCATGTATATATGCATACATAAAGGCAAACAAACACAAACATGCATTCATGTATGTATGTGTGTGTTATACATGTATGTATGTGTGTGTGTGTGTGTATATATATATACATATATTATGGTATGTAGGTAGGTATGAATCTATCTGTATTCATGTAGGTATACATGTATGTATGTATATGTATGTGTGCATGTACCTATGTATTTATGTATGTCTGAATGTATGTATGTATGTATGTATGTATAAAGGTGGACATGTATGTATGAACATATGTATGTAGATATGTGTATATATATTTATGTATGAGTGTGTGTTTATATGTATGTATGTGTGTAAGTATGTATGTATGTATGTATTTATGGATATATCTATCTATGTCTGTATACATGTATGTTTGCATTTGTGAACATATTTATGAATGTGCGTATATATGTGTAGGTATGTATGTGTATACAATTATGTATGTATGTGTATATACATGTATAATCGTTTTTTGTGTATATATATGTATGTGTATATATGTAGGAGTGTATGTGTGCATACAATTATGAATGTGTGTGTGTGTGTGTGTGTGTATATTTATTATGTAAGTATATGTGCATACTATGTACATGCATATGAAAGTATGTATCGTATGTGTGTATACATGTATGTATACATTTGTATACATGTTTGTATATATTTATATATGTATATATATTGGTATGTATGTGTGTATATATGTATAAATGTATATGTGTATGTATGTATGTGTTTGTATATATTTACGAATATATCTATGAAGGTATGTGTGTGTCTATACTTGTATGTATGCATATATATATTTAGGTGTCTATATTTGAACACATGTATGTACGTGGTGTATATATGTAGGTATGTATGTGGTTATAAATGCATGTATGTATGTCTATGTGTACATATATACATATGTATATATGTAAGTGTGTGTGTGCATTTAAACACACATGCATACACAAGTGCTTACTTGTGCACGCATATACATAAATGCATGCAGGCATACACACGCATGCATACATGTATGTAAATATGTAGGTATGTATGTGTGTATACATGTATGTTTGAATGTGTTTGTGTATATATGTATGTATATATTAGTGTGCATACATGTATGTATGTATGTTTGTATGTATGTATGTGTATATATGTAGGTATATATGTGTATACATGTATGTATGTATTTATGTATGTATCAATGTGTGGATATATATGTATTAATTTATGTATGTATGTATGTATGTTTGTGTATGTATGTGTGTAAGTGTGTGTATACATGTATGTGTGTATTTTTGTATCTATATGCTTATACATTATACATACATTTTTTTCTGTTTTTATTTATTTTATTATTTATGTGTTCATGCATGTAATAATGTATGCGTCTATATATTTGTATATATGTATGTATTCGTGTGTATATGTATGTAGGAAAGGATGTGTGTTTACATGTATGTGTGTCCGTGTGTATGTACGTATATTTGTGTCTGTATGTTTGTATATATGTGTCTGTGTGTGTATATATATATATATATATATATATATATATATATACGCGTGTGTTTGTATTTATGTCACATACATGTATTTATGTAAATATGTATGTGTTCATATATCTATGCATGTATGTATGTATGTATGTATGTATGTATGTATAAAGGTATGTATGTGTGCATACCCCAGGTATGTTTGGATTTATGTAGGTATCTATAAGTGTATATAGATATATGAATATATGTAGGTATGTATGTGTGCATACATGGATGTATGTATGTGTGTGTGTATATGTGTATATATAAAGGTATGGAAACAAATATTTATAAATGTATGTATGTACATATGTAGGTATGTATGTGTGCGTACATGGATGGATGTATTTGTGTGTGTATATATATTTATAGGTATGGAAACATATATATATATATATATATATATATATGTGTTTATATGTAGGTATGTATGTGTTTATACATCTATGTATGTTTATGTATGTATGTTTGTATTGTTGTATGTATGTATTTATGTAGATTTTTACATGTATGTAAGCATATGTGTATATATGCATGTATGAATGTAAGTACATATGTATGTATGTATGCATGTATGTATATGTGAGAATACTTGTATGATAATATGTATGTGTATACACATATGTATTTATCAGTGTGTATATTCGTAGGTATGTGAAGTGTATACATGTATGTATATATTTATATGTTTGTGTATATATATGTATTTATGTATGTACATATGTAGGTATGTTTGTTTATGAACATATATGCCTGTTTTGTATGTGTATATATGTATGTTTATATTAGTTATACATATATCTGTACATATATAGGTAAGCTTGTTTGTATATAATTATGAATACATGTATGTATTTATGTGTGTGTATATATAGGTATGTATGTTCTTTAAATATGTGTATATGTGTGTGTGTGTCCATATATGTAGGTATGTATGTGTGCATACATGTATGTAGGTGTGTGTATGTTTGTATATTTACGCATGCATATATTTAGTTATGTATGTGTTTACACATCTATGTATGTATATATTTACTAATAAATGTTTTTGTAGTTGTATGTATGTATTTATGTAGGTTTCTATATGTATATATGTGTGTATTTATGTATATATATATATATGTGTATATATAGGTATGTATATGTGTATACACATATGTATTTATGAGTGTGTATATTTGTAGGTGGATAATGTGTATATATGTATGTATATATTTATGTACATATGCCTGTACATGTAAGTATGTAAGTATGTTTTTTGTCTATATATGTAGGCATGAATTTTTTCATACATTTATGTATGTATGTACATATATATATAGGTATGTTTTATGCGTAACTGTATGTTTGTATGTATGTGTATCCATATGCATGTATATATTTTTGTATACATATAAGTATGTGTGTACATAATTTTACATGTAACACATAATTTGTGTTTTTATATTTATGTGTATATGTATGTATTTATGTGTGTGTATATATGTAGGTAAGTATGTTTTTTAAACCTCTATATATATTTGTGTTTGTGTGTATATGTAGGTATGTATGTGTGCATAGGTGTACGTACATGTTTTCTATATGTAGGTATGTACCAGTATATGTGTATACAATTATGTGTATATATATATATATATATATATATATATATATATATATATATATAGGTATTTATGTGTGTATATATGTATGAATGTATCTATGAAGGTATGTATGTGCCTGTACTCGTATGTATGGATATTTATATTTAGGTGTCTATATTTGAATACATGTATGTATGTGTTGTATACATATAGAGATATTTATGTGGTTATACATGAATGTATGTATGTTTTGTATATGTATATGTATCTGTATACATGTAGGTAAGTGTGTTTGTATATAATTATGAATGTGTGTTTATATTTATGTATATATGTATGTATTTATGTGAATGTATATAGGTCGGTACGTATGTTTTTAAACATGTATATATGTGCGTGTATATGTAGGTATGTATGTGTGTAGAAATGTATGTAAGTAAATGTATCTTTATACACATATATATGTATATGTGTATATATATAGGTATATAGGTATATGTGTAAATACGTATGTATATATGTGTGTATATATATGTGTGTGTATATATATATACATATATACATATATATACATATATTGGTATGTATGTGTGTATGTATATATATACGACTGTATCTATGAAGGTATGTATGTGCCTATACTTTTATGTAAAGATTTTTTTTTTTTATGTTTGAACACATGCAAGTGTGTGTTGTATAAATATAAGTATGCATGGGGTTATACATATATGTACGTATATATGTAGGCATTTATACACACATAAATAGATACACGAGTGCCTACTTGCCCGCACGTGCGTACGCACATGCAGAGTTTTATGGCTACATGCATTAATCTGTGAATGCATGCAGGGATAAACACACACGCATGCATGCACGTATGTATGTAGGTATGTATGTATGTATGAATGTTTGTCTGTGTATAACTATTTAGGTATTTATGTGTGCATACATGGATGTATATATTTGTGTTTGTATGTTAACATACATTTATATATACATATATATATATATATATATATATGTATGTATATGTGTATACACATATGTATTTATGAGTGTGTATACTTACCACCTACAAATATACACACTCATACATACATACATACATACATATATTTACATACTTATAGAAACCTAGATAAATACATACAACTATACAAACATACATGCTTAAAGATATATACATACACACATGTATAAATTCATACCTTAATATGTACATACAAAAATATACAAACATACATACCTACATATGTAAATACATATATTCATACATAAAGACCCATACATACACAAAACCAAGCACACATATATACTTACATACATACATACCTACATATATACACATAAGTGTATGTAACATGTATACAGACATACATACTTAAAATGTGTAAAATGTGTGTAAAATTTCAAAATTACACATACATATCTACATATATACACATAAGTGTATGTAACATGTATACAGACATACATACTTAAAATGTTGTTTGTAAATATGTTGGTATTTATGTGTTCATGTGTGTCTATCTATATGTGTGTATATATGTAAAAACTGTGTATATATGTGTGTATGTTTGTACCTTATGTGTGTTCATGCAGCTATGTATGCATGAACACAGATTCTTACATATATACACACATATATATATACACACAAATACATTAAACACATAAATACAACATTTATACACACAAAATTTCAAAATTACAAAACTTCACTTATACGCACCCATGAATACATACATACATATATATACATATAAATACATACAAATACATACATATACAGATAAAAATATTTACTATCATACATGTACACGCATACATCCATATATACATACATGTATACACACTACATACCCACGAATATGCACACATATAAATGGATATGTGTATACTCACATACATACCTACATATATATTTACAAATTCAAACACACATACATACATACATACATACATATATATACATAATTATAGAAACCTATATAAATACATACAACTATACAAACATACATGCTTAAATATATAAATACACACATGTATAAATTCATACCTTAATATGTACATATAAAAATATACAAACATATATACCTACATATATACATACATATATACATTCATAAAGACATACATATATACATACATATATACATATGTATATATATATTCATATATAGACATACATATATACACATATATACATACATACATAAAGGTGGATAATGTGTATATATGTATGTATATATTTATGTATGTATGCCTGTACATGTAAGTATGTAAGTATGTTTTTTTGTCTATATATGTAGGCATGAATTTGTTCATACATTTATGTATGTATGTACATATATATATGGGTATGTATGTGTATCCATGCATGTATATATTTTTTGTATACATATAAGTATGTGTGTATATAATTTTTATAAGTTTTATAAGTTAAGTTAAGTTTTATAAGTTTTATAAGTATAAGTTTTATAAAACTTTATATAAGTTTTTTATAAGTGTCTGTATGTATGTATGTATGTGGTTATAGGTGTCTGTATGTATGTATGTATATATATATGTATATATGTAGGTGTGTGTGTGCATTTATACACACATGCATAAACGAGTGCTTACTTAGGCGCGTACATGTGAATGCATGCAGGCATACACATACACGCATGCCTGCATGTATGTACATATGTAGATATGTATGTGTGTATACATTTATGTTTGAGTATGTGTGTTTATATATGTATGTATATAAGTGTGCGCACATCTATGTTTGTATGTATGTATATATGTATGTATGTGTCTGTATATATATTTAGGCATGTATGTGTGCATACATACATACATGTACATGTATATATTTGTGTGTGTATTTTTACATAAAAAAATTATATATGTATGTATGTATGTATGTGTGTGTATATATATTTGTGATGTATGTTTTTCTGTATATAGATTCATACATGAATTTATGTATGAATGCATGTATGTTTGTATTTATGTATGTATGTAAGTATATATGTATGTATAAAGTATTATGTGTGTATGTATGTGTATGTGTGCATGTATGTAGGTACGTATATGTGCTTTGTTTTGTGTATGCATGGGTCTTTATGTATGTATATATGTATGTATATATGTAGGTATTTTGTTTGTATATTTTTGTATGTACATATTAAGGTATGTATTTATACATGTGTGTATGTATATATTTAAGCATATATGTTTGTATAGTTGTATATATTTATGTAGGTTTCTATAAGTATGTATATACATGTATGTATGTATTTATGTTTGTATGTATGTATGTTTGTATGTATGTGAGTATACACATATGTATTTATATGTTGGTACGTAGGTTTTATATATGTAGGAATCTGTGTGTGTATACATATATGTATGTATATATACATATAGACGTATAAAGATCGACTTGTATGTGTGAATTGATGTATCAAGGAGTATATATGTATGCATGAATATATGTATGCATGCACGTGTGTCAATACACATAGCATACATACCTATATATATATACATGCATACAAATATATGTATATATATAAATACATACAAACAAACACATATACACACATACACACATGTCTACATACATGTATACACACACAGATACCTACATATATGCACATATGTACCGATATATACGTACATATGTGTATATATGTATGTATGTCTTTATATGTCTAAGTATGTATTTGTTTATATCTTTGTTTGTATACATGTTATTATATATTTAGTTATGTGTGTCGGTAACTATATGTCTGTATATAAGTAAATATATGCTTGTATATATGTAGATGTATATATGTAGGTATGTATGTGTGGACACATGTTTGTATGTGTGTGCATATATGTAGGGATTTATGTGTGTATACATGTATATATGTAAATGATGTATGTAAATATATGTAGGTATGTATGTGTGTATACACGTATGTATGTAGATGTATGTACTTATATGTATGTATGTATACATGTATTTTTGTAAATGTATGTATGTATATATTTGTATGTATGTGTGTATACATGTATGTATGTAGATGTATGTACTTATATGTATGTATGTATACATGTATGTTTGTAAATGTATGTATGTACATATATGTAGGTATGTATGTGTGTATACATGTATGTATTTAGATGTACTTATATATATGTATGTATGTATACATGTATGTTTGTAAATGTATGTATGTACATATATGTAGGTATGTATGTGTGTATACATGTATGTATGTAGATGTATGTACTTATATGTATGTATGTATGTATACATGTATGTTTGTAAATGTATGTATGTACATATTTACGTAGGTATGTGTGTGTACCTGTATGTATGTAAATATATGTGCGTACATATGTGGAGGTATGTATGAGTGTATCCATTTATATATATGTTTTTTTTAATTTTATTTTATATATGGGTATGTAGGTATGGGTACAAGTGTGTGTGTATGTTTATGTATGTATGTGTGTATGCATGTACGTGTTTGTTTATATGTACGTATGTATCTATGAAGGTATGTATGTGTATTTATATTGGTGTGTTTGTTTGGACATGTGTCAGTATGAATGTATGTATAGATATATGCATGCATACTTGCGTGCATATATACAAACATTAACTCATGCACGCTTACATATATGTATGTATGTGTGTTTACATACTGTATGTAGGAATAATTGTGTGTCTACATGTATTTATGTAAGTATCAATGTGTGTATATATATATGTATATATGTATGTATGTATGTATGTTTGTGTATATATATGTATTTTTTCATGGGTGCGTATAAGTGAAGTTTTGTAATTTCGAAATTTTGTGTGTATAAATGTTGGTATTTATGTGTTTAATGTATGTGTGTGTATATATATGTGTATATATATGTAAGAAACTGTGTTCATGCAGATTACATATATACCTGCATGAACACACATAAAGTACAAACATACACACATATATACACACAGTTTTTACAAATATACACACATATAGACACACATAAATTAAACACATACATACCAACATATTTACACACAACATTTTAAGTATGTATGTCTGTATACATGTTTGTGAATACTTATGTGTATATATGTATGTATGTATGTGTTCATATATCTATGTATGTATGTATGTATGTGTGTATAAATGTATGTATATATGCATGTATGTCTGTATGTATGTGTGTGTTTATATTTAGATGTGTATGTATGCATACATGGATATATTTATGTGTGTTTATTTGTAAGTATAGATGTATTTATGTAGGTATCTAAAAGTGTATTTAGATGTAGGTATAGATGTGTGTATGTGTACATTTATACACACCTGCATGCATACATGAGTGTGTACTTGCTTGTATGAATGCATACGTGCGCTTTGTGTGCATGCGTGTATACATGTGTGCTTTCATGTGTCTGTGTGCTTTCTTTAGTGTCTGTGTGCATGCATACAGGCATACACATACATGCATGTAGGTATGTATGTGTGCATACATATGTATGTATATGTGTATAAATGTGAACATGTGGTAGGTGAGTATATATTTATGTATGAGTGTGTGTATATGTTATAGATTTGCGTGTATTTGTAGATAGGTATGTATGTATCTATGTCTGAATGTATGTATACCTGATTGTATGTTTTTTAAGTAGATATATATTTGTGTGTGTTTATATATATAGGTATGTATACATATATATGTTTATAAATATATATGATATGTGTAGGTATGTATGTGTGTATACAATTATGACTGTGTTTGTACCTTTATTATATATGTGGGTGAGCATATGTATTTGTTTGTATAAATATAGGTATGTAAACATATATATACGTATGTTTATACGTATAAACATACGTTTATACATATAGTTTATACTATGTTTGTATAGTTTGTATAGTATGTATTTATGTAGGTTTCTATAAGTATATATATATATCTATGTATGTATGTATGTATGTGTGTTTGAATTTATAAATATATATGTAGGTATGTATGTGAATATACACATATGTATTTATATGTGTGTATATTCGTAGGTATATGTAGTGTGTATACATGTATGTATATATTTATTTGTGTATGTATGTATGTATGTACGGATGTATGTATGAACATGTATGTTAGTAAATATTTTGTGTGTATGTATGTGTATGAACATGTATAAACATACCTATGTATGTATGTATATATGTATGTGTGTCTAAATATATGTATGTATATATGCAAGTATGTTTGTGTGTGTACATGAATCTGTACATATGTAGGTAAGCATGTTTGTATATGATTATGATTGCGTGTTTATATGTATGTATATATGTATTTATTTATGTGTGTGTATATATGTTGGTATGTGGGTTTTATATATGTAGGAGTCTGTGTGTGTATACATATATGTATGTATATATATATATATATATATATATATATATAGACATATAAAGATCGACTTGTATGGGTGAATTTATGTATCTAGGAGTACATTTGTATGTATGCACGTATGTCTATACACATAGCATACATACCTATGTATATATACAAACTTACATACATGTATACAAATATACATATAAATACATACATACGAACACATGTACACACATACACATGTATACACCTCACAGATACCTACATATATGCACATACGTACGGATATATACATACATATGTATATATATGTATGTATGTCTTAATATGTCTAAGTATATTTTTGTTTATATCTTTGTTTGTATACATGTAATTATATATTTAGCTATGTGTGTTGGTAAATATATGTGTATATAAGTAAATATATGCTTGTATATATGTATGAGTATATATGTAGGTACGTATGTGTGGATACATGTTTGTATGCGTGTGCATATATGTAGGGATTTATGTGTGTATACATGTATATATGTAAATGATGTATGTAAATATATGTAGGTATGTATGTGTGTATACACGTATGTATGTAGATGTATATCTTATATGTATGTATGTATGTATGTATACATGTATGTTTGTAAATGTACATATGTACATATATGTATGTATGTGTGTATACATGTATGTATGTAGATGTATGTACTTATATGTATGTATGTAGTTGTACATGTATGTTTGTAAATGTATGTATGTACATATATGTAGGTATGTATGTGTGTATACATGTATGTATGTAGATGTATGTACTTATATGTATGTATGTATGTATACATGTATGTTTGTAAATGTATGTATGTACATATATGTAGGTATGTATGTGTGTGTACCTGTATGTATGTAAATATATGTGCGTGCATATGTGGAGGTATGTATGAGTGTATACATTTATATATATATTTTTTTTAACTCATTTATTTTATATATGGGTATGTAGGTATATGTACAAATGTGTGTGTATGTTTATGTATGTATGTCTATGTATGTCTTTATATGTCTAAGTATATATTTGTTTATATCTTTGTTTGTATACCATTAATTATATATTTAGCGATGTGTGTTGGTAAATATATGTGTATATAAGTAAATATATGCTTGTATATATGTATGTGTATATATGTAGGTATGTATGTGTGGATACATGTTTGTATGTGTGTATACATGTATGTATGTAGATGTGTGTACTTATATGTATGTATGTATGTATATATGCATTTATGTTTGTAAATGTATGTATGTACATATATGTAGGTATGTATGTGTGTATACAAGTATGTATGTAGATGTATGTACTTATATGTATGTATGTATGTATACATGTATGTTTGTAAATGTATGTATGTACATATATGTAGGTATGTATGTGTGTATACATGTTTGTATGTGTGTGCATATATGTAGGGATTTATGTGTGTATACATGTATATGTAAATGATGTATGTAAATATATGTAGGTATGTATGTGTGTATACACGTATGTATGTAGATGTATGTACTTATATGTATGTATGTATGTATGTATACATGTATTTTTGTAAATGTATGTATGTATATATTTGTATGTATGTGTGTATACATGTATGTATGTAGATGTATGTACTGATATGTATGTATGTATACATGTATGTTTGTGAATGTATGTATGTACATATATGTAGGTATGTATGTGTGTATACATGTATGTATTTAGATGTACTTATATGTATGTATGTATGTATACATGTATGTTTGTAAATGTATTTATGTACATATATGTAGGTATGTATGTGTGTATACATGTATGTATGTAGATGTATGTACTTATATGTATGTATGTATGTATACATGTATGTTTGTAAATGTATGTATGTACATATTTACGTAGGTATGTGTGTGTACCTGTATGTATGTAAATATATGTGCGTACATATGTGGAGGTATGTATGAGTGTATACATTTATATATATATATTTTTAACTTATTTATTTTATATATGTGTATGTAGGTATATGTACAAATGTGTGTGTATGTTTATGTATGTATGTCTATGTATGTCTTTATATGTCTAAGTATATATTTGTTTATATCTTTGTTTGTATACCATTAATTATATATTTAGCGATGTGTGTTGGTAAATATATGTGTATATAAGTAAATATATGCTTGTATATATGTATGTGTATATATGTAGGTACGTATGTTTGGATACATGTTTGTATGTGTGTGCATATATGTAGGGATTTATGTGTGTATACATGTATATATGTAAATGATGTATGTAAATATATGTAGGTATGTATGTGTGTATACATGTATGTATGTAGATGTATGTACTTATATGTATGTATGTATGTATGTATGTATACATGTATGTTTGTAAATGTACATATGTACATATATGTATGTATGTGTGTATACATGTATGTATGTAGATGTATGTACTTATATGTATGTATGTATGTGTACATGTATGTTTGTAAATGTATGTATGTACATATATGTAGGTATGTATGTGTGTATACATGTATGTATGTAGATGTATGTACTTATATGTATGTATGTATGTGTAAATGTTTGTTTGTAAATGTATGTATGTACATATATGTAGATATGTAGGTATGTATGTGTGTATACATGTATGTATGTAGATGTATGTACTTATATGTATGTATGTATGTATACATGTATGTTTTTAAATGTATGTATGTACATATATGTAGGTATGTATGTGTGTGTACCTGTATGTATGTAAATATATGTGCGTGCATATGTGGAGGTATGTATGAGTGTATACATTTATATATATATATTTTTTTAACTTATTTATTTTATATATGGGTATGTAGGTATATGTACAAATGTGTGTGTATGTTTATGTATGTATGTCTATGTATGTCTTTATATGTCTAAGTATATATTTGTTTATATCTTTGTTTGTATACCATTAATTATATATTTAGCGATGTGTGTTGGTAAATATATGTGTATATAAGTAAATATATGCTTGTATATATGTATTTGTATATATGTAGGTATGTATGTGTGGATACATGTTTGTATGTGTATATACATGTATGTATGTAGATGTTTGTACTTATATGTATGTATGTATATATGCATTTATGTTTGTAAATGTATGTATGTACATATATGTAGGTATGTATGTGTGTATACAAGTATGTATGTAGATGTACGTACTTATATGTATGTATGTATGTATGTATACATGTATGTTTGTAAATGTATGTATGTACATATATGTAGGTATGTATGTGTGTATACAAGTATGTATGTAGATGTATGTACTTATATGTATGTATGTATGTATACATGTATGTTTGTAAATGTATGTATGTACATATATGTAGGTATGTATGTGTGTATACATGTTTGTATGTGTGTGCATATATGTAGGGATTTATGTGTGTATACATGTATATATGTAAATGATGTATGCAAATATATGTAGGTATGTATGTGTGTATACACGTATGTATGTAGATGTATGTACTTATATGTATGTATGTATGTATGTATACATGTATTTTTATAAATATATGTATGTATATATTTGTATGTATGTGTGTATACATGTATGTATGTAGATGTATGTACTGATATGTATGTATGTATACATGTATGTTTGTAAATGTATGTATGTACATATATTTAGGTATGTATGTGTGTATACATGTATGTATTTAGATGTACTTATATGTATGTATGTATGTATGTATACATGTATGTTTGTAAATGTATGTATGTACATATATGTAGGTATGTATGTGTGTATACATGTATGTATGTAGATGTATGTACTTATATGTATGTATGTATGTATACATGTATGTTTGTAAATGTATGTATGTACATATTTAAGTAGGTATGTGTGTGTACCTGTATGTATGTAAATATATGTGCGTACATATGTGGAGGTATGTATGAGTGTATACATTTATATATATATATATTTTTTAACTTATTTATTTTATATATGGGTATGTAGGTATATGTACAAATGTGTGTGTATGTTTATGTATGTATGTCTATGTATGTCTTTATATGTCTAAGTATATATTTGTTTATATCTTTGGTTGTATACCATTAATTATATATTTAGCGATATGTGTTGGTAAATATATGTGTATATAAGTAAATATATGCTTGTATATATGTATGTGTATATATGTAGGTACGTATGTGTGGATACATGTTTGTATGTGTGTGCATATATGTAGGGATTTATGTGTGTATACATGTATATATGTAAATGATGTATGTAAATATATGTAGGTATGCATGTGTGTATACATGTATGTATGTAGATGTATGTACTTATATGTATGTATGTATGTATGTATACATGTATGTTTGTAAATGTACATATGTACATATATGTATGTATGTGTGTATACATGTATGTATGTAGATGTATGTACATATATGTATGTATGTATGTGTACATGTATGTTTGTAAATGTATGTATGTACATATATGTAGGTATGTATGTGTGTATACATGTATGTATGTAGATGTATGTACTTATATGTATGTATGTATGTATACATGTATGTTTGTAAATGTATGTATGTACATATATGTAGGTATGTATGTGTGTGTACCTGTATGTATGTAAATATATGTGCGTGCATATGTGGAGGTATGTATGAGTGTATACATTTATATATATATATTTTTTTTAACTTATTTATTTTATATATGGGTATGTAGGTATATGTACAAATGTGTGTGTATGTTTATGTATGTATGTCTATGTATGTCTTTATATGTCTAAGTATATATTTGTTTATATCTTTGTTTGTATACCATTAATTATATATTTAGCGATGTGTGTTGGTAAATATATGTGTATATAAGTAAATATATGCTTGTATATATGTATGTGTATATATGTAGGTATGTATGTGTGGATACATGTTTGTATGTGTGTATACATGTATGTATGTAAATGATGTATGTAAATATTTGTAGGTATGTATGTGTGTATACACGTATGTATGTAGATGTATGTACTTATATTTATGTATGTATGTATGTATACATGTATTTTTGTAAATGTATGTATGTACATATATGTAGGTATGTATGTGTGTATACAAGTATGTATGTAAATGTATGTATTTATATGTATGTATGTATGTATACATGTATGTTTGTAAATGTATGTATGTACATATATGTAGGTATGTATGTGTGTATACATGTTTGTATGTGTGTGCATATATGTAGGGATTTATGTGTGTATACATGTATATATGTAAATGATGTATGTAAATATATGTAGGTATGTATGTGTGTATACATGTATGTATGTAGATGTGTGTACTTATATGTATGTATGTATGTATATATGCATTTATGTTTGTAAATGTATGTATGTATAT
Organism: Fistularia commersonii; assembly: GCF_037954325.1. NCBI lineage: Eukaryota > Metazoa > Chordata > Actinopteri > Syngnathiformes > Fistulariidae > Fistularia > Fistularia commersonii. Next base: position 6,670,248 of record NC_141319.1, on the reverse strand, counting down.
ATTTGTATGTATGTGTGTATACATGTATGTATGTAGATGTATGTACTTATATGTATGTATGTATACATGTATGTTCGTAAATGTATGTATGTACATATATGTAGGTATGTATGTGTGTATACAAGTATGTATGTAGATGTATGTACTGATATGTATGTATGTATGTATACATGTATGTTTGTAAATGTATGTATGTACATATATGTAGGTATGTATGTGTGTATACATGTTTGTATGTGTGTGCATATATGTAGGGATTTATGTGTGTATACATGTATATATGTAAATGATGTATGTAAATATATGTAGGTATGTATGTGTGTATACACGTATGTATGTAGATGTATGTACTTATATGTATGTATGTATGTATGTATACATGTATTTTTGTAAATGTATGTATGTATATATTTGTATGTATGTGTGTATACATGTATGTATGTAGATGTATGTACTTATATGTATGTATGTATACATGTATGTTTGTAAATGTATGTATGTACATATATGTAGGTATGTATGTGTGTATACATGTATGTATTTAGATGTACTTACATGTATGTATGTATGTATACATGTATGTTTGTAAATGTATGTATGTACATATATGTAGGTATGTATGTGTGTATACATGTATGTATGTAGATGTATGTACTTATATGTATGTATATATGTATGTATGTATGTTTGTAAATGTATGTATGTACATATTTACGTATGTATGTGTGTGTACCTGTATGTATGTAAATATATGTGCGTACATATGTGGAGGTATGTATGAGTGTATCCATTTATATATATGTTTTTTTAATTTTATTTTATATATGGGTATGTAGGTATGGGTACAAATGTGTGTGTATGTTTATGTATGAATGTGTGTATGCATGTACGTGTTTGTTTATATGTACGTATGTATCTATGAAGGTATGTATGTGTATTTATATTGGTGTGTTTGTTTGGACATATGTCAGTATGAATGTATGTATAGATATATTTATGCATACGTGCGTGCATATATACAAACATCAACTCATGCACGCTTACATATATGTATGTATGTGTGTTTACATACTGTATGTAGGAATAATTGTGTGTCTACATGTATTTATGTAAGTATCAATGTGTGTATATATATATGTATATATGTATGTATGTATGTATGTTTGTGTATATATATATATGTATTTTTTCATGGGTGCGTATAAGTGAAGTTTTGTAATTTCGAAATTTTGTGTGTATAAATGTTGGTATTTTAGTGTTTAATGTATGTGTGTGTATATATATGTGTATATATATGTAAGAAACTGTGTTCATGCAGATTACATATATACCTGCATGAACACACATAAAATACAAACATACACACATATATACACACAGTTTTTACAAATATACACACATATAGACACACATAAATTAAACACATACATACCAACATATTTACACACAACATTTTAAGTATGTATGTCTGTATACATGTTTGTGAATACTTATGTGTATATATGTATGTATGTATGTGTTCATATATCTATGTATGTATGTATGTATGTGTGTATAAATGTATGTATATATGGATGTATGTCTGTATGTATGTGTGTGTTTATATTTAGATGTGTGTGTATGCATACATGGATATATCTATGTGTGTTTATTTGTAAGTATAGATGTATTTATGTAGGTATCTAAAAGTGTATTTAGATGTAGGTATAGATGTGTGTATGTGTACATTTATACACACCTGCATGCATACATGAGTGTGTACTTGCTTGTATGAATGCATACGTGCGCTTTGTGTGCATGCTTGTATACATGTGTGCTTTCATGTGTCTGTGTGCTTTCTTTAGTGTCTGTGTGCATGCATACAGGCATACACATACATGCATGGAGGTATGTATGTGTGCATACATATGTATGTATATGTGTATAAATGTGAACATGTGGTAGGTGAGTATATATTTATGTATGAGTGTGTGTATATGTTATAGATTTGCGTGTATTTGTAGATAGGTATGTATGTATCTATGTCTGAATGTATGTATACCTGATTGTATGTTTTTTAAGTAGATATATATTTGTGTGTGTTTATATATATAGGTATGTATACATATATATGTTTATAAATATATATGGATATGTGTAGGTATGTATGTGTGTATACAATTATGAATGTGTTTGTACCTTTATTATATATGTGGGTGAGCATATGTATTTGTTTGTATAAATATAGGTATGTAAACATATATAAACGTATGTTTACACGTATAAACATACGTTTATACATATAGTTTATACTATGTTTGTATAGTTTGTATAGTATGTATTTATGTAGGTTTCTATAAGTATATATATATATCTATGTATGTATGTATGTATGTGTGTTTGAATTTATAAATATATATGTAGGTATGTATGTGAGTATACACATATGTATTTATATGTGTGTATATTCGTGGGTATATGTAGTGTGTATACATGTATGTATATATTTATTTGTGTATGTATGTATGTATGTATGGATGTATGCATGTACATGTATGTTAGTAAATATTTTGTGTGTATGTATGTGTATGAACATGTATAAACATACCTATGTATGTATGTATATATGTATGTGTGTCTAAATATATGTATGTATATATGCAAGTATGTTTGTGTGTGTACATGAATCTGTACATATGTAGGTAAGCATGTTTGTATATGATTATGAATGCGTGTTTATATGTATGTATATATGTATTTATTTATGTGTGTGTATATATGTTGGTATGTGGGTTTTATATATGTAGGAGTCTGTGTGTGTATACATGTATGTATGTATATATATATATATATATATATATATATATAGACGTATAAAGATCGACTTGTATGGGTGAATTTATGTATCTAGGAGTACATTTGTATGTATGCACGTATGTCTATACACATAGCATACATACCTATGTATATATACAAACTTACATACATGTATACAAATATACATATAAATACATACATACGAACACATGTACACACATACACATGTATACACACACAGATACCTACATATATGCAAATACGTACGGATATATACATACATATGTATATATATGTATGTATGTCTTTATATGTCTAAGTATATTTTTGTTTATATCTTTGTTTGTATACATGTAATTATATATTTAGCTATGTGTGTTGGTAAATATATGTGTATATAAGTAAATATATGCTTGTATATATGTATGTGTATATATGTAGGTATGTATGTGTGGATACATGTTTGTATGCGTGTGCATATATGTAGGGATTTATGTGTGTATACATGTATATATGTAAATGATGTATGTAAATATATGTAGGTATGTATGTGTGTATACATGTATGTATGTAGATGTATGTACTTATATGTATGTATGCATACATGTATGTTTGTAAATGTACATATGTACATATATGTATGTATGTGTGTATACATGTATGTTTGTACATGTATGTATGTACATATATGTAGGTATGTATGTGTGTATACATGTATGTATGTAGATGTATGTACTTATATGTATGTATGTATGTGTACATGTATGTTTGTAAATGTATGTATGTACATATATGTAGGTATGTATGTGTGTATACATGTATGTATGTAGATGTATGTACTTATATGTATGTATGTATGTATACATGTATGTTTGTAAATGTATGTATGTACATATATGTAGGTATGTATGTGTGTGTACCTGTATGTATGTAAATATATGTGCGTACATATGTGGAGGTATGTATGAGTGTATACATTTATATATATTTTTTTTTTTTAACTTATTTATTTTATATATGGGTATGTAGGCATATGTACAAATGTGTGTGTATGTTTATGTATGTATGTCTATGTATGTCTTTATATGTCTAAGTATATATTTGTTTATATCTTTGTTTGTATACCATTAATTATATATTTAGCTATGTGTGTTGGTAAATATATGTGTATATAAGTAAATATATGCTTGTATATATGTATGTGTATATATGTATGTATGTATGTGTGGATACATGTTTGTATGTGTCTGCATATATGTAGGGATTTATGTGTGTACTTATATGTATGTATGTATGTATATATGCATTTATGTTTGTAAATATATGTATGTACATATATGTAGGTATGTATGTGTGTGTACAAGTATGTATGTAGATGTATGTACTTACATGTATGTATGTATGTATACATGTATGTTTGTAAATGTATGTATGTACATATATGTAGGTATGTATGTGTGTATACACGTATGTATGTCGATGTATGTACTTATATGTATGTATGTATGTATGTATACATGTATGTTTGTAAATGTACATATGTACATATATGTATGTATGTGTGTATACATGTATGTATGTAGATGTATGTACTTATATGTATGTATGTATGTGTACATGTATGTTTGTAAATGTATGTATGTACATATATGTAGGTATGTATGTGTGTGTACCTGTATGTATGTAAATATATGTGCGTACATATGTGGAGGTATGTATGAGTGTATACATTTATATATATATATATTTTTTTTAACTTATTTATTTTATATATGGGTATGTAGGTATATGTACAAATGTGTGTGTATGTTTATGTATGTATGTCTATGTATGTCTTTATATGTCTAAGTATGTATTTGTTTATATCTTTGTTTGTATACCATTAATTATATATTTAGCGATGTGTGTTGGTAAATATATGTGTATATAAGTAAATATATGCTTGTATATATGTATGTGTATATATGTAGGTATGTATGGGTGGATACATGTTTGTATGTGTGTATACATGTATGTATGTAGATGTGTGTACTTATATGTATGTATGTATGTATATATGCATTTATGTTTGTAAATGTATGTATGTACATATATGTAGGTATGTATGTGTGTATACAAGTATGTATGTAGATGTATGTACTTATATGTATGTATGTATGTATACATGTATGTTTGTAAATGTATGTATGTACATATATGTAGGTATGTATGTGTGTATACATGTTTGTATGTGTGTGCATATATGTAGGGATTTATGTGTGTATACATGTATATATGTAAATGATGTATGTAAATATATGTAGGTATGTATGTGTGTATACATGTATGTATGTAGATGTATGTACTTATATGTATGTATGCATACATGTATGTTTGTAAATGTACATATGTACATATATGTATGTATGTGTGTATACATGTATGTTTGTACATGTATGTATGTACATATATGTAGGTATGTATGTGTGTATACATGTATGTATGTAGATGTATGTACTTATATGTATGTATGTATGTGTACATGTATGTTTGTAAATGTATGTATGTACATATATGTAGGTATGTATGTGTGTATACATGTATGTATGTAGATGTATGTACTTATATGTATGTATGTATGTATACATGTATGTTTGTAAATGTATGTATGTACATATATGTAGGTATGTATGTGTGTGTACCTGTATGTATGTAAATATATGTGCGTACATATGTGGAGGTATGTATGAGTGTATACATTTATATATATTTTTTTTTTTTAACTTATTTATTTTATATATGGGTATGTAGGCATATGTACAAATGTGTGTGTATGTTTATGTATGTATGTCTATGTATGTCTTTATATGTCTAAGTATATATTTGTTTATATCTTTGTTTGTATACCATTAATTATATATTTAGCTATGTGTGTTGGTAAATATATGTGTATATAAGTAAATATATGCTTGTATATATGTATGTGTATATATGTATGTATGTATGTGTGGATACATGTTTGTATGTGTCTGCATATATGTAGGGATTTATGTGTGTACTTATATGTATGTATGTATGTATATATGCATTTATGTTTGTAAATATATGTATGTACATATATGTAGGTATGTATGTGTGTGTACAAGTATGTATGTAGATGTATGTACTTACATGTATGTATGTATGTATACATGTATGTTTGTAAATGTATGTATGTACATATATGTAGGTATGTATGTGTGTATACACGTATGTATGTCGATGTATGTACTTATATGTATGTATGTATGTATGTATACATGTATGTTTGTAAATGTACATATGTACATATATGTATGTATGTGTGTATACATGTATGTATGTAGATGTATGTACTTATATGTATGTATGTATGTGTACATGTATGTTTGTAAATGTATGTATGTACATATATGTAGGTATGTATGTGTGTGTACCTGTATGTATGTAAATATATGTGCGTACATATGTGGAGGTATGTATGAGTGTATACATTTATATATATATATATTTTTTTTAACTTATTTATTTTATATATGGGTATGTAGGTATATGTACAAATGTGTGTGTATGTTTATGTATGTATGTCTATGTATGTCTTTATATGTCTAAGTATGTATTTGTTTATATCTTTGTTTGTATACCATTAATTATATATTTAGCGATGTGTGTTGGTAAATATATGTGTATATAAGTAAATATATGCTTGTATATATGTATGTGTATATATGTAGGTATGTATGGGTGGATACATGTTTGTATGTGTGTATACATGTATGTATGTAGATGTGTGTACTTATATGTATGTATGTATGTATATATGCATTTATGTTTGTAAATGTATGTATGTACATATATGTAGGTATGTATGTGTGTATACAAGTATGTATGTAGATGTATGTACTTATATGTATGTATGTATGTATACATGTATGTTTGTAAATGTATGTATGTACATATATGTAGGTATGTATGTGTGTATACATGTTTGTATGTGTGTGCATATATGTAGGGATTTATGTGTGTATACATGTATATATGTAAATGATGTATGTAAATATATGTAGGTATGTATGTGTGTATACACGTATGTATGTAGATGTATGTACTTATATGTATGTATCTATGTATGTATGTATACATGTATTTTTGTAAATGTATGTATATATTTGTATGTATGTGTGTATACATGTATGTATGTAGATGTATGTACTTATATGTATGTATTTATACATGTATGTTTGTAAATGTATGTATGTACATATATGTAGGTATGTATGTGTGTATACATGTATGTATTTAGATGTACTTATATGTATGTATGTATGTATACATGTATGTTTGTAAATGTATGTATGTACATATATGTAGGTATGTATGTGTGTATACATGTTTGTATGTGTGTGCATATATGTAGGGATTTATGTGTGTATACATGTATATATGTAAATGATGTATGTAAATATATGTAGGTATGTATGTCTGTATACACGTATGTATGTAGATGTATGTACTTATATGTATGTATGTATATATGTATGTATACATGCATTTTTGTAAATGTATGTATGTATATATTTGTATGTATGTGTGTATACATGTATGTATGTAGATGTATGTACTTATATGTATGTATGTATACATGTATGTTTGTAAATGTATGTATGTACATATATGTAGGTATGTATGTGTGTATACATGTATGTATGTAGATGTATGTACTTATATGTATGTATGTATGTATACATGTATGTTTGTAAATGTATGTATGTACATATTTACGTAGGTATGTGTGTGTACCTATGTGTATGTAAATATATGTGCGTACATATGTGGAGGTATGTATGAGTGTATCCATTTATATATATGTTTTTTTTAATTTTATTTTATATATGGGTATGTAGGTATGGGTACAAGTGTGTGTGTATGTTTATGTATGTATGTGTGTATGCATGTACGTGTTTGTTTATATGTACGTATGTATCTATGAAGGTATGTATGTGTATTTATATTGGTGTGTTTGTTTGGACATGTGTCAGTATGAATGTATGTATAGATATATGCATGCATACTTGCGTGCATATATACAAACATTAACTCATGCACGCTTACATATATGTATGTATGTGTGTTTACATACTGTATGTAGGAATAATTGTGTGTCTACATGTATTTATGTAAGTATCAATGTGTGTATATATATATGTATATATGTATGTATGTATGTATGTTTGTGTATATATATGTATTTTTTCATGGGTGCGTATAAGTGAAGTTTTGTAATTTCGAAATTTTGTGTGTATAAATGTTGGTATTTATGTGTTTAATGTATGTGTGTGTATATATATGTGTATATATATGTAAGAAACTGTGTTCATGCAGATTACATATATACCTGCATGAACACACATAAAGTACAAACATACACACATATATACACACAGTTTTTACAAATATACACACATATAGACACACATAAATTAAACACATACATACCAACATATTTACACACAACATTTTAAGTATGTATGTCTGTATACATGTTTGTGAATACTTATGTGTATATATGTATGTATGTATGTGTTCATATATCTATGTATGTATGTATGTATGTGTGTATAAATGTATGTATATATGCATGTATGTCTGTATGTATGTGTGTGTTTATATTTAGATGTGTATGTATGCATACATGGATATATTTATGTGTGTTTATTTGTAAGTATAGATGTATTTATGTAGGTATCTAAAAGTGTATTTAGATGTAGGTATAGATGTGTGTATGTGTACATTTATACACACCTGCATGCATACATGAGTGTGTACTTGCTTGTATGAATGCATACGTGCGCTTTGTGTGCATGCGTGTATACATGTGTGCTTTCATGTGTCTGTGTGCTTTCTTTAGTGTCTGTGTGCATGCATACAGGCATACACATACATGCATGTAGGTATGTATGTGTGCATACATATGTATGTATATGTGTATAAATGTGAACATGTGGTAGGTGAGTATATATTTATGTATGAGTGTGTGTATATGTTATAGATTTGTGTGTATTTGTAGATAGGTATGTATGTATCTATGTCTGAATGTATGTATACCTGATTGTATGTTTTTTAAGTAGATATATATTTGTGTGTGTTTATATATATAGGTATGTATACATATATATGTTTATAAATATATATGGATATGTGTAGGTATGTATGTGTGTATACAATTATGACTGTGTTTGTACCTTTATTATATATGTGGGTGAGCATATGTATTTGTTTGTATAAATATAGGTATGTAAACATATATATACGTATGTTTATACGTATAAACATACGTTTATACATATAGTTTATACTATGTTTGTATAGTTTGTATAGTATGTATTTATGTAGGTTTCTATAAGTATATATATATATCTATGTATGTATGTATGTATGTGTGTTTGAATTTATAAATATATATGTAGGTATGTATGTGAGTATACACATATGTATTTATATGTGTGTATATTCGTAGGTATATGTAGTGTGTATACATGTATGTATATATTTATTTGTGTATGTATGTATGTATGTATGGATGTATGCATGTACATGTATGTTAGTAAATATTTTGTGTGTATGTATGTGTATGAACATGTATAAACATACCTATGTATGTATGTATATATGTATGTGCGTCTAAATATATGTATGTATATATGCAAGTATGTTTGTGTGTGTACATGAATCTGTACATATGTAGGTAAGCATGTTTGTATATAATTATGAATGCGTGTTTATATGTATGTATATATGTATTTATTTATGTGTGTGTATATATGTTGGTATGTGGGTTTTATATATGTAGGAGTCTGTGTGTGTATACATATATATATATATATATATATATATATATATATATATATATATAGAGGTATAAAGATCGACTTGTATGGGTGAATTTATGTATCTAGGAGTATATTTGTATGTATGCACGTATGTCTATACGCATAGCATACATACCTATGTATATATACAAACTTACATACATGTATACAAATATACATATATGTATATATATATGTATGTGTATATATGTAGGTATGTATGTGTGGATACATGTTTGTATGTGTGTGCATATATGTAGGGATTTATGTGTGTATACATGTATATATGTAAATGATGTATGTAAATATATGTAGGTATGTATGTGTGTATACATGTATGTATGTATGTATGTAGATGTATGTACTTATATGTATGTATGTATGTATGTATACATGTATGTTTGTAAATGTACATATGCACATATATGTATGTATGTGTGTATACATGTATGTATGTAGATGTATGTACTTATATGTATGTATGTATGTGTACATGTATGTTTGTAAATGTATGTATGTACATATATGTAGGTATGTATGTATACATGTATGTATGTAGATGTATGTACTTATATGTATGTATGTATGTGTACATGTATGTTTGTAAATGTATGTATGTACATATATGTAGGTATGTATGTGTGTATACATGTATGTATGTAGATGTATGAACTTATATGTATGTATGTATGTGTACATGTATGTTTGTAAATGTATGTATGTACATATATGTAGGTATGTATGTGTTTGTACCTGTATGTATGTAAATATATGTGCGTACATATGTGGAGGTATGTATGAGTGTATACATTTATATATTTTTTTTTTAACTTATTTATTTTATATATGGGTATGTAGGTATATGTACAAATGTATGTGTATGTTTATGTATGTATGTGTATGTATGTCTTTATATGTCTAAGTATATATTTGTTTATATCTTTGTTTGTATACCATTAATTATATATTTAGCGATGTGTGTTGGTAAATATATGTGTATATAAGTAAATATATGCTTGTATATATGTATGTGTATATATGTAGGTATGTATGTGTGGATACATGTTTGTATGTGTGTATACATGTATGTATGTAGATGTGTGTACTTATATGTATGTATGTATGTATGTATACATGTATGTTTGTAAATGTATGTATGTACATATATGTAGGTATGTATGTGTGTATACATGTATGTTATTAGATGTATGTACTTATATGTATGTATGTATACATGTATGTTTGTAAATGTATGTATGTACATATATGTAGGTATGTATGTGTGTGTACCTGTATGTATGTAAATATATGTGCATACATATGTGGAGGTATGTATGAGTGTATACATTTATATACATGGGTATGTAGGTATAGGTAAAAAATGTGTGTGTATGTTTATGTATGTATGTGTGTATGTATGTATGTGTTTGTTTACATGTACGTATGTATCTATTAAGGTATGTATGTGTATTTATATAGGTGTGTTTGTTTGGACATGTGTCAGTATGAATGTATTTATAGATATATGCATGCATACGTGCGTGCATATATACAAACATTAACTCATGCACGCTTACATATATGTATGTATGTGTGTTAACTTACTGTATGTAGGTATAATTGTGTGTCTACATGTATTTATGTAAGTATCAATGTGTGTGTATATATATGTATGTATGTATGTATGTATGTATGTATGTATGTATGTATGTATGTTTGTGTATATATATGTATGTATTTTTTCATGGGTGCGTATAAGTGAAGTTTTGTAATTTCGAAATTTTGTGTGTATAAATGTTGGTATTTTAGTGTTTAATGTATGTGTGTGTATATATATGTGTATATATATGTAAGAATCTGTGTTCATGCAGATTACATACATACCTGCATGAACACACATAAAGTACAAACATACACACATATATACACACAGTTTTTACAAACATACACACATACATATAGACACACATAAATTAAACACATACATACCAACATATTTACACACAACATTTTAAGTATGTATGTCTGTATACATGTTTGTATATACTTATGTGTATATATGTATGTATGTATGTGTGTGTTTATATCTAGATGTGTATGTATGCATACATGGATATATCTATGTGTGTTTATTTGTAAGTATAAATGTATTTATGTAGGTATCTAAAAGTGTATATAGATGTAGGTATGTATGTGTGTATGTGTACATTTATACACACCTGCATGCATACATGAATGTGTACTTGCTTGTATGAATGCATACGTGCGCTTTGTGTGCATGCGTGTATACATGTGTGCTTTTATGTGTCTGTGTGCTTTCTTTAGTGTCTGTGTACATGCATACAGGCATACACATGCATGCATGTAGGTATGTATGTGTGCATACATATGTATGTATATGTGTATAAATGTGAACATATGTATATAGGTAGGTGAGTATATATCTATGTATGAGTGTGTGTATATGTAATAGGTTTGCGTGTATTTGTAGATATGTATGTAAGTATCTATGTCTGAATGTATGTATACCTGACTGTATGTTTTTTATGTTGATATATATTTGTGTGTGTATATATGTAGGTATGTATACATGTGTATATGTTTATAAATATATATGGATATGTGTAGGTATGTATGTGTGTATACAATTATGAACGTGTTTGTACCTTTATTATATAAATGGGTGTGTATATGTATTTGTTTGTATATATATAGGTATGTAAACATATATTTATGTATGTATGTGTATTTATGTACGTATGTTTATATATGTAGGTATGTAGGGTTTCATACATGTATGAAGGTGTGCATATATGCAGGTATGTATGTGTGCTTGTATGTGTGTATATATGTATGTAGGTATGTCTGTATATATTTTTGTATGAGTATGTGTGTATGTTATAGCTATGTGTGTATAAGACGGTCTGTTTGTATATATGTATTTATGAATGTATGTTTCTATGTCTGTATACATGTATGTACGTATGTGTGAGCACATGTATGTATGCGTGTATACACTTATGTATGTTTTAAGTAGGTATATTTGTTGATATGTATACATGTGTATACATATCTGTGTAGAAACATGTGTGTATACATGTATAAACATGTATGTATATATGAAGGTATGTATGTGTGTATACATGTATGTGTGAGTATACATGTTTGTATATATATTATGTGTGTGTATATATGTGTGTACATGTATGTATGCATGTATTTTTGTCTTTATATGTAGATATGTATGTGCTCATACATTTATGTATGTATGTGTGTATACATATAAACATACATACATATACACGCATACATGTATAAACACATATATATCTACACATATACAAACATGTTTACACACCCACATTTATATACATATACATACATACATACATATATACATACATATACATACATGTATGCACAAAATTTACACATACATACCCAGATAAATGCATAAATATATGTGTACATACACATACATACAATCACTTTGAAATCTGGTCAGTCTTATATATGGTGAAGTTCTGCTTTCATTTCAAAACCCTCGGACAGTGTGTGTGTATATATATATTTATGTATGTATGTATGACTGTACATGTATGTTAATAAGTATTTTTATCTGTATAAGCATGTATGTGTTCATACATACCTATGTATGTATGTATGTATGTATGTATGTATGTATGTATGTAAGTATGTGAGATGAGATGAGAACAACTTTATTTCACATACATACATAGATACATACATACATATGTATACATATGTATGTACATATACATGTACACATGTGTATACATATGTATGTATACATATGTACATAGATACATACATACATATATATACATATGTATGTATGTATGTGTGTCTATATATATGTATGTATATATGTAGGTTGTTTGTGTTTGTACATGTATGTTTGTATATATTTTTGTATATATATGTATATATGTGTGTATACATATATAACTGTATATATGTAGGTACGTTTGTTTGTATATGATAATGAATGTGTGTTTATGTATTTATGTGTGTGTATATATTTAGGTATGTATGTATGTATACATGTATGCATATAATTTATGTCAGTAAATATATGTAATATATGTTTGTTTGTGTGTATATGTTTGTACATATATGTAGGTATTTATGTGTGTATAATTATGTATTTAAATGTATGTACATATATGTAGGTATGTATGTAAATGTGTGTATGTACATACATACATGTATGTATGTATACATGTATGTATGTACATATATGTAGGTATTTATGTATACTTTTATGTAAATGCATATCTAGATAGAGATATATAAGAGAAAATGCTGTTTGTGGTTGATTCGTTCTGACAGGCAGGCAGCTCGACTCTTACCGTTCATTTAGGACCATCATAACCACTGGTTCAGTCATACATACATATTTCCTCACTTTGTAAGAAGTAAAAGAATTTATTTACCTCAACTGTGACAAAGTTATCACATGTGTGTTTGTTCCTATAACAATGTTTACAAAAAGTGTTAATAAGTTCTACCTTTGTTTTATTGTTCAAAATAAGTGACTGAGCAGAAACATACAAACATTTGTCCAAACAATTCGGCACCGGAAATGACGTAATTCTTTTCTGTTTTTTCCAACCGATGTTATAAATTAGGGGGCGTGGCCAACGAGCAGACCGGAAGTGGAGCCCAGCGAGCCAGCAGGAGCGGTGGCGAGGGACGCCGACTCCGTGAGACAAACAAATTTAAACGTTTTTACTGATGAAATTGCTACAATTCGATGAACGAGCACACTAATCAAATTGCTCAGAGAGAGGAAGTGAAATTCGTAACCGTAATTTTGTTTCATTCAAAGGTGAGACCTCGACGGGCAGCAGGTAAGAGGCTAGTAGCATTAGCATCGAGCTTCTTTGCTATCGCTGCTCAGTTCAGGACAGACTTGTTGTTGACGTTCAAATCTAAAGTGCTCGTTTACAATTGCATGTAAATGCTGCAATTGCTGAAGTTACGTTGATAAGCAGTCTGTAGCCAAAACCTCTCCGAAGTATTTGCATGTTAGTCTGCATTTTGACAAAATCCCAAATTAAGTACATTGTGATGTGTAGTGGGACCGAGCAGAAGTGCAAAGGTTTTTTCTGCAAAAGACAGAATACATGTGTGTGAATGACAGTGAAAAGGTGGAAGACTTTAAGCACACTTGTCAACAGTGCAGAGCAATGGAGGGTTTGGAAGAGGATATTTATGGATGGATTGAATTAGGACATGATGTTAGTTGATCTGAGGATAAAGAATGCAAGGAAGAGATGGTTTGCTGAAGAGAGAAGAAGTTTTAAATGGTAAAGTAACAAACTTTATCTCTCCAGCACTTTGCATTCAATGCCCTTAAATAATTCTTTCTCATGGATCAGACCTGTAAAACAGACAGTTCATCTGTTGATATAACAGTCTGAAGTTAGTCATTTTGTTGGATATTGTTTTTTTCCCAGCAATATGAATTGCCATATTGAGAGTGATAAAATAGCAAACAATACTCAGGGTTTGAGTAGGATTGAAAGGTAAATATGTTCTATTTCAAGTTCAGCACATGAATTTTAAAGATTGATTCCAATCATCAAATTGGCACATGAAATGATTCATTAAATCTTTTTTATTTTTGAAGTCTTGAGATGATGCCAGCGTTAATATTTTTTAAACAGCTTCCAAGTTGAATGTTGTCCAATGAGTGATGTAACTTGTTGTGATCTCCTTGAGCACCTCAGATGGTTTGGTGTGGATTGGAGCGTCTGTGCAGAGTAACTTCATTTGTGACGCCACGGAGGCCGTAGCAGCACGTCAATGGCAGCTTCAATTTTAAATAAAGTTCCTTTTTCATCATATTGGAGTCTGTGTTGTATGTATATTGGCATACTTGTTGTGTTAAATATATCTATACATACATAACTATATATACAAAACTACTTATTATATATGTCTTAATGATTGATTGGGAAAAAATTAAAAGTTACCTTTTCTATCGGGGACACACTCACACATGAGCCCCCCCGCCTCGGCGGGGTGGCTCGGGGTGGCCGGCGCCCATCTCTCAGCCTATAGGGCCGCCCTGCATTGCACAGGGCCACTCACACCATTCATTCCTAGGGACACTTTACAGTTGCCAATCAACTTAAATGCATGCTTTTGGCCAGTGGGAGGAAGGGAGGAACCCACGCGGACACGGGGAGAACATGCCAACTCCACACAGAGGCAACTGCACACAGTAGTTGCTGTGGGGATTGAACCCGAGTTGCTTTGCTGTGAGGCTACAGCTCTAACCGCTGCGCCACCGAGCCGCCCGCCAGTGATCTATTCGGACGTTATATTTGACATATACGTTGTATGTATGTATATAATACATATATATATATATATGTGTGTGTGTGTATATATATAGAGAGAGAGACAAACATAAATTCATACACACATATACATACATAACATACATGCTTACATACATGCTTGCATGCACGTATGTATGTGTATACATATATTTATGTTTGTATATATATATGTATGTTTATATTAATTTAGGCAAATTAGTGTTCATACATGTATGGATGTATGTGTGTATATATGTGTATACCTGTAGATATACCCGAAGGAGATGTTTCCATATACCTAAAGTGTGGATGCACTTCTTGCTCATCTTCGTAACACAACAGGACAGGTATGTATGTATGTATGTATGTATGTATGCATGTATGTATGTATGTATACGAGACCATCTCAGCCATACATACATAAATGTATGAAGAGATACATACCACCATATATACTCCTACATACATATATTCACACATACATGTCGACCTTTATACGTATATATACATACATACATGTATACACATACATACCAACACATACATATAATTACATACATGTATACACACACAGATTCCTACATATATACATACAAATATATAGACACACATAATTGCATGCATGAACACATAAATACCAACATATATAATCATACAAAAATGCATGTATATACTCATAGATACATACAAAATACAAACATACATGTATACACAAACAAACATACATATCACAAACATATCACATGGCGGCAACTCAGTGCATTTAGGCATGTAGACGTGGTCAAGACAATCTCTTGCAGTTCAAACCGAGCATCAGTCTGGGGAAGAAAGGTGATTTGAGTGACTTTGAACGTGGCATGGTTGTTGGTGCCAGAAGGGCTGGTCTGAGTATTTCAGAAACTGCTGACCTACTGGGATTTTCACGCACAACCATCTCTAGGGTTTACAGAGAATGGTCCGAAAAAGAGAAAATATCCAGTGAGTGGCAGTTCTGTGGGCGGAAATGCCTTGTTGATGCCAGAGGTCAGAGGAGAATGGCAAGACTGGTTCCAGCTGATAGAAAGGCAACAGTGACTCAAATAACCACCCGTTACAACCAAGGTAGGCAGAAGAGCATCTCTGAATGCACAGTATGTCCAACTTTGAGGCAGATGGGCTACAGCAGCAGAAGACCACGCTGGGTGCCACTCCTTTCAGCTAAGAACAGGAAACTGAGGCTACAATTTGCACAGGCTCATCGAAATTGGACAATAGAGGTTTGGAAAAACGTCGCCTGGTCTGATGAGTCTCGATTTCTGCCGCGACATTCGGATGGTCGGTTCAGAATTTGGCGTCAACAACATAAAAGCATGGATCCATCCTGCCTTGTATCAGCAGTTCAGGCTGCTGGTGGTGGAGGTGTAATGGTGTGAGGAATATTTTCTTGGCACTCTTTGGGCCCCTTGGTACCAATTGAGCATCGTTGCAACGCCACAGCCTCCCTGAGTGATGTTGCTGACCACGTCCATCCCTTTATGACCACAATGTACCCAACTTCTGATGGCTACTTTCAGCAGGATAATGCACCATGTCATAAAGCTGGAATCATCTCAGACTGGTTTCTTGAACATGACAATAAGTTCATTGTACTCAAATGGCCTCCACAGTCACCAGATCTCAATCCAATAGAGCATCTTTGGGATGTGGTGGAACGGGAGATTGGCATCATGGATGTGCAGCCGACAAATCTGAGCCAACTGTGTGATGCCATCATGTCAATATGGACCAAACTCTCTGAGGAATGCTTCCAGCACCTTGTTGAATCTATGCCACGAAGAGTTGAGGCAGTTCTGAAGGCAAAAGGGGGTCAAACCCGTTACTAGCATGGTGTACCTAATAAAGTGTCCGGTGAGTGTATATACATAAGTGTATACACATTCATGCGTACTTGTTCATGCCTACATTCATACCTATTTGTGACTATACTTGTATGTATGGCTATATATATATTTAGGTGACTGTGTTGGAACACATGTATGTATATATGTAGGTTTGTATGTGGTTATACCTGTATGTATATATACATGTATATATGTAGGTGTGTGTGTGCATTTATACATGCATATGCATGCATGCACATGCATATACGAGTGCTTACTTGCGCACGTATATGTGAATGCATGCAGGCATACACACCCTACCATGGATGCATGAATGTAAATATGTATAAGTTTATCCATTTGTTTGAATGTTTGTGTGTTTATATATGTATGTATATATGTAGGTATATAAATGTGCATAAATCTATGTATGTATGTGTGTGTCTATATTTAGATATGTATGTGTGCATACATAGATGTATATATTTTGTGTGTAACCCTGTATGTTTACAGACATATATTTATATATGTATGTATGTACGTATGTATGTGTGTATATATAGTGTATGTATGTGAGTCGATATATAGATGGTTTCATACATGTATTTATGTATGTATGTATGTATGTACGTACGTATGTATGTATATATGTATGTGTATGTGTGCATATATGTAGGTATGTATATGAGCTTTTTTGTATATGCATGTATACTTGTATGTATGTGTGAGTATTCACACACCTACATATATAAATACATACATACCAACATATATTCACATACATACATAAATTTATATACACACATACCTACATATATGCAAACGTAGATATATATACATACATAAATATATACACACATACTTTTATACACATACATATATATGTATATATATACACATACCTATATAAATGTGTATTTATATATGTATGTATGTATGTCTTTATATATTTAAGTATATATTTGTTTATATCTATGTGTGTATACATGTATGTAATTATGTATTTAGGTATGTGTGTTGGTAAATATATGTGTGTATATATGTAAATATGTGCATGTATGTGCATGTGCATACATGTTTGTATATGTGTATATATTTAGGTATGTATGCGTATACATGTATGTATATAATTTATGTCAGTAAATATATGTAGGTATGTTTGTGTGTATACATGTATGTATGTACATATATGTAGGTATTTATGTGTGTATACATGTATGTATTTAAATGTATGTATGTCTGTAAATGTGTGTATGTACATATATGCATGCATGTATACATGTATGTATGTACATACATGTAGGTATGTATGTATGTATACTTTTATGTAATTACATATCTAGATAGAGATCTATAAGAGAAAATGCTGTTTGTGGTTGATTCGGTCTGACAGGCAGGCAGCTCGACTCTTACCGTTCATTTAGGACCATCATAACCACTGGTTCAGTCATACATACATATTTCCTCATTTTGTAAGTATAAGAATGTATTTTGTGGAATGTTGTGGCCCTGTACGATGCAGGGCGGCCCTATAGGCTGAGAGATGGGCGCCAGCCACCCCTCGCCTCCCGCAGAGGCGGGGGGCTCATGTGTGAGTGTGTCCCCGATAGAAAAGGTAACTTTTAATTTTTTCCCAATCAATCATTAAGACATATATAATATGTATTTGTGTATATATATATATTTATGTATGTATAAATATATTTAACACAACAAGTATGCCAATATACATACAACACAGACTCCAAAATGAATGAAAAAGGAACTTTATTTAAAATTGAAGCTGCCATTGACGTGCTGCTATGGCCTCCATGGCGTCACAAATGAAGTTACTCTGCACAGAAGGTCCAATCCACACCAAACCATCCGAGGTGCTCAAGGAGATCACAACAAGTTACATCACTCATTGGACAACATTCAACTTGGAAGCTGTTTAAGAAATATTACAAGGGCATCATCTCAAGACTTCAAAAATAAAAAAGGTTTAATGAATCATTTCATGTGCCATGCTTTATCCTCAGATCAACTAACATCATGTCCTAATTCAATCCATCCATAAATATCCTCTTCCAAACCCTCCATTGCTCTGCACTGTTGACAAGTGTACTTAAAGTCCTCCACCTTTTCACTGTCATTCACACACATGTATTCTGTCTTTTTGCAGAAAAAACCTTTACACTTCTGCTCGGTCCCACTACACATCACAATGTACTTAATTTGGGATT
The DNA here is from genome assembly GCF_037954325.1 of Fistularia commersonii. Classification (NCBI taxonomy): domain Eukaryota; kingdom Metazoa; phylum Chordata; class Actinopteri; order Syngnathiformes; family Fistulariidae; genus Fistularia; species Fistularia commersonii. Next base: position 6,650,149 of record NC_141319.1, on the reverse strand, counting down.
TTGTCAAAATGCAGACTAACATGCAAATACTTCGGAGAGGTTTTGGCTACAGACTGCTTATCAACGTAACTTCAGCAATTGCAGCATTTACATGCAATCGTAATCGAGCACTTTAGATTTGAACGTCAACAACAAGTCTGTCCTGAACT